>NC_091070.1:23088863-23391893 GCF_032405125.1 Capricornis sumatraensis | reverse complement strand
CATTTAAGCCAAAGATTAAGATAACACTGAAACAGGGACTTCCCTGGTGGTCCAGGGACTTTACCTTCCATTGCAGGCGGTATGGATCTGATGGCTGGTTGGGAGCTAAGACTGCATAGGCCTCATGGCCCAAACATCGAAACATAAAACAGAATCAATATTGTAACAAATTAAATAAAAGACTTTAAAAAACGGTCCACATAAAAGAATCTTAAAAAGAAAAGATGGCACTGAAATAGAAGGACCTTTAACCAAGTATTCCATCTGGTGCATAGAAGGCTGAGAAAGTTATAGATCTTTCTGGATAACATCAATGAATTACTTGTGAGCTCCTACTTGGCGACTTAGCGACTAAACCACCACCACCACCTGGCTGGAAGTGGTGTCTTTGGAACACAGGGGTTCCCGAGGCCCTTCTTGTCGCTTGTGCATGTTGGCGCAGGAGGTGAGATGTTTTCCTGGCCTGGGAGTGTGTCTCTGGTCTAACTGCGCCCTCTTTGCGCTAGGCACGGGAGTCACCACCTACGCGGTGCACCCAGGCATCGTCCGCTCCGAGTTGGTCCGACACTCCTTCCTGCTGTGCCTGCTCTGGCGGCTCTTCTCCCCCTTCCTCAAGACGACGTGGGAGGGGGCACAGACCAGCTTGCACTGTGCGCTGGCTGAGGGCCTGGAGCCTCTGAGCGGCAAGTACTTCAGGTGTGTAGCAGCTGTGTGCCTGATGGGGGAACCCAGATTCAGGTTGGGCCAGTAAACCAAGTGCTTTTACTTTTTAAAGGAAGCTTAGATTTGATACATAGGTTTCCCTGGTGGCTCAGTGGTAAAGAACCTGCCTGCCAATGCAGGAAATATAGGTTCAATCCCCAGGCCAGGAAGATTCCCTGGAGAAGGAAATGGCAATCCACTCCAGTATTCTGGCCTGGAAAATCCCATGGAGCCTGGCAGGCTACAATCCATGGGGGTCTCAACATGACCTAGTGACTAAATAACAGCTTTGAAACATTGCAAGAACTGGTTTCAATAACAACAACAAGAGTTGGTTTCATGGCTCTGTTTGAAACCTATGTGCCACATTTCCAGGTAAGCTTTGCAGAGCCTTTTTCTTTTCCTTAGAAGCTTTTGGCTGACTTCCTTTATGAATTTTTAAATAGCACATAGCACAAAGCTCCAGGGCAAAGCCACTGCTTTCCAGTGTGAACTCTGTCTCCCAGAGATGGCGAGATTGGCATTAACTGATGGAATGTAAGAATAGGCATTTTGTTGTCTATTAGATGAGCTAGCCTGGGGTCCAATCACCACCAGATTTCAAAGGATTGGTGAGCAGAAGGGACATTCTGTGTTCTCTGCAACTGCTGCAAAGTGACATGAACATGTTACCATGCTATACCTTTGTTTTTTAAACATTTTATACTATATATAAGATAGATAACCAACAAGGACCAATTATATAGCACAGGAAAAGCTACTCAGTATTCTGTGATAACCTTTATGAGAGAAGAACCTAAAAAAGACTGAAGATATGTACATGTCTAACTAAATCACTTTGCCGCACCCCTGCACCAAACACAACACTGTAAATCAACTCGACACCAATAAAATTAAAAATTTTAAAAGGTCAGTACAAACCCCCAAATATTTTAAAATTGCATTTTAGTATAGTTAGTTTCTTTTTTATCTAATATATTTTATACACTTAGAAATCTATTCTTAGGAGGAGGACGTGAACTTTTCCGGACTGTCCATTTTCACTGTTGGATATTCACTCTCTTTCTCTGCCCTCCAGTGACTGCAAGAAGACCTGGGTGTCGCCCAGGGCCCGGAATAACAAAACGGCTGAGCGCCTGTGGAACGTCAGCTGTGAGCTTCTGGGAATCCAGTGGGAGTAGATCTGGTGGAAGAGGCACGCTTGTATCAGGCCGAGCCCACACCATGAGAGACGGGGACCGAGGAGAAGGCCTGCCCTGCAGGCTTGTCCTGGCAGGCTGCTGTAGTGAACCCTGGCCTGCTCTGATACTCCCGACCCTTCTAGAAATCTTTGCACACCCAACCCTCTCATGAGGCTGGCTCATGGCATAAGATGGTCACAGCTACAGAGCACTCTTCTCCAAGACTTACAGAGTCGGCCACCCTCTTGGGCTGGTAGAACAGGGCAGATGCCAGGCTGGGCATGAGAATGGCAGAAGAGCCTGGGAAACTGGATCAATTTCCTCACTGAGACCAGAAAGGCCAGTTAGCACACTCAGCTGAGGTGATGAACATCAGTGTTACATCTTTCTAGGATCTATAGGCTCAAAGACTATTGACTGATCTCTTTTTTGTAATGCTAGTCTGGAGTCTGGACCAACTCCGGAGGATCTTGGCTCAACCTTGGCTGACTTTATTTCCTTCCTCTGAGCATCCTGGAGCTGTAGTGTAAAGGCTCCAATGTAAAGACACAGGAGCCTGTTTTCTCTTTCCAGTAGTTTTTTTTTTTTAATTAAAAACAATTTTTTTCAGCTCTACTGAGATATAATTGACATAAAACATTGTATAAGTTTGGACCTTCCCATTTTCAATCATGTAGATGGTTTCTTTTTCTAAAGAGTTGCCTTTGCCTCAATTTTAGAGAAAATAAAGACTGTGTATTCCTCTTATTGCCTTATTTATTCTCTCAGGGTAGCAAGGGAGAAATGAAACCAACTTCAATGAGTAATATTTCACTTTCTCACCCACTGACCCATAATCTTCTTATAATACATCCTCTAGGTACAGAATAAGATGGTTCAGTTGGGTGTTTTCTCAAGTTTCTTTCAGCTCTCACATTTTACTATTTAAGAAGTAGTAGGAGTGATTTAAATTATAGAGATGCTGAGCTTCACTATGGATCAAGGTCAGAGGCAGTAGAAGACTTCATTTAGTTTGATACATAAAGACAGAAAAATCAAGCTCTGATAAACCCTCTAATTAAAACCATAGCTCTCTTCTCTTCTGGCCTCCCTGTTCTCATCTACTGTGGCCCTAGGTGACCTGCTCCTTGCCTTAAGTGCTGAAGGTCACCAAGAAGACACAGGGAGATGCCACATTTTTAAGTCAGTTGACCCAAGAAGTAATGTTATTGCTTCCAGTCTGAACATATCCAAAGGGCATATGGTGATAAAAGTGCCCTTTCTTTCCATAGCAGGCAGACTTAAAAAACAGACAAGCAGGACTTCCCTGCTGGGCAAATGGTTAAGAATCCGCCTGCCAATGCAGGGGACACGGGTTCAATCCCTGGTCTCAGAAGATGCCACATGCTGCGGAGCAGCTAAGCCCAGGTGCCCCGAATATGGAGCCCATGCCCTAGAGCTGGTGCAAAAACGAGAGAACCCACCGTAACGAGAAGACTGCACATCGCAGGGAAGAACAGCCCCCACTGGCTTCAACTAGAGAAAGTCTGCATGCAGCAAAAAAGACCCAGTGCAGCCAAAAATAAATAAAATAAATTTAAAAAAAACAAGGAAGCAAAAAACTATTTTACTAAGGGCGTTTTCAAATAGATGAAAGTAAAGCAAATAGTGGACTTCCCTGGTGGCTCAGTGGTAAAGAATCTGCCTGCAGATGCAGGTTTGATCCCTGGGGCGGGAAGATCCCCTGGAGAAGGAATTGGCAATCCACTCCAGTATTCTTGCCTGGAAAATTCCATGGACAGAGGAGCCTGGTTGGCAATAGTCCATGGGGTGGCAAAGAGTTGGACACGACTGAGCGACTAAACAACAGTGAAGCGAATAGTTTTGTGGATCTCCAGGTACCTACCTATCATCCAGCTTTAACAATGTTAACATTTTGTTCATCCTGTTTCATCTATTTCCTCTTGACATTTTTTGGTGCCAGGGGTCGGGGTTGGGGGTTGGGGGAGAGTTGGGTAGATATTTTAAAGCACATACTGCTGCTTAGTCACTCAGTCATGTCTGGCTCTGTGCAACCCCATGGACTAAAGCCCGTCAGGCTTCTCTATCCATGAGATTCTCCAGGCAAGAATACTGGGGTGTGTTGCCATGTTCTCCTCCAGGGGATTTTCCTGATCCAGGGATCAAACCCAGGTCTCCTGCACTGCAGGCAGATTCTTTACCATCAAGCCACCAGGGAAGCTCTTTTGAAGCACATTCCAGACATCAAATATTCACCCATAAAGACTGTAATGTGCTTATCTCCATAACCTCTGTGTTTTACAAAGCGACAATACCATTATCACTCCTAACAACATTAACAATTCCTGAATTTCATTTATTAATAATACTCAGAGTTTCAGTTCCCCTGGTTGTCTCATAGAGGTCTTTTTCCTGTGGATTTGTTCAAATCAGGGAAAGAGAAATGGTCCTTCTAAAGAAAGAGGAAGCTTTTCTCTGCAGAAGCCCCAGCAAGTCTACCTGTGCTTCACTGGCTGGGAGGAATATTGGCTTTCCTCCTGGACCCATCACTAAGGCTAGGGATGAGCTATGTTCATTCCGTTCACTTCAGTCGCTCAGTCGTGTCTGACTCTTTGCGACCTCATGAACTGCAGCAAGCCAGGCCTCCCTGTCCATCACCAACTCCTGGAGTTTACTCAAACTCATGTCCATTGAGTCAGTGATGCCATCCAACCATCCCACCCTCTGTCATTCTCTTCTCCTCCCACCTTCAATCTTTCCCAGCATCAGGGTCTTTTCAAATAAGTCAGCTCTTCCCATCGGGTGGCCAAAGTATTAGAGTTTCAGCTTCAGCATGAATGAATATTCATGGACTGATTTCCTTTAGGATGGACTGGTTAGATCTCCTTGCAGTCCCGGGATTTTCAAGATCCTCTCAAGAGAGGAAATCCAACATCATAGGTCAAAAGCATCAATTCTTCAGCGCTCAGCTTTCTTTATAGTCCAACTCTCACATCCACACATGACTACTGGAAAAACTATAGCCTTGACTAGATGGACCTTTGTTAGCAAAGTAATGTCTCTGCTTTTTAATATGCTGTCTAGGTTGGTTATAACTTTCCTTCCAAGGAGTGAGCATCTTTTAATTTCATGCTGCAGTCACCATCTGCAGTGATTTTGGAGCCCCCCAAAATAAAGTCTGCCACTGTTTCCACTGTTTCCCCATCTATTGCCCATGAAGTGATAGGACTGGATGACATGATCTTAGTTTTCTGAATGCTGAGCTCTAAACCAACTTTTTCACTCTCCTCTTCCACTTTCATCAAGAGGCTCTTTAGTTCTTCTTCACTTTCTGCCATAAGGGTGGTGTCATCTGCATATCTGAGGTTATTGATATTTCTCCCGGCAATCTTGATTCCAGCTTGTGCTTCCTCCAGCCTAGCATTTCTCATGATGTACTTTGCATATAAGTTAAATGAGCAGGGTGACAATATATACAGCCTTGACGTACTCCATTTGCGATTTGGAACCAGTCTGTTGTTCCATGTTCCATGTTCATGTCTCTGTCCAGTTCTAACTGTTGCTTCCTGACCTGCATACAGGTTTCTCAAGAGGCAGGTCAGGTGGTCTGGTATTCCCAGCTCTTTCAGAATTTTCCACAGTTTATTGTGATCCACACAGTCAAAGGCTGTGACATAGTCAATAAAGCAGAAATAGATGTTTTTCTGGAACTCTCTTGCTTTTTTGATGATCCAATGGATGTTGGCAATTTGATCTCTGGTTCCTCTGCCTTTTCTAAATCCACTTTGAACATCTGGAAGTTCACAGTTCACGTACTGTTGAAGCCTTGCTTGGAGAATTTTGAGCATTACTTTGCTAGCATGTGAGATGAGTGCAATTGTGCAGTAGTTTGAGCATTCTTTGGCATTGCCTTTCTTTGGGATTGGAATGAAAACTGACCTTTTCAAGTCCTGTGGGCACTGCTGAGTTTTCCAAATTTGCTGGCATATTGAGTGCAGCACTTTCACAGCATCATCTTTCAGGATTTGAAATAGCCTACTGGAATTCCATCACCTCCACTAGCTTTGTTCATAGTGATGCTTCCTAAGGCCCACTTGACTTTGCATTCTAGGATGTCTCGCTCTAGGTGAGTGATCATACCATTGTGATTATTTGGGTCATGAAGATCTTTTTTGTACAATTCCTCTGTGTATTCTTGCCACCTCTTCTTAATATCTTCTGCTTCTGTTAGGTCCCTACCAGTTTGTCCTTTATTGAACCCATATTTGCAGGAAATGTTAGGCTAATCACTATCTACCCCTGGAGCCAGTGTCCATTCCACCTCACCCCACCCCATCTCACCCGTGGAGAAGAATAGTAGTTCACAGAAAGCCTTTATATAATTAGGATTTGCTATCCAGGCTTAAACGACTGAACAACTTCACCTTATACCCTCACCTATCCTGGCTTAAAGCTCAACATTCAGAAAACCAAGATCATGGCATCTGGTCCCATCACCTCATGGCAAATAGATGGGGAAACAGTGGAAACAGTGTCAGACTTTATTTTTCTGGGGCTCCAAAATCACTGCAGATGGTGATTGCAGCCATGAAATTAAAAGATGCTTACTCTTTAGAAGGAAAGTTATGATCAACTTAGATAGCATATTCAAAAGCAGAGATATTACTTTGTCAACAAAGGTCCATCTAGCTAAGGCTTTGGTTTTTCCAGTGATCATGTATGGATGTGAGAGTTGGACTGTGAAGAAAGCTGAGCACTGAAGAAGTGATGCTTTTGAACTGTGGTGTTGGAGAAGACTCTTGAGAGTCCCTTGGACTGCAAGGAGATCCAACCAGTCCATCCTAAGGGAGACCAGTCCTGAGTGTTCATTGGAAGGACTGATGTTGAAGCTGAAACTCCAATACTTTGGCCACCTCATGTGAAGAATTGATTCATTGGAAAAGACCCTGATGCTGAGAAGGATTGGGGTCAGGAGGAGAAGGGGATGACAGAGGATGAGATGGCTGGATGACATCACTGACTTGATGGACATGAGTTTGGTTAAACTCCGGGAGTTGGTGATTGACAGGGAGCCCTGGCATGCTGCAGTTCATGGGGTTGCAAAGAGTCGGACATAATTGAGCAACTCAACTGAACTGAACTGATCCTCACAAGTACCCCCGGTGATAGGTACTATTGTTATCTCTGTGTTTTACTAATGAGGCACAGAGAAGTTAAGCAGCTTGCCAAAGTTCACACAGCTGGTAAGTGGTAGAGTAGGCCCAGACAGTCCATCTCTAGAACGTGGAATCTTAACAAGTGGAGGAAGCAACAAAGTCTCTCAAGGAAAAACCTAGGACTGGGAATGAGCAAAGTGGCAGGGTAGAGAATGTTGGGAAAACAACCAATGTATGTTCACTGCTGGGACCTCTAATCTCTGCCTCATAGGCTATTGGGTCCACTGGAAAATTCTTGGTGAAGAATGAAGGGGAAAAGAGGAGAGAGAAGAAAAACAACAGGAAATGACCATGCAAGGGTGGGAGGCAGGGCTGGCAGAGAGCACGCCAGGCACTGACAACCCTGGATGTCTCCTCCGGGCTGGAGGAACACACTTAAATCAGAAACCAGGAGCGCAGAATGTGGAAGCAAGCGGGCAGGGCTGCTTTGGGGGACAATTATAGGTGGGAAGGTGTGTTCCTGTGAGTGTAAGCAGTGCAGTGGAAACACTAAGGCAAGAGGGGTGCGCTTGGGGCCTTTATGCACATCAGAGGGAGCTGGCTGTAAATGGAAGAAACAAAGCTGTGCAAGAGCCGCAAGCCTTTGACGCCAGCTGCCATATCTAGGCAACACACTGGCACTGATCTTGGCCTAGTGCATGCATGCTCGGTCATGTCCGACTCTGTGCAACCCTATGGACTCTAGCCCACCAGGCTCCTCTGTCCATGGGGTTTTCCAGGCAAGAATACTGGAGTGGATTGCCATTGCCTTCTCCAGGAGATCTTCCTGATCCAGAAAATTGAACCCATGTCTCCTGCACTGACAGGCAGATTCTTTACCACCAAGCCACCTGGGACTATGGTTCTGGAATAAACTTGCTTACAGGCTGGGTTCCTGCACTTTCACACACAGTCGTTTTAAACAAACCTATGGTTGCCAAGGGCTTTCCTCGTAGCTTAGTTGATAAAGAATCTCCCTTCTATGCAAGGGACCCAGGTTCGATTCCTGAGTCGGGAAGATTTCCCTGGAGAAGGAAATTCAACCCACTCTAAAATCTTGCCTAGAGAATCTCATGGACAGAGGAGCCTGACAGGCTACAGTCCATGGGGTTGCAAGAGTCAGACATGACTTAGTGACTAAACCACCACCATGGTTGCCAAAGGGAAAAAGGGAGGGAGAGGGGCAAATTAAGAGCATGGAATTAACACACATACACCACTATACATTAAACAGGCTTCCCTGGTGGCTCAGATGGGAAAGAATCTGCCTGCTTCATCCCTGAGTTGGGAAGATTCCCCAGAGGCGGGCATGGCAACCCACTCCAGTATTCCTGCCTGGAGAATCCCATGGACAGAGAAGCCTGGTGAGCTATCGTTCATGGGGTTGCAAAGAGTTGGACACTACTGAAGTGACTAAGCACAGCACTTATAAAAAACAGAGAAACAACAGAGATTTTCTGTATAGCACAGGGCACTATATTTAATGTCTTGTAATAGCCTCTACTGGAAAAGAATCTGAAGCTGGACACCCAAACCGAACCAACATTTTAAATCAACTATAGTTTAATAAATAGAATTAATAAAACCAAATGCAGTCATGCTTATTAAAGAAGAATCTTCTCTCTATAGAACATATTTTTCAGAGAACAGAATGCTAACCCATACAAAAGATTGTTCTTTAGAATATATGGAATCCTTACAGCATGTGTGTGTTTGGAGTCCTTTGGGCTATTACATTTTATACTTTTTTTGTGTTTGGCAGACTTTTTGCTAGTACAGTTGGTTTAACAAAGGTTATCCAATTCTTGCATGTTAAGTCACTCAGTTATGTCTGACTCTTTGCGATCCCATGGACTGGAGCCTTCCAGGCTCCTCTGTCCATGGGATTCTCCAGGTAAAAATACTGGAGTGGGTTGCCCTTTCCTACTCCAGTCTAATTATTGACTTGTGTCAAATACCTGAAATCTGAAAAACCTCTTTGTAAGTTCTCTGAGACTCAAGGGCTTTCCCTGTGGCTCAGATGGTGAAGAATCTGCCTGCGGTCCTGAAGACCCAGTTTCAATCCCTTACCTGGGAAGATCCTCTGGAGAAGGGAATGGCAACCCAATCCAGTATTGTTGCCTGGAGGACCCCATGGACAGAGGAGCCTGGCAGGCTATAGTTCATGGGGTAGCAAAGAGTTGGACACGACTGAGCAACTAACACTGTAAGAGACTCAGAGAGCTTGGGACCAGTTGCTGGGGGCAGGGTGCTGATAATCTCAGTCTAGAGTTTAGGGCCTGGAGCATAGCAACTGAATGGGGCCTAGCCTCAGTGCCAAGACAGAAGCTTGAATATAGAATCCTCAGGGCCTGTAAATGCTGGAAGTGGCGCATCTAATTTGGGGAGGCAGATGTAAGCAATCTGAGTGGGACTCTGACACCCAAGAGGGAGGGACTTGTCTCCCCCACAGCCTAATGGTCTTAAGAACTTTGTGGGCTCATGGTTGAGGGTCATGATGTTTGTTGGAGAAATCCATCCCCTTGAATTCTAGGGTGGGGATTGGGGAGAGTGCATTCCCTACATTATCACCTAACCCTGGTCTCTGGAAAACACAGAAATTACCCCAATCCTACTTCCCTAATCATAACTCCCATACTGTAGATCCCCTTACTTGCTGAAGAGCGACTCAACCAGAGCATTCCCCCTTTTCCACCATCCTTGGCAAGTGGCACAGCTCAGCAAGCCCAAGGCAGTTCAGGCTGGGGTGGTTACTCCTGACCACAGTGCTGCACAGCTTCTCATGGAAAGAAGTCTGTGAAATATTACTTGGCCAGGGGAGATATATTAAATCAGAAGTTTTCTCTCCCATCCTATCGTTGGGTGCATTAATACCTAACTGTGGTGATGCCAACTATGGGAGAGCTGAGAAGAAAAGAAGGCAAAAAAGAGAAAAAAGAAAGAAAGAAAGAAAAGAGGTGCGGGTGTTGATGTCACGGGTTGTTGGTGTTTTTCGGCTACTGTTGCCCTTGTTCAGACTCTAGTCTCCATCACTGGCCATGGCCCTCGTCTCCCATGAGACTCAGCCTCCCTCAGCGTTTGCTCTTTTGAAAGCCTCTCATGCTCAGGCTTCATTACGTCTCTGTGTGACTTTCTGCCCCAAAATATTGTCTTCTCTGTTCAGCCTGGGCAAGGAACAAGTACCAGCCTTGACCTCTTGTTATGTTTCCAGAAGAGACTTGCCCCACGTTCACCACCACGCAAGGGAAAGGCTTTGGCCCAACACAAACAAGGCTGGGAAATCTGGTGGCTGAGTCACCCTTCTACTGTCTCATCTCTGTGCCTTAGCTTCTTCTGTGACCACAGAGTCATTTCCCTTGCATTCCTCTTGTGCTATGGATATGCCTTTCTGCCTGGTAGAATGCCTCTTAGCATACAGGAGACAAAATCACAGATGAAGGCTCAGGAATGACAGTCACTGTGGATTTCTCTGCTCCTTGATGCCTCTCTAGCTGCCCCAGGTCATTGCCTTCACTAGTCTTCATTTCTGTTATGCTCTGAGATGCTCAGCTAGCCTAGCCCAGGTGAGGAAAAAGCTTTCCCTTTGGCTCCACTGAGACCGGCTTAAATTTCTAAAAAAAACTTGTCCGAGACACTAAAGAGAAAGGAAATCAAAGAGACATATGAAAGTTGAAAAGCAAACAGTCCCAGAGCACAGATAACCTAAGGGCTGACTAGCTGCCGCACATCACCTTGTTGGCGCTTGGTCCTTTTCCAAGTCAAGTCTGTGCTATGTGTCGCCATGCCTCCAAGCCCTGGAGGATCTACCTTGTATGTTTGGCCTCTTTTACAGGATACACACCCACTTTGAGAAATTGTAGGCAAAAACCAAAACATGGAATACCTTCCTCATAAATTCAAGGAAGGACTGAAACTGGAAAGTGGGAAAGGGCAGGAATAGATCTCAAAAGCAACTAGAACTCAAGCATCCGAATCACCATACTCCTATACTGGGTCTTTCTCTAGACGTGGGCTTCATTTCAGAGTAAGTGGCAAGACACTGGTCTGAGGAAAACTCTCAAGCTTTACACCTTGTGGTTTTTACCACTGAAGAGGTACTGTGGCTACTTTTAATTTTTAGTATCTAACGAATCTCAGGTTTGGCCAGGAAGCATTCAGCTATGGTAAGGGAGGGAAGAATCATGAGGATGAGACAGCTGTAGCCGTTGCATTTCAAATTAGGGAGAAAAACATGGACTGTTTAATACATGGGGTTGAACATACAGTTCTCCAAGTGAAAACATAGGGTTAGAGTTCCTGTCTCACACCATTCTAAAAACAGGTATACTAGAGGGATTAAAAAAATGTATTAAAGGAAAATATAAGAATATATCTTAAAGATCTTAGAAGAGGGGAGGTCTTTTTGAGACTTGAAAGGCAAGAAGCATACAGGAAAAGAAGGATATGCCTAAAAAACATGCCAAAGGTTAAGTCAAAAGTCAAGTGATGTTGATGAGTATACTTGTAATTCAGGTCAAGTATCCTGGGATATTGACTTTGAGATGGACACTGGCACACAGGGAGTTTGTGGGGATTTCTCTTGGGATCAGTGTCTATGGGGGAGGGATGCTAATAGGGTTGGGCAAAAGGGGAGTGGAACTATGGGGCAGTCCTGATCCCACAGGGAGTGCTGGAACTGAGTTCTCCTGAACTGAGCAGAGGAGCTTGACCCCCACCCCCACAGGATGTGGGCAGTGTCCAGGGAGGGGGCATGACCTGGATGAGGGCTCTCTGTTTGGTGAAGGCATGTTCTAGAGAGAGACTCAGCTGTGAACTGTCAGCTATGCTCCCAGCGTCTAGGGGGACGGAAGCTTTGTTTCCTTTTTGTTTCTGTTTATTCAATCGTTTATTTTTGGCTGCTCTGGGTCTTCCCCGCTGCATGTGGGCTACTCTCTAGTTGTGCTGTGAGGGTTCTCACTGTGGTGGCTTCTCCTGTTGGGGAGCACAGGCTCCAGGGCTCAGTATTTGTGGCGCATGGGCTTAGTTACCCTGCAGCATGTGGTTATCTTCCTGGACTAGGGATCGAACCTGTGTCTCTTGGCAGGTAGATTCTTAACCACTGGACCATCAGGGAAGTCCAGGTCTTCACTTCTGAAATGAAGACTCTGGTTGGCACCCCACAGCATCTACTGTACTGATATACAGATCAGAGAAAAGAGTAGCACTCATTTAAAGAAATTTTACTTGTCAATTAAGATAGGACGTAGTACCCAACAGACCACTTTGCAAAAGGTATTAATAGGAAATTTTCAGAAGAAATAAAAATGGTCTATACACTTTAGTAATAATCAGGGAAATACAAATCAAAACAAGATGCCATAATGTAATTTTTCAGTCATCAGATTGTCAAAAATTAGATTTCTTAACAAATTTTGGCAAAAGTCTATGAAATAGATATTTTTATGTACTGCTGATATGAGCAGAAGAAATGGAGAAGCCAGTTCTACTCAGAGATTTACTTCTTACTATCTACAATAACATTACAAGTAGTTATTTTTATAAGAAATAAAAATAAATACTAACATTACGACACATAAACATTATTCCTTATGTGTGAAGAGGCATTGTTTGTACTAGAAAAGAATTGGAAACAACCTAGAACTCCATCAGCTGGGGAAAATGAAATGATTTTTGGTGTAACCACACAATGAATTAGTACACTTGCATTTGGGATACTTACTCCTAAAAATAATCGCACACATACACACACACGCATACACTATATATATGTATATATTCATATAAATTGATGAGTTGCAGAATGATGAATATGTGCAGGTGATAAGATTCATATTAAAAAATTATACACACATATAACATGATATCATATATTTTCTATGGGTACATATATAAGTATACAAAGGCACAGGAAAAGGTCTAAAACCAAATGCAATGAACACATAAGAGAAATTGCTCTTTAAGAACTGATGGAAAATAATATTTCAATTTAAAAAAGAATATTTTCATATTTTATTTGGAAATTAAAAATCAGTAGTTTCAGCAGATGCTGTTGGCTACTGCTGTCACTGTGACCCTGATTAACCTATTGCAGTGTTCTCAGCCCTGAAAAGCGAAAGTGAAGTCTCTTAGCTGTGTCCAACTCTTGAGCAACCTTATGGACTGTAGCCCACCAGGCTCCTTCGTCCTTGGGATTTCCCAGGCAAGAATACTGGAGTGGGTTGCCATTTGCTTCTCCAGAGGATATTCCCTAACTAGGGATCAAACCTGGGCCTAACTACATTTTATTTATAAAAAAAATTTATTTAACTGATCTGGGTCTTAATTGCTGCATGTAGGATCTACTTCCCTGACCAGGGATCAAACCTGGAGCCCCATGTTGGGGGTGCAGAGTCTTAGCCACTGAATCACCAGGGAAGTCCTGACCCTAGCTGTATTTTATAACATATAAAATGCCAATACCTGGGGCTGTGAACCTGGGGCTGTGAACTGCTGCTCCAAGACAATCATGGTGAGCACATTTCTCTTGCAAGTGATTGACTGTGAAAACCACACGTGCCTCAATCATGGGATGTGGAAGCTTCTAGGAGAGACCTTCCTCATTGATCAAAACGTGAGATACATGAAGAAATTTTCTGTCTTTTTCTGCTAGACATGGTCATGGCCGAATGTTACATCTCAATCTATAACAATTACCTTGAGTCATAAGTGGAGCTAAGTGAGCACTTTAAGAGGTGAGATGGGGAGGGTGGGAGGGAGGCTTGAGAGGGAGGGGATGTACATATTAGCTGATTCACGTTGTTGTACAGCAGAAGCTAACACAACATTGTAAAGCAATTATCCTCTAATTAAAAGGTTTTTTTAATGTGTAATTTGAAAAAAATAAGTTGAGCTGAGCTGGCCCAAAGACCAAGCTCACAAGCTGAAGATAGCAGAGGGAAAGGAAAAAAGAAGCTGGGTCGCTGACAGTGAAGTAATAAGTTACTAAATTAGCCAAGATTGGAGTGCCCTCCCTTGAGGCTTGTTACATAACACCATAAACTGTATTATTGAAGTCTATGCCCTAACTGACACTATAGTATTATGTTGAGCCATATAAAATTGCTGACAATAAAAGTGTTAGTCACTCAGTTATGTCCTACTCTTTTGTGACCCCATGGACTGTAGCCCACCAGACTCTTCTGTCCATGGAATTCTTCAGGCAAGAATACTGGAGTGGGTAGCCATTCCCTTCTCCAGGGGATCTTCTCAACCCAGGGATAGAACCCAGGTCTCCTGAATTGCTGGCAGATGCTTTACCATCTGAGCCACCAGTATTCTATCCTTTTCAACCTACTCTTTTCCATCGTCACTGCTGATCTAAGGCAGATGCCTCCCTGAGTTACTTTTATCACCTTTAATTTCCTTCTGTTTGGCTGTATTTTTCTCCACTCCAAAGATCTGTCATCTTTCATTGATTTTAGTATCCACAGCGATAACTTATCTAACATCCTAGCACACAACCTTAATAGCTCTGTTTTACTTTTACAGTATCCATCCAAGATTTAATCTGCATGAACAATCTATTTTTTCTACATGATATCTTTTAGCCAAAATAATCAGCAGAAACGATAATTGAATATCATGTACAATTTATTCTGATAGAAGGAGTAGATTAGCTGCTGTAACAAACAACACTAAATGTTGGCAGCTTAATGCTTACTCATAGTCCAGTGTGGGGATGTGAGTGGGAGGGTGGTTCTGCTCTACATGGCTTTCATTTCAACACAATCATGAATTATGTTGCTGTAATCATCGAATATTTTACATTCTAATGGCAGTAGTTATTTAACTGAGGATTAAACAAGTACAAAATATATTTGTATTCAAAATATGTGCAATTTAAATCCATTTTCATAAAATGTAAATTGAAATAAAAATTTTTTAAATGTCAGTTTATTTTCTAAAATATTTAAATTAACTATTAAAATTAAAGACAAAATACATTATCACTGTGAATATCAACATTTTAAATCAAAATTTTGTAAATAAAGCTAAATTTTGTCTTTAAAAATTTAAATATTTCTATGAATTTTTATGAAAATAAAACTACTCACAATTCTAATGTTCAATGTCCATTTAGTTGCCACTGTAAATCATGGCTATCATACTTCATGCATGCTTCTTCTACACTGACATGTCTATCAGTTTAAAAGTAATATAAATTGATTATTATTTAGCCTCCATTATACAAGTGTTGCAAACACATGTGTACAAGAATATGGAGAGATGAGAAAATAGAAACTCAGCGTTACTGAAAATGATACCTATTTTTATGCAAGTGTTCATTATAATCATGCTGAGAAAGAATTTGACAAGTTAATTAATTTGTCTTGTCCCCAGTTGCTTCCTCTATTCAAATTTTCCCTGCACTCAGAAGCAATGGCACAATCTACACACCTACAGAACATTTGGATGTAGTCAAGATGTATTTTCCTGGGGCTTAAACAGTGCTTGTCATGGGAGCCAATGTCTAGGGAATCAGGTAGTATATAATGTCAGAACTGAACACTAAGAGCCTTAGTAAAGAGATGTCCACATATTCTTATATGCATTTTCTTGTATATGCTTGTGAAATGTAGGGCTTTTAAAAGTGCGTGACTAAGAAAAGAAGCCCTTCCATAGTATAGGCCTGACATGGGTGTTGCTGCTGCTGCTGACATGGGTGTTAGACCCTGGCAATTCCCAGATAAGAGGCTCCTTTCCTGTGCCAGGGCACATGTCTGTCTTGGAGGTTTAATGTTGATCTGGCATGAAAGAAAGATTGAATGCTTACTGAACACAATAGAATTCTGTCTCATAAAGTTTCTGAGAGAATATGACTACAGAGCAACCATCACGACTCAGATAACAACATGGTACTGTAGGAAGACCAAGTGAAGAGTGTGATGATTGCGGGTACACATGGGCTGCCCAAAGCACTAGTATTTGAAAGTGTCCACTCAGACTCAGTTCCCTGGTATCCTCTGCACTGACCTGTTCCTCCATCCCCTTCATCTCCCATTCCCATGACAAGAACCACCCCTGGGCACTTTGTCATCACATGAACTCGCTATGTCTCAAATATCGTAACTTCCAACATTCCACTCCAACCACAACCTTCTACGCCTCCAACTTTCTCCTGCCAAGTCCATGTCCCATTATCACCCTCTCTGGCAAAGGCTAGGAGAATACAGCTGTCTAATTTGTACATGCCAAGAGTGCTGCTGGAGAAAATAATTCAGCCTGGCAGACTGGAGCCACTATCAGTCACTGGTCCTCAAGGTCAACTTGGCTTTCAGTGCTACCAGATTACCTGTTCTTCCACAGTCAACGATGGATCCAGGGATGCTTATACAGTTTATGGGATCATCTTTAAAAGTTCAGTTCAATTCAGTCACTCAGTTGTGTCCGACTCTTTGTGACCCCATCAACCGCAGCACGCCAGGCCTCCCTGTCCATCACCAACTCCCGGAGTCCACTCAAACCCATGTTCATGAGTTGGTGATGCCATCCAACCATCTCATCCTCTGTCATCCCCTATCCTCCTGCCCTCAGTCTTTCCCAGCATCAAGGTCTTTTCAAGTGAGTCAGCTCTTTGCATCAGGTGGCCAAAGGACTGGAGTTTCAACTTCAACATCAGTCCTTCCAGTGAACACCCAAGACTGATTTCCTTTAGGATGGACTGGTTGGATCTCCTTGCAGTCCAAGGGACTCTCAAGAGTCCTCTCCAATACCACAGTTCAAAAACATCAATTCTTCTGTGCTCAGCTTTCTTTATAGTCCAACTCTCACATCCATATATGACTACTGGAAAAACCATAGCCTTGACTAGACGGACCTTTGTTGACAAAGTAATATCTCTGTTTTTTAATATGCTGTCTAGGTTGGTCATAATTTTTCTTGCAAGGAGTAAGCGTCTTTTAATTTTATTGCTGGAATCACCATCTGCAGTGATTTTGGAGCCCCAAAAAATAAAGTCTGGCACTGTTTCCCCATATATTTCCCATGAAGTGATGGGACTGGATGACATGATCTTAGTTTTCCGAATGTTGAGCTTTAAGCCAACTTTTTCGCTCTCCTCTTTCACTTTCATCAAGAGGCTCTTTAGTTCTTCTTTACTTTCTGCCATAAGGGTGATGTCATCTGCATATCTGAGGTTATTGATATTTCTCCCGGCAATCTTGATTCAAGTTTGTGCTTCCTCCAGCCCAGCGTTTCTCATGATGTACTCTGCATATAAATTAAATAAGCAGGGTGACAATATACAGCCTTGACGTACTCCTTTTCCTGTTTGGAACCAGTCCGTTGTTCCATGTCCAGTTCTAACTGTTGCTTCCTGACCTGCATACAGATTTCTCAAGAGGCAGGTCAGATGGTATGCTAGTCCCATCTCTTTCAGAATTTTCCAGTTTGTTGTGAACCACACAGTCAAAGGCTTTGGCATAGTCAATAAAGCAGAAATAGATGTTTTTCTGGAACTCTCTTGCTTTTTTGATGATCCAGCAGATGTTGGCAATTTGATCTCTGGTTCCTCTGCCTTTTCTAAATCCAGCTTAAACATCTGGAAGTTCACGGTTCACATACTGTTGAAGCCTGACTTGGAGAATTTTGAGCATTACTTTGCTAGTGTGTGAGATGAGTGCAATTGTGCAGTAGTTTGAGCATTCTTTGACATTGCCTTTCTTTGAGATTGGAATGAAAACTGACCTTTTCCAGTCCTGTGGGCACTGCTGAGTTTTCCGAATTTGCTGGCATATTGAGTGCAGCACTTTCACAGCATCATCTTTTAGGATCTGAAATAGTTCAACTGGAATTTCATCACCTCCACTAGCTTTGTTCGTAGCTATGCTTCCTAAGGCCCACTTGACTTTGCATTCTAGGATGTCTGGCTCTAGGTGAATGATCATACCATCATGATTATCTGGGTCCTGAAGATCTTTTTTGTACAGTTCTTCTGTGTATTCTTGCCACATCTTCTTAATATCTTCTGCTTCTGTTAAGTCCATACCATTTCTGTCCTTTATCGAGCCCATCTTTGCATGAAATATTCCCTTGGTATCTCTAATTTTCTTGAGTCTCTAGTCTTTCCCATTCTATTATTTTGCTCTATTTCTTTGCACTGATCACTGAGGAAGGCTTTCTTATCTCTCCTTGCTATTCTTTGGAACTCTGCATTCAGATGCTTATGTCTTTCCTTTTCTCCTTTGCTTTTTGCTTCTCTTCTTTTCACAGCTATATGTAAGCCCTCCTCAGACAGCCATTTTGCTTTTTTGCATTTCTTTTTCTTGGGGATGGTCTTGCTCCCTGTCTCCTGTACAATGTCACGAACCTCCTTCCATAGTTCATCAGGCACTCTGTCTATCAGATATAGTCCCTTAAATCTATTTCTCACCTCCACTGTATAATTGTAAGGGATTTGATTTTGGTCATACCTGAATGGTCTAGTGGTTTTCCCTACTTTCTTCAATTTAAGTCTGAATTTGGCAAGAAGTTAATGATTTGAGCCATAGTCAGCTCCTGGTCTTGTTTTTGCTGACTGTATACAGCTTCTCCATTTGGCTGCAAAGAATATAATCAATCTGATTTCTGTGTTGGCTATCCGGTGATGTCCATGTGTAGAGTCTTCTCTGGTGTTGTTGGAAGAGGGTGTTTGCTATGACCAGTGCGTTCTCTTGACAAAACTCTATTAGCCTTTGCCCTGCTTCATTCTGTACTCCAAGGCCAAATTTGCCTGTTACTCCAGGTGTTTCTTGAGTTCCTACTTTTGCATTCCAGTCCCCTATAATGAAAAGGACATCTTTTTTGGGTGTTAGTTCTAGAAGGTCTTGTAGATCTTCATAGAACCGTTCAACTTCAGCTTCTTCAGCATTACTGGTCAGGGCATAGGCTTGGATTACCATGATACTGAATGGTTTGCCTTGAAAACAAACAGAGATCATTCTGTCATTTTTGAGATTGCATCCAAGTACTGCATTTCAGACTCTTGTTGACATGATAGCTACTCCATTTTTTCTAAGGGATTCCTGCCCACAGCAGTAGATATAATGGTCATCTGAGTTAAACCCACCAATTCCAGTCCATTTTGGTTTGCTGATTCCTAGAATGTTGACGTTCACTCTTGCCATCTCCTGTTTGACCACTTTCAGTTTGCCTTGATTCATGGACCTAACATTCCAGGTTCCTATGCAGTATTGCTCTTTACAGCATTGGACCTTGCTTCTATCTTTAAAAGAGAATACAAAATTACAGATACAGGAGACATCACTGGTGGTTCAGTGGTTTAAGACTTTGCCTTCCAATGAAGGGGGTGAGGGTTCAATCCCTGGTCAGGAAACTAAGACCCCCACATGCTTTGTAGCCAAAAATCAAAAACATAAATCAGAAACAATATTGTAACAAATTCAATAAAGACCTTAAAAAATGGTCCACATCAAAAATCTTAAAAAAAATACAAAATTAGGTACACAGGTGACATTGATTTAAAGTGAGGAAACCCCCCAATCCCAAATCATGAATAATTGGAGCTGTGGGAATTCAAAATCGTCTGATATCTTCAGGTAATTTGACAGCAATACTTGCATAAAAATGCCTTCTGAAAGAAGTCTGGCTACCTCTCCCCACTTAACTCCCATCCCCAACTCCCAGCAACTTCTTTAACTCTCAGGGGCCCAAGTGAACTTCAAGAACTTCATTGTAAAAACAGCCCTTAGCTTACAATATGAAGAGGTTCACATCCTCTCCGTATTTTTAAGCCACTTCACCAAGCAGCTCCCTTGAATTAGTAACAGGTGATTTCTCCTCTGATTTCATGGAGAACATGGAAGCCAGCAGTCCTAACTACTTCAGCTTTCTGCTACCACACTAGCAAACTTCCCTATATCCCATTCGTATTACCTTCCTTTCTACTTTTCATGGTAAAAGAGGTGTTATTCCCTCTATTGCTTAATCTTCATATTGAAAATTTCTCTGAACATTTGTCTCCTTCTTTCATTAAAGATGAAGTTTCTTTTTGCGTTTGTCGCCCTCCTTCGCTCTTCGGGGGTGGTTTATGAGAGTAAGCAGAGCCACGTGGAAAGAAGAGATCGACACCTGTTCCCTTGGTTTCTGTGAACTGCATTCCTAGTTCTCGTCCCCTCTCTGGAACTTCTTTCCAGGTGCTTCCGCTTCCTGCCCTGAAGTTGTAGACATCCTCCACTTCCGGCGGCGGAGTCTGGGGAAAGGGCGGCAGGTGCGGTGTGGGGTCACGAAGGTGGCAAGAAGAAGACCTGCAGCTGCCCAGGAAGCAAGCCCAGGGAATGGACGAGGAAGATAAGGCATTCAAGCAGAAACAGGAGGAGCAGAGGACATTTGAGGAGCTGAAAGTGAAGGCCATGGGAAAAAGGTCCCTAGCCTCAGGTGGAATTAAGAAATCTGGCAAAAACAAGCTGTTCCTTGTGCCTGAGGCAATTATGATCCTTAATTCCATCCTTTTTAAAACACCTGGGTTCCCTGCCATAACATTTGTTGCCACCTATAGCTAGAAGGAAGTGTTGTCTTGAAATCTATTGTACTTTTAAGAACAAGCTTTTGTTAAAAAAAAAAAAGTGAAAATAAAAAAATTGTAGATATCCGCATACCACCATTCAGTTCAGTTCAGTCGCTCAGTCGTGTCCTTCTCTTTGCGACCCCATGAATTGCAGGACGCCAGGCCTCCCTGTCCATCACCAACTCCCAGAGTTCACTCAGACTCGCGTCCATCGAGTCAGTGATGCCATCCAGCCATCTCATCCTCGGTCGTCCCCTTCTTCTCTTGCCTCCAATCCCTCCCAGCATCAAAGTCTTTTCCAATGAGGCAACTCTTCTCATGAGGTGGCCAAAGTACTGGAGTTTCAGCTTTAGCATCATTCCTTCCAAAGAAATTCCAGGGTTGATCTCCTTCAGAATGGACTCATTGGATCTCCTTGCAGTCCAAGGGACTCTCAAGAGTCTTCTCCAACACCACAGTTCAAAAGCATCAATTCTTCGGCGCTCAGCCTTCTTCACAGTCCAACTCTCACATCCATACATGACCACAGGAAAAACCATAACCTTAACTAGACGGACCTTAGTCGGCAAAGTAATGTCTCTGCTTTTGAATATACTATCTAGGTTCGTCATAACTTTTCTTCCAAGGAGCAAGCGTCTTTTAATTTCATGGCTGCAGTCACCATCTGCAGTGATTTTGGAGCCCCCAAAAATAAAGTCTGACACTGTTTCCACTGTTTCCCCATCTAGTTCCCAATGAGGTGGTGGGACTGGATGCCATGATCTTCGTTTTCTGAACGTTGAGCTTTAAGCCAACTTTTTCGCTCTCCTCTTTCACTTTCATCAAGAGGCTTTTTAGTTCCTCTTCACTTTCTGCCATAAGGGTGGTGTCATCTGCATATCTGAGGTTATTGATATTTCTCCCGGCAATCTTGATTCCAGCTTGTGTTTCTTCCAGTCCAGCGTTTCTCATGATATACTCTGCATAGAAGTTAAATAAGCAGGGTGACAATATACAGCCTTGACGTACTCCTTTTCCTACTTGGAACCAGTCTGTTGTTCCATGTTCAGTTCTAACTGTTGCTTCCTGACCTGCATACAGGTTTCTCAAGAGGCAGGTTAGGTGGTCTGGTATTCCCATCTCTGTCAGAATTTTCCACAGTTGATTGTGATCCACACAGTCAAAGGCTTTGGCATAGTCAATAAAGCAGAAATAGATGTTTTTCTGGAACTCTCTTACTTTTTCCATGATCCAGCAGATGTTGGCAATTTGATCTCTGGTTCCTCTCCCTTTTCTAAAACCAGCTTGAACATCAGGAAGTTCATGGTTTACGTATTGCTGAAGCCTGGCTTGGAGAATTTTGAGCATTACTTTGCTAGCGTGTGAGATGAGTGCAATTATGTAGTAGTTTGAGCATTCTTTGGCATTGCCTTTCTTTGGGATTGGAATGAAAACTGACCTTTTCAGGTCCTGTGGGCACTGCTGAGTTTTCCAAATTTGCTGGCATATTGAGTGCAGCACTTTCACAGCATCATCTTTCAGGATTTGAAATAGCTCTACTGGAATTCCATCACCTCCACTAGCTTTGTTCCACCATTAGATCATTCATTGATTTAAAAAAGTATGCATAGTGTTCCAGGATTGTTGCCAAGTATGGGTGATAGGAAGTGAACAAGAGACACGCTGTTTCTGCTGTTACTACAGGGACATAGGGCAGAAGTGCCCATGCTTATCTGCAGTGGGGCGAAGAGATCTGAGAAGATGTCCTAAGCCATGTGCCATGTGCCATGTGCTTAGCAAGACTTGTTCGCCAGGTGAAGAGAAGGGAAAAAGATCAGGCAGCAGGCTCACAGGGGGCAAAGAATGGTCACATCTGAGAAGCTGAAAGAAGGGAGTGGGGGTGGAAGGTGAGAAATGAGAGGTGGGTAGGGATCCAGTTGGGCTTCCCTGGTGGTTCAGTGGTAAAGAATCCTCCTGCCAATGCAGGAGACACAGGTTTGATTCCTGGCTCAGGAAGATCTGCGGGAGAAGGAAATGGCAACCCACTTCAGCATTCTTGCCTGGGGAATCCCAAGAACAGAGGAGTCTTGCAGGCCATGGGATTGCAAAAGAGTCAGACACGACTTAGCGACTAAACAACAACGATGAGGGTCAAGTAAAGATGGGCCTTGTGAGCCCTGGTGCGGATTGGGACTTTATTCTGAGGGCTACAGAAAGCCTCAACTACCGTCCAAATTTGGCAAAATCTCTGCTTCTTCTCCTCCCCCTGCCCCAGCTAACCTGTGCTCCATTCTGCAGCCAAAGTGACCTTAAAATTAAAGACACATCATGTCATTCTGTTGCTTAGAACAATCTGATGCTTTTGTATTATCCAGTGGGTTAAATCCCAAACTCTTTAACAAGCTTATAAGACTCCACATCACCAGGTCACAGCATGCTGACCTGGAAAGTTCTTTGATTTCTCTCAGTGAGGTGCTCTGTTGTTTCTGGACCCCAAGACAAATTGTTCATCCTGCCGGGAACCTCTTTCTCCTGTTATTTGTGTGTTGAGCATCACATTTGCTGGGAAGCCTCCGTTGACTTCTCCCTAGTCCGTATCCAGGACTTCTCCTGTGAGCTCTCATTTATACTTGGACATCCTCTCAATATTTAATACATAAGACTTATAACAAGTGACTGGGCATCTGCTATGACTCTGAAAACTCTAGCTTACAGCTCACAATATAACCTTGATATTTGTTGGATAAATAAGTGAATAAAAAATGAAATAGGGGATGTAGTCAACATATTCTGTGATCACTTCTAGCTCTGAAAAATACATTCTTTGTAGGTGCTGTGTGATACAGGTGACTTAGGAAGAGTTCAACAATTTACTTCTAAAAAGACAGTGGCGGTCAAATTTCTACTCTTTGAGTTCCTATTTCCATTAAATTGAAGTAACTACTATGTTGGATTTTTGTCCTCAGCTCAAATGTTCTCAATATCAACACAGAAATGAAAAGTATCTCCTCAGTTTTTCTTTAAATATGTTCAATCTTGCCCATTTTCTCTATAAAATTTTTTTCTCTCTGAGGAAATGATTTCTATACAGTTTTAGTTTCAGTTCAGTCGCTCAGTCGTGTCCAACTCTCTGCGACCCCATGAACCACAGCATGGCAGGCCTCCTTGTCCATCACCATCTCCCAGAGTTCACTCAGACTCACGTCCATTGAGTCGGTGATGCCATCCAGCCATCTCATCCTCTGTCGTCCCTTTCTCCTCCTGCCCTCAATCTTTCCCAGCATCAGGGTCTTTTCAAGTGAGTCAGCTCTTCGCATCAGGTGGCCAAAGTATTGGAGTTTTAGCTTCAGCATCAGTCCTTCCAATGAACACCCAGGACTGATCTCCTTTAGGATGGACTGGTTGGATCTGCTTGCAGTGAAAGGGACTCTCAAGAGTCTTCTCCAACACCACAGTTCAAAAGCATCAATTTTTCAGCACTCAGCTTTCTTTATAGTCCAACTCTCACATCCATACATGACCACTGGAAAAACCATGGCCTTGACTACACAGACTTTTGTTGACAAAGTAATATCTCTGCTTTTTAATATGCTGTCTAGGTTGATCATAACTTTCCTTCTAAGGAGTAAGCGTCTTTTAATTTCATGGCTGCAATCACCATCTGCAGTGATTTTGGAGCCCAGAAAAATAAAGTCAGCCACTGTTTCCACTGTTTCTCCATCTACCTGCCATGAAGTGATGGGACCAGATGCCATGATCTTAGTTTTCTGAATGCTGAGCTTTAAGCCAACTTTTTCACTCTCCTCTTTCATCAAGATGCTCATTAGTTCTTCACTTTCTGCCATAAGGGTGGTGTCATCTGCATATCTGAGGTTATTGATATTTCTCCCAGCAATCTTGACTCCAGCTTGTGCTTCCTCCAGCCCAGCATTTCTCATGATGTGTTCTGCATATAAGTTGAATAAGCAGGGTGGCAATATACAGCCTTGATGTACTCCTTTTCCTATTTGGAACCAGTCTGTTGTTCCAAGTACAGTTCTAACTGTTGCTTCTTGACCTGCATATAGGTTTCTCAAGAGGCAGGTCAAGTGGTCTGGTATTCCCATCTCTGTCAGAATTTTCCACCGTTTCTTATGATCCACACAGTCAAAGGCTTTGGCATAGTCAATAAAGCAGAAATAGATTTTTTTTGGAACTCTCTTGCTTTTTCGATGATCCAGCGGATGTATGTTCCTCAAGTAAACTATTCCCATTGGCTTGATCCAATTAAAAAATTCAGCTAAAACTGATTGACAGGCCATCACGTGCCAGGCTCAGTCCTGGGGATATAAATAAGTCATTTGACCTTACCGTTATCTGACCAGCTTACAGCCTGGAAAGAGACTCTTGAACAGATAACTTTAAAATGTTTCACTTTCTCAACTATTTCTGGTTCAGGACATGCTTTATACTATACAGTTTAATTTAAAATAATATTTATGCCATTAAAAAGAACAGATTTGAATCAGTTCTAATGAGGTGGATGAAACTGGAGCCTATTATACAGAGTGAAGTAAGCCAGAAAGAAAAACACCAATACAGTATACTAATGCATATATATGGAATTTAGAAAGAAGGTAATGATAAGCCTGTATGAGAGACAGCAAAAGAGACACAGATGTATTGAACAGTCTTTTAGACTCTGTGGGAGAGGGTGAGGGCGGCATGATATGGGAAAATGGCATTGAAACATGTATATTATCATATGTGAAACGAATTGCCAGTCCAGGTTCGAGGCATGATACAGGGTGCTCAGGGCTGGTGCACTGGGATGACCCAGAGGGATGGGATGGGGAGGAATGTGGGAGAGGGGTTCAGGATGGGGAACACATGTACACTCATGGTGGATTCAAGTCAATGTATTGGCAAAATCAATACAATACTGTAAAGTAAAATAAATAAATTAAAAAAATAATATTTATGTACTGGTAAGTAATGCACAAGTAATTTGTAAGTGAACTTGAACGTGAGCAAAAGATGACCTTGGCTTCCGGGAGCTTATGGTCTATGAGGACACAAAATGACAAGGAAATATTGACTGTCAGCTCAGGGAACATAGAGGGGTGGGAAGGGTGGCAGGTGGGAGGGAGGTTCCAAAGGGAGGGGACATATTACACCTATAAATAATTCATGTTGCTGCATGGCAAAAATGAAACCAATATTGTATAGCTTTATCTTTCCATTAAAAATAAAGAAATTTAAAAAACGTCAGGAAGGCAGACTAGGGGAGCTTTAAGAGACACAGAGGGTTTAAGAGCAGACATCCTTGGGGGAAGGGCAGAGACAGAAGTTGCCTAGTCACTCAGTTCTGTCTGACTCTTTGTGACCCCATGGACTTTAGCCCGCAAGGTCTCAGTCCACTGGATTCTCCAGGCAAGAAAACTGGAGTGGGTTGCCATTTCCTTCTCTGAGAGAGGGAAGTGGGGAACCAGGAAACAAAAACTTCTCAGCACAACTGCTATTCAGAAAGGGCCCTGAAGTGCCGATAAAATTGATGTAGGTACCTTATGTAAGTGGAATCATGTATTATTTATTGTCCGTCCTTTTGCATCTGGCTTAGATTTCACTTAGCGTAATGAAAAGACAGTTTTTATGTAGTCAAATGTATTGCTTATGGGTTTTTAAAATATGGGCTTCCCTGGTGGCTCAGACGGTAAAGAATCCACCTGCCATGCAGGAGACGCAAGTTTGATTCCTGGGTTGGGAAGATCCTGTAACAAAAATAAAAGGACTATCAAAAGTTGGAAAAACATGTTTGCAACATATATGACAAGCAAAGATCTAATTAATTGAGATGTGGGGTAGAACGGTGGTTACCAGGGACTAGGGGCAGTCGAGGAGGGATAGAGGGTTAGTGGTGAATGGGTACAGGGTCTCAGTTTGGGAAGATGAAAATGTTCTGCAGAGGGATGGTGGTGATGGTCACCAACAGTGTGAATGCATTTAATGCTACTGAACTGCATACTAAAAAATGGTTAAAACGGGAACTTATGGTTGCCAGGGGGAAGGGATAGTTAGGGAGTTTGGGATGGTCATGCACACACTGCTATATTTAAAAAGGATAACCAACAAGGACCTACTGCATAGCACATGGAACTCTGCTCAGTGATATGTGGCAGTATGGATGGGAGGGAGTTTGGGAGAGAATGGACGCATGTATACATATGGCTGAGTCCCTTAAGCTGTTCACCTGAAACTATCACAACATTTTTAATCAACAATACTCTGATACAAAATAAAGAGTTCCAAAGAAACAAAATGGTTAAAATTATGAATCTTTTTGTTAGGGACATTTTAATCACAACAACAGCTAAATAACTTCATGGAAAATAGATGGGAAAACAGTGGAAAGAGTGACAGGTTTTATTTTCTTGGGCTCCAAAATAACTACAGACAGTGACTGCACCATGAAATTAAAAGACGCTTACTCCTTGGAAGAAAAGCTGTGACAAACCTAGACAGCATATTAAAAAGCAGAGATATTACTTTGCTGACAAATTTCCATATAGTCAAAGCAATGGTTTTTCCAGTAGTCATGTATGGATGTGAGAGCTGGACAATAAAAACTGCGGGGCACTAAAGAATTGATGCCTTTGAACTGTGGGGCTGGAGAAGACTCTTGAGAGTCTCTTGGAAAGTGAGAAGATAAAACCAGTCAATCCTAAAAGAAATCAACCCAGAATATTCACTGGAAGGACTGATGCTGAAGCTGAAGCTCCAGTACTTTGACCACCTGATGTGAAGAGCTGAATTGGAAAAGACCCTGATGCTGGGAAAGATTGAAGGAGGGAGGAGAAGGGGATGACAGAGAATGAGACAGTTGGTAGGCATCACCGACTCAATGGACATGAGTTTGAGCAAGCTCTGGGAGATGGTGAAGGACAGGGAAGCCTGGCGTGCTGCAGTCCATGGGGTCACAAAGGGTTGGACACAACTGAGCAACTGAACAAAAATAATTAAATGTTTCAAGGATTCTGGAACTTATATCTGCTTAGAAAGACTTCCCATACTTGAAGATCATAGAAAAGTTATTTTTTCCAGAAGTATTTTGTCTGTTAATATGGAGTTGATTGGAGGTGCAACTTTTGGATAGGTGTTTGAGATGAAGAAAATAGACTTCTACAACAGTCAGAGGATAAAGTGACAAGGACCTGAAGTAAGGTGATGAAAGGCTAGGTTCTTCAGCTGGGAAAGCAGAGTAGGAGGTCTTGGCTTTCAACAAGATATATGCTTGATGCATGGTAGGTACTTGAATATTTATTGAATGATGAGGGAAAAGAGTCAATACAGAGAACTCCTGAGGATTCTAACCCAGGTGGCATTCACAATAGTAATACTAATATCAATTAATTGATGATACTAATTCATTGAAGGAGGAGGTTTGTGGGTAGAATAGGATGTGTTCCATTTTGAACATGCTAATATTTTTAGGGGCAGTTCAGCCATCTGGGTGAGTTTCAGAAAAGAATCAAAGACGGATCTGATGTGGAAAAAAGTTAAGGAAGACAAATTTGGTTTATATCTTGGCCAGTGAAGATGATTGCTGAAGCTATGGGATTATTTGGGAGAGTATACGAGTGTCAAGGAAGAATGGATGAGACCTTGAAGGATTTTAGTCCTTCAGTGGGATGAAGAGAAAGTATAGCCAGAGCAGCAAATAATTCATAGAAAAGGCACTTGAAGTGGGTTTGAAGGGAATTCCCTGGTGGTCCAGTGGATAGGAGTCTGAACTTCCACTGCCAGGGATATACGTTTGATCCCTGGTCAGGGAACTAAGATCCTACATGCTGAATGGTGTGGCCAAAAAAAAAAAGTAAAAGAAATGGGCTTGAAGGAAGGTTTTGGATAACAGCAGATTGGAGGGTGGGATAGTGGAGGTGGTGAAAAATGAGTGCCAAGCAGAAATAACACCATGAAGAAACAAGAAGTGTGAAAGCACCCCACTAAAGAAGCCATTCAGTAACCAGATGTTGAAGAAATCTGTTGTAGAAGAATTGGAGGCTTCAAGGATGGGTCAGTTAACATCATAACTATAGAAGAGAGGATGATGACCAAGACAGGCTGTTTCCCTCAGGGTTATGGTGACCGTTGCTATTTGGTGGCTTGAGTATGAAGAATCTGAGAGCATTTGATCTACTTCACTTAAAGCTCCAGGCAAAGATATCCAGTAAATTTGGAGCGTCTCAGGTGTCTAAACATAGTCCAGGTCCTCCATCTTAGATTTACTCTGGGTGTTCCAATTTCCTTTGTTTGAAGCATCTTCGTGCCAGATCCCAAACAGGGGGTTTTCAGGTTGACTTTCATCATTACTTTTTGTTTGTTGTGTGTTTGAAGTTTTGTTAATTTTCTTAAATGAGATATTGGATGAGATCATGTTCCTGGGGAAAGATAATGGTAGCAAAGCTCCTGTCTGTGGCTCAAGTATCATTCTGCACACAGGTGCTGTAAGAGGGCGGCCAGAAAACAAGCCCAGAGTGAGTTCTATGTTCCCCAAAGATCCGACCCCTGGTTTCAAAGAGTCACAGTTTGGTTGATAATAAAAAGATACGTAGAATTAAAAAAAAAAAAACCAGCTTGAAAAAAAATTTCAGAGTTCCATTTTTCATTCTCAGACTGGCAGAGATCTAGAGAGTTTGCCAAGTGTTGAGGTAAGGGTGTGGGAAAGCAGGCCCTTGTCTTCACTGCTGGTGGGACAGGTAATTACCATGACCTCTATGGAAGGTGACTGACAACACTCACCCAATGCTCATATTCTCTGACCCAGGGTATTCTAGTTCAGAGGTTTTTTAATTTTTTGACTATGCCATGCAGCATACAGGATCCTAGTTCCCCAACCAGGGATAGAACCCGTAAGTCCTCATTGCAAGTGCAGAGTCTTAACCACTGGACTGCCAGGAAGTCTCTGACCCAGGGTATTCCAGACAAGATAATTTCTGGCAGCATAATCTGTTGTGGTAAAAATGGCAACCACCTAAACTATCCGTCAATAGAGACTGGTTAAATAATTACGGCATATCTTTGCCACACAATACTTTGGTCATTGTTGCTTCTATATGCACAAAAAAGTTCTGAAACTATACATGAGAAACTGGTCACTCAGGTAGCCTCTGGGAGGGGATGGGGCTGAGGGCTGAGGAGATAGGGATGGGAAGGACTTTTCATTTGCCTTCTCTACCTGATGAATGTATAACCTACGTCCACCAACCACTCTGAATGAAGCCAAAAAAAAAAAAAAAAAAAATCCTGGTGGTAGAGAGTACACTAGTAGTTTTTTGTGTGTGCCTAGTTGCTTCAGTGGAGAAGGCAATGGCACCCCACTCCAGTACTCTTGCCTGGAAAATCCCACGGACGGAGGAACCTGGGGGGCTGCAGTCCATGGGGTCGCTAAGAGTCAGACATGACTGAGCAACTTCACTTTCACTTTTCACTTTCATGCATTGGAGAAGGAAATGGCGACCCACTCCAGTGTTCTTGCCTGGAGAATCCCAGGGACAGCGGACCCTGGTGGGCTGCCGTCTATGGGGTTGCATAGAGTCGGACACGACTGAATCGACCTAGCAGCAGCAGCAGCAGTTGCTTCACTTGTGTCTGACTCCTTGTGACTCCACGGACTGTACCATGACAGACTCCTCTGTCCCTGGAATTCTCCAGGGGATGCCATGCCCTCTTCCAGTGGATCTTTCCAACTCAGGGAGCGAACCTGGGTCTCCCGCATTGCAGGCAGATTCTTTACCATAGGAGCCACCTAGGAAATTTGAGATAAATCTTAACCCAAGAGGCCTGAATTATAACAGGAATCATTTTGAGAAGTTCAAGAGTTGAAGGTCATTTCATCTTTCCCACCCACCTTCTCTCTCCACACAGAACCCAAGGCAAGAAGGGAAGGATAAGAGGAAGACAGCACAAATGAGCCATGAAGCCAAGAACTTGTAGGACAGACATTTTATTGTGACTTGCTTACAGTCAAACATTCAACCCGTCGACTTGCCCATTAGTTAATTGTTTTGTGGGAGATCACAGCCTGATGCCCAAAGGCCCTTAGCCTCATCTTATGTCAGTCTAGTCAATGGCTGCCTGTTTTACAGTTCAATTAGTTAGAGGAAAATGTCAGGAAAATCTGGTCTTAACCTCTCAAATGAATGGCTGTGAGATTTGCAATCCATTTAATATAAAGTGCTCAAGTTCAGTGCAAAAAGGGCAGACTCAGAAGGGCAAGCAGATGCCAGGGAGGAATGTTTCCTGGGAGACAGATGCATTCTACGACTCAAAGAAGTCACTTGTCCAACTTCCCCATTAAGGGGTCTAGTATTTCCTTTGCCATCTCTTCCCTCCGTCAGAGGACCAGAACTTCTACAGATGCTCTTAGAGTTGTTTAGTTCACTATTTAAAAAACCTGGTTCAGAGGGAGATCCACAGGGTTTCTAAGCACCAGTGATACTGACTTGGGCTTCTAGCTCCCGTTTCTCTCAGCAGCCCCTGTGAGGTTGACAGGCTGAGCTCTGGCTGGTGGGAGGCTTGCAGCTGTGGAGCTCTCTTCACACCCCTCATTTGCAAATTCACATCATGGACTAGGGCAGACCTTTTCCAAAAGCTTGTCACATCTCCAGTGGGAAGACAGGCCCACACTAATTAAATAAAGGAGCACTTCATTTGGTTGCTCACCAACTGGACATGACCTATTTCATCATCCCTTGTTTAGCTCTTGTTGTCAGGCCCAACTTTAAAGTGACCCTTTGACTCCCACTGTTAAGACAAAGAAGTGCACTGCCTTCTCAATGACCCTGGATCTCTGCATGTCCATCCTTCTGTCCTGAAGAGAGTGAAGAGAAGCAGGTGGGAAGAGGAAGCGATTTTCTAACCAATTTAAGGGGCATAAATAGGACTGTAACTCAAACAGGCAAAGTCTAGCCATTCGGTCCCAGGACCTTGGCTACTGTTTCTCTCCCAGACTCTCCAAAAGGAAACCACGTTCTCTTACTTGGCAGCAGGAATATTGACAAAAGCCAGTTCTGTGCTTGTAGACAACTCTCCTGCAATGCTGTCTGGAGATGTTCCCCTTTCTCTCCCTGTGGATGAACACGATGGCGCCCCTCCTGCCCATGTCTGGGGCTCCAGACCCCATCAGGTGTCCAGGCAGCCACAGCTTTCAGAAGCCAGCACCTGAGGACTCTTCTGTTCAGACTACTTTCCAAAGACTCACAGTAACTCTTGTGCTTGTGAGAGGAGAGATGCTTAAAATGGTTTCACACCACAGGAAGCACCTGCCCCAAAGCCATCTCTGCATCTGGGGACAGGAAGGAGGGGAAAAGAGGCAAGCCTTCTGATGCAGCTCCATCATTCTCAGTCAAAAACCCTTCTAGTCACAAGAAGCTACTGGAACATCTCCACACCAAGGGGACTGTGTACAAATAGGATGAGCCCGGGTTAAGAACCAAAAACGCAGGAAGGTTTTCAGACAGGCAGAAGTCAAAAGTAAAGTGCCTCTTTGCAGTGGGGGAGAGCTTCGTTTGTTCAGAAATGCTTAGGCGTAAACATGAGCGCAAAGAGCGTGCACACACACACACTCACTCTGAGGTAGAAAGAACTGGCCATCTCCAGACAAACACACACACAGACTCCACGATTTTACAGAAACATGGCACTTGTGTGAAAGATCCTATCTTTGCTCAAGACGGCAGGTTGGGTCCAATTCCAGCTCTTTGCGACCTGGGGTGGAGCCAGGGAAGTCCTGCCCCACAGGAGGAAAGAGCTGAAGTGTGCCCATCACTCCTGCCCCACAGCTGTCCGGCCCTGCAGCCCAGGGTCACTTCCTGGAGGCCGAACCATGGGCACCCCGGCTGCGGCTTGTCAGAAGCCACTGGGAGCAGATGTCTTGCACCACTGCGTCCCCGCTGCTCTTGGCGGCCTGCTGCACCTGCTCGACTAGGACCGCGGCCCGAGAGTGTTCTTGCTTCACGGCGATCAGGTAGGCAGAACGCAGCTTGCAGCATGTCAGGTAGGCCTGAACCTGGCAATTGGGTGTGAGAGACAGCCGGGAGGAAACCATCACTGCTAAGTCACCAAGAAGCACACAGGGCCGCATGAAGAGAGACAAGACAGCACTTCTCACCTACCAATAACTGGGTTCTTGCCTTTTATTACGTTATGGTCACTCTTTAAATATTCTGGACACTAAGCTATTATACTGTATTACTGTACAGTGTAAAAGTTATTATAAATAAGCCAAGAATTTTAAGAAGCAGAAGGCAGGCAGGCAGAGCCTGGCTTCTATCTACTCCTTTCAAGGCCCTCCTCTCTCTCCTGGGCTCTCCAGCTTTCTCCCGGACTCACTGCTGACAAACTGGTTTTTGCGGTTATTTGGGTGATTATTTGATTGATGTCTGTCTCCTTGACTAGGAGGGCAGGAAGAGTGTCTGCTTTTTCTAACCATTCCTGGAGCTGAGCACAGGGCCTGGCATGTGGGTGTTCCATGAATGTGCATTAAGTGAATGAATGAGTGAGTCATCACACCTGCCCCCTACAATGGGCCCACAGGGCCCCTTTCTCTATTTTCTTCGATCTGCTGAGTTAAAAATCTTCTACCAGGAAGCTTGGGGAAAGAAACACAGATACACAATTAGAAAAAAGTCTAATTAAGGGGTGGCCCCAGATTGACCTTACCTGCTGTTTGCATCAGAGGCAGTCTAGTTTCCTGCATTCTGGACACACTCCATCTCATGAGTTCCTAGCGTGAGGGAGATGAGAACCCCTTCCTTCCCTGCCCTGACCCCACCAGCACCTCCTGCTAGCCAGGGCTCCAGGCTAGCAAATGGCAAGTTCCTGGTGAGCTGCCTCAGACCTCCAGGCCAGCAGCTGCCTTTTGCCATGACAGTCCTCCTGGTGGTTGGAGAGGACTCTCTTCATGTTTCAAAGCTCTACTGTCTTTTCTTACTTCAGTCACTAAAGTCTTCCTTTTCTAAGCTCAATTACAGATAATCTACAGCTGCAAGATGGTTGGCTGGCTGAGCTCTGGTCTGGTTAATCCACCTGCTGCTCTGGAATGTTCGCTCTCACCTAGGCCTTCAGCTCCACTTGGCACCAGTGTACATTGAACAGAATATCACCAAGTCGACGGGCAAAACTCCCTACCTAGAGAAGGGCATTTTTCCAGAAAGCCTGGAATAAAAACTGAATGAAGCTCTTTTACGGCAAGATCTTGTGGCCTCAGATCACTTAAAGTGTGTTAGGACAGCGACTGACAGAAGAAAAAACCTGAAGAAGTAACAATGACGCTAGAGATTTCAGGGTCCGCCTTTTCCAGGGACAAAGGCTCTGTCCTACTGGGCAGGAGGCTCCCTGAAGGCTTAGAAAAGAGTCACACAGAGTCTGAGAATCAAGAAGCCTGAGTATCAGGCCTGGCTGCCAGGTTCTCAATCTGATGCTAGAAAAGGAATTTTTCACATTTCGGGATGTCAGAATTCCATCCTTTTCATAGGATTGCATCAGGATCTTGCAGAATTAGATGAAGAAATGTTAAGAACAGATCTTCCCTAAACCCTCGAATGAAACGTGCCCTGGAAATTCAGTTCAGGAAATAGCAATACCACCATGGGGAGCAGCAACGTGGTAGTGTAAGAAGTTGTTTGCTAACACGAGTTTTCTTCACGAGGTACTCAGCTGCCGGAGGATTCCGCTGCCAGTGGCCAGGGCGGGCTGGCTGGGTTTTCTCACGCCTCTCCTGGCCTGCAGGCCTTCCCCTGAACAGCAGGTGGGTTGAGCCTGTGGTGAGCCACAGACTGAAGCAGCTGGGAATAGTTTTATTCTGCCTGGCACGCTCACCGAGGTGCACCCATTTCCTACGCAACAGGAAGCAGGCGCGGGCCTCAGGGGAAAGGCCTGTTCTGGAGACCGAGGCACTAATAGGCATTGTTGGTCAAAGGGCTGGCTGGGTTTTCTCCCTACCATAGAGGGTACCCTCGCTCCTTTAGGATAGAGAGATGCCTGTTCACTCTGAGAACCTTATTCAGTGAGACAAAGTGCAAGTGAGGATTTCCTAGGGATGGGAGAGAAAACCTCCATGGAAAATGGGGAGAGTGGAAAGGCCTGTGTGTCTTGGGGGTACAGAAGAGAGAGGGCCAAGGAGCATGTGGTCAGGGTTCTTTCTCATGTTCTCTACATGTTCCCTCCCTTCTGCACCCTTATCTGGGTCCCGGCCCCACCTCGGATAATAAAGAGGGCGAGAGAGGGGTTGAATGGAACTGTCGTAGCAAGTGAGGGGTGAAGGTGACAAGGCAAGTCCAAAGGGCTGTTCCCAAGCATTTGGGCGAGGAGACAACTCTGCTCACCTTGCTGTCGTCACTCTGCATCGCCTGGATCAGGCCCTCCAGCTCCTGTGCAGGACAGACACACAGCAGCTGTGAGACGGAGCATGGAGCCGGGGCTCAACTCCCTCTCAGCCCAGCCCGTCTGACTCAGGGTCTGCCTGCCTGACCCTTCCTTATAAACTCAACTCCTGGGAAATCCTGGTGGTCCAGTGGTTAGGACTCGGTGCTTTCACTGCCGAGGGCCTGCGTTCAGTCCCTGGTTGGGGAAATGAGATTCTGATAGCCTCATGGTGTGGCCAAAATAAAAAAAAAAACACCTCAACTTCTGCTATCAGAGCAACAGAGGAAATCTAATGATAACACTAAGCTTGGGAATCTGAGAATCAGCAAGAGACCAAAAGCTTTTCTTTGGCTTTCATGAATGATGTGTCTTTGTTCATCCCACAAAGCCATTAGGGGACAGTTTTGCAGATGACATGCCACCTGCAGGCCCACACTGACCTCGTCTACAATCCCTGGGAGAAACTCAACTCCATCTGTCCGCAGACACTTCCAGGTATCAATAAGATCAGACAACGGGATGCTTAGGGGCGGCTTCTGGATACGTACCGTGAATTTTCTTTCCAGGAAGGGTTGATTAGCGTAAGGTCATTATTATAGAGGGGTCAGAAAGACAGAGGGGTCTTGTAGAGTTTTGGGTACATGATGGGGAAGAGAAAAATAAAGACGGGGATGTGAAGACACTGAAACACATGAAGGAGCCGAGGTCTGGGGTGGGCATACCTGGGGAGGGATCCTCCTGAACGCTTCCACGCAGTTGAGGAGGACGGTGTCCCTGTCGCTTTGGGCCGCCATGCCCGACTCGCTGACACACTTGAGCAGCTGCCGGATTTCACCGAACTTCTCCCTCTCCACCAGCTGCCGGGCGGCCTTGCAGTAGGTAGCGGCGGCATCCAGCTGGAAGTCCTAGAACAGAACACAGGATGACAAGGGTAGGGAGGCAGGGACGCCACAGCTGGGGGAAGGAAGGCGACATTCACAGAGCTCCGAACGGGCTTGGAGCAGACACGCCAAACTGACTGCAGTCCCAGTAGGAAACATACATAAGCAGACAACCAGCAGAAAGTTCCTCTTTTGGAGTCTGGCAGACATTTGGGAAGCAAGCATGAAAAGAGGCACTTTGAGATCTATGCTAGTACATCTCACTTGCTGCCGCTTCACTGCCTGAAGATATTCTAATCAAATGCCCGAGACCAGTTCATTCTCCCTCTAACGAGTCAACCTTCTCTTGGAAAATGGATGTTGGGGGCTGATACTGGCTGCCCGGGACACCAGGTGCTCTGTGAAGAGAGGCTGTGGTGTTAGGAGACAGACCAGTTCACCAAAGGGCTGCTGCTGCTGCTGCTGTCGCTTCAGTCGTGTCCGACTCTGTGCGACCCCACAGACGGCAGCCCACCAGGCTCCCCCGTCCCTGGGATTCTCCAGGCAAGAACATTGGAGTGGGTTGCCATTTCCTTCTCCAATGCATGAAAGTGAAAAGTGAAAGTGAAGTTGCTTAGTCGTATCCGACTCTTAGCGACCCCATGAACTGCAGCCCACCAGGCTCCTCCGTCCATGGGATTTTCCAGGCAAGTGTACTGGAGTGGGGTGCCATTGCCTTCTCCGCACCAAAGGGCTGATGATCTAGAAACTACTGGATAAATACTTTGTTGCCTTGGGGTCTGATAGGAGCTGTCACTCTGCCTGCGCACGGGGGTATCTGTGTATGGAGAGCTTTGTCCAACACAGAAAATGGGTGGGAAGAAAAGAGATCTGTCAGGTTGGATTGCTTGCTGTCTTTGATCCTTGAGATGTGCAGTGTTAATTAAGACCCTTCCTGCCTGGAGAGTGAGGGGCCTCTGGATCACTGTGTAGTAGGGGTGGTCTGGCTTCTCATGGTCTTAGCGCCCTGCTCCATCCTCTGCTCCAGTGCCACAGCTGTACCTGGGTCCTTTTATCACAAGCAACAAAAAATGTACGCCTCTAGCTGGCTCGTGGGCAGATGAAGGATGGAGGGGCGGCTCTTCTTGCCAGGGGCCCCCTCCCGCTGAATAGGACCATTCTCCCCCGCATCACCTTCTCTAGCCATGCTTCCCTGCAACGAGGACAGCTGTAGTGAACTGTCCTAGACCTGGTTTCAGGTATTTATTTGACAGTTTTGATGAACTTGTCACCAGCTGCTTGGCTTTTGTCAAAGTGGCCTTCGGTCTCGAACTTGACCCAGTTTTGTAACAGCCACCTCGTTGCTTTCATCCTTGATGTAGTACAAATCTACTTTCCTGGGGATGAAAATTTTCAGAGGAATAATCTCTCACAGAACTGTGCCCATGTGCTGATCCTCGCTCGTATAATCCTGAGTAATCCGGTCATACCTGCAGAACACGGAATGCGATTCCAAAACCATCTTCTACATTTTTCCCTCCTAGCATGACCTGAAAAGGAGAGGGGAACACGCTTACAGAAACAGTAATGACTGGAGCAGCCCCTCAGTCAAGAACAAGGCACTCGTACATTCGTTTATTCACCAAATATCTGTGAAGACTCTACTGAGCATAGGCATGAGGGATACGAGAGTCATCAAAATGGACTCAAGCCACAGCCTTCTGGGGCTCACACTCCATCGGGGAGGCAACCATCAAACAAACGACTGAAAGAATCAGACGATTCCAAGTGTGATGAGCATTCTGAAAGAGAACGGCCTGCCGGGGGTCTGAGATGTCAGGCATACCTTGCAGGCAACATCCATTTTCATGTGGTTATTTCCAAACAGGGTTGGCAGAGGCGAGGTGGTGACTTGGGAGGTCCCGGCGCTTTCGCAGCGATGCAAGAACCTGGTCACTTCCATCTGCAGCTGAAGGGTGTTCATATGTCTGCGGGGACAGGTGACACACAGTCTAGCCTCGGGAGGGAGCTCGGGGGCAACCAGGACCAGGGGGACTGAGAAGTCATAACAGGATGGCAATGAAAAGGGCAAGAGAAAGGGTGTGGAGGGAAGAGATCCAAAAAGCCCTCTGAGAAGTTACGATAGGCAAAAATGGGTGACGAGTGTTTACAGAGCACGGTATGCTGCTAACCACAGCAGAGGTTGAGACAGACGTGAACCCAGGCTAGAGGAGAGGTGGGTAGGGAATAAATGCATCAGGGCATCTAGCGACTGGGATTGTGAAGGAAACATCAGTGGCAGTGAGCAGTCACTTCAGATGCTGTGTTCTCAGCATAAAGGCTGAGAGAAGGGAAGGACTCGGGGTGCCGAGGAGCCAGTGTGCCCGACGTACCACAAGGAAACAGAGTACTGCGACGTAAGATTGAGATGAAGGATCACCCAGGACTTCTTTTGCCTCCTGCATGGGGTAGGGGTTTAGCCTGATTGTCACAGGTGAGCCTAATCCCTGCCCCTCCCCCGCTCTCCTTTCCTCTAAGCTCCTCTGGAGACTTTTGAGACTTAACACCAGACACTATCATCCGTGAATGACTCCTATCAGGTGTATATGTTTGTTTCCCACGATTTCAGAGCTGGGCGAGGGTGGCTTCATCACCAACAGTCCTCCCGGTTCCAGCCCTTCTGCACCACCCCGACTGTTCCCTGAACCCCGAGCTACCTTGACACATCAGACGCCGTCATCTTCTTTCGGAAGAAGGTGGTTTTCTTCCTTCCACTACGCCGGGAGGTTTCTTGGAGGTAGATCTTCAGGTGGTCCTTGGCTTTCAGCAGCCAGGAGAGCTTCTCTCCCAGCTCCGTGTACGTCTTTGCTTTGTGAGTGAAGAACCGGATACAGGTCATGGCGGCCCGCACGTGGTCCTGGAAGAGGAAAATGAATGTTCGGGTCAAAAGAGATTTGGAGGGTGGGGATGCGGGGAGAATTCTGCTCTGAATTCCACCCAGGATGTCTGGTTGCCAGCACCCCTTCCCTCAGAGGCCCAAGAGATCCACAAGTTAACCGACTGGCTGGGTTCTTGGCAGTTGTTTCTGCAGCCTTGTGGGCTGTGCGTGTGCTCAGTCGTGTCTGACTCTTTGCGACACCATGGACTGTAGCCCGCCAGGCTCCTCCATCCATGGGATTCTCCAGGCAAGAACACTGGAGTGGGTTGCCATTTCCTCCTCCAGGGGATCTTCCTGACCCAGGGATCGAACCTGCGTCTCCGGTGTCTCCTGCGTTGCAGGAGGATTCTTTATCTGCTGAGCCATGGGGGAAGCAGCTGGCCAGATTCCTGGGTGGGACATTATTCCACCACAAAAGAGATCTTTAAAAAGGAGACTTAGGATACTCCATCTGACTTGCCGTCACGTTCACTCTGGCATTGAATCATTCAGTGTCTCTGTGACTTAGTACTGGCCACCCTCACAGACCGGAAGAAACATGATCCCTCTCCTTTCATGCATCTTCTCTAAAAATACTTCTCCACCCTTCCTTATGAATTCTGCATTCACCCCCCATGTTTATCCAGAAACTACCATATCCCTCTTCTTTTTAATCTTTATATTTCCTGAATTCTGAAGAATGCCATTACTGACGATTAAAGTTTGCCTCTTTGGGATGAGAACGGAAATCCTATTACGTGAGAATGCCTCAGAGCAACATGGATTTGTTGTTGCTGAGTCAAGGAGCAAGGCTAGGGGCCAAGTGACAGTCTTATTCCCTTATCCTGCGCAGACCCACCTCGCGGCAAGGCTGCAGGGACAGAGGTAGCAGGCAGGATGGGGCTGTTGTTACCTTCATGAACTGCTGCAGCTCATACAGGATGTGGTAGTAGTTCTTCTTCTGTAAATGCTGGCAGGCGGCAATCAAGTACTTTCCCCAGCTTTCCAAGGATGAGTCAATAGATTCTAGGAGGTTTTCTAAATCGTGTAGTTTCCCACTTTTATAGCTTGGTTGGAAAATGCCTTCTATGAAGACTTCTGGGGGACTCTCCTGGAGTAGGGCAAAGCAACAAGTTAGAAGTCTTGAGTCTTGTTCTGGCACTGCTTAGGGTCCATTCTGAGTTTCTTTCCACTTACATCCCTCAGCATTCTCCTATAGCGATGCTACTTAACCTTTTTTGTGCATCACAGATAGATCCCTTTGAGAATCCCACTCAGTGACTTCTCTCCTTCTCTGTACGGAAGAGCTCCTTGATGGAGTTATCTACACCCCGTCTCTAATTCCTCTCCTATGACTGTCTCTTGAACTCACTCTCATCCAGCTTTTATACCTACAACTCCACTGCAACTGCCCCTTAGGTCACCGAAGACCTCTACTTTGTTAAATGTAAAACTCTTAGTCTTTATTTTCTATCTATCCTGTCAATAGCTGCTGATAGCTGGTGGCTTGCTCCTTGAAAAACTGTCTTTATTTGGCTCCCAGGATACCATCCCTGCCAGGTTTTCATTCTATTTCTCTGGCTAGTCCTTCTCTATCTCTTTTGTTGATTCCTCCTAAGCTCCCCAGGGCTTAGGAGGATCCTCTTCTCTTTTTTTACTCACTCTTTTGATTTTATAAGTCTCAGAACTCTAAATCTAGCTATTTGCTGATTATGTCTAAATCTCTATTTCTAGCCTGTTTATTCTTCCTGAACTCCAGAACTGTGTATCTCAATTATATTCAACTGCCGACCCAAAAAGTCCTCTTGGGTATCTAGAGAACAATACATACTGGTATAAAACTGTACTCCTGATTGTTTCTCCTCAATCTGCTCTTTCTGCAGTCTTCCCTTTCTCAGATGGCAATTTTATGCTTCAATTTGTTCAGGCCAAAAGCCTTCACCATCTTTTTCTTACCTTGCAACATAGAAGTCATTACCAAATTCTATTGGCGCCACCTCAACTATACACAGAATCTATATGTAATTGACCACTTCTCACCACCTCCATGTACCACCCTGGTCCGTGTCATGGGTACCACTTGCCTGAATGACCCCAATGGCCTTCTCCCTGGTCTACCTCTTTTACCTCCTGCCTCTTTTTTGACTAACATCAATCAACCCAAGTGATTTGGTTAAAACATAAGTTAGATCATATTATTTCTCTGCTCAAAATCTTCCAAAGGTTTTCCTTCTCATGCAGCACAAAGCTCAAGTCCTCATAATGTCTGCAAGGCCCTATATGATCTGGGCCCTATTAGGTTTCTGACCTTACTTGCTACCACCTTTTCCCCAGCTCACTCTGTGTAAGCCACCCTGGCCTTTGCCCCTGTGACTCCCTCCACCTGGACCGTGCTTCCTCCACAATCTGCAGGTTCATTCCCCACCTACTTTAAGCCTTCACTCAGATGCCACCTGTCCAGACACCCTATCTACAATCGTACAATTCACCTCTTCCCTCTCCCCTACCTTATTCTTATTACTTGTCACCTACACTATATATTTTATTTATCTTGTTTAGTGCCTCTCTCCCTAGTATAATGTAAGTTTTATAAAAGTAGATTGTTTTGGTTTGCCTTTTTTTTTTCTTCATTGTTGTACTTCTGGTGCCGAGAATAGTCCTCGGCTATTTAATAACTATTTTTTGGGTGAATGAATAAATGAAAAATATCATGGATCTCATCAGGAAAGTGTACACACTCACTCAATTCTGAAGTTCATCTGTGGTTCAGAGACCCTGAATCATACCCCCCATTGGATAGTCATAGAAAAGAAAATCATGTGGCCATTTCGACTTTAGATTATGAGTAAGTGATGAGAAGTGAAGGATAGCTATAAACTCAGGGCAGTACAACCATGCTGGCCTTGAAGCACTGGGCACAAGCTGTTTAGAAGTGGAGAGGATCAGGGCTTTAGAACATCCACAGTGGGTGAGTGGCTTCTTTCCCAATTTTGGCTCTTCCTGAACACTCAGACCTAACCTAAAAGTTGTAGGACACAATTTAAGAAGTAGGGAGATCAGCTGCACTGGAAAGGTAGAATATCTCAGAAAAGCAACCCCTTAAGAACTTTCATTTCATCCACTCATTCACTGGCATTAGGACAGGTGCCTGAAGATGGCAGGTAAGGGAAGTAACGGCCTTCTCGGTCCAGACGGGAAGACACAATTGTAAAGAAACAGCTGGGGCAGGGCATCCTAGGGAGAGGAGACAGCAATGCAGACTCTTAGAGCTAAGAAAGGGCGTGGTACAATTAGGAGAATTTAAGCCATCTGGCAAGTCTGGAATACAGACCATAGATAGGATTTGTGGTGAAAATAAACTAGAGAAATAAGGGGACCTGATCCTATTGTGTTCTGTATTCATGATAAAGAATGTGGACGTCATCTTACAGCCTTGGGGATCCACCAAAGGCCTTTCAGAGAGAGGAATCACATGAATTACGAATACCATAAATAACATGTACTATGTTTTCGAAAGCTCTCTCAGGGATGAAAGACAGGGAATGGGCATCTTTCATGCTCCAGGCATTCAGCTGTAGTTCTCACAATGTGTTTTTTTTTCCTGTTGTTCTCCACCTGCTTGAGAAGGTAAGATAGTCCACCTCAAGGGTAGCTGTGATTACAGGAGACAGACAGAAGCAGCAGGGGCAAAGCTGTCGTCAGCTTTTACCAAGATAAGTAAGTAAGCAGCTTAACTCTCTGGACTGGCCATCAGAAGAAACAGAACTGGGTGAGGTAAAGCAGCTTTATCTCAAAACTCATTTGGAAACTGAGCAAACAGAAGCAATTAGCAGTTGAAGACCAAATAATATGACTTTTGCAATATTCTTGACACCCAGTTAAGACACAGTAGCTAAGGCAGCAGTGAAAACATTTCCCTTTTGTGTCCTCTGTGTGTGTGTGCTCATTTGCGTCCGACTCTTTGCGGCCCCATGGACTGTAAACTGCCAGGCGCCTCTGTCCATGGGATATTTCAGGCAAGAAAACTGGAGAGGGTTGCTATTTCCTTCTCCAGGGGATCTTTCTGACCCAGAGATCAAACCTGCATCTCCAACATCCTGTAAGGGTGGGGTTACCAGGACTCTGTACTGCTGACTCACTTGGAGATATCTGAGAAAGTATGTCCATTTGTAAACTTTCATTGGCTACCATTTTGGATGAGGGCAGCAGATTAAAATAAAAGTAAAACTCAGGTTTCTTTAATTTTATATGAAATTTGGTATGAATCAGTTTTTCCTCAGAAAAACTTCAAGGGACATTCAGATAAAAAAAAGAGAAGGCCAAAGAGTCATGGTGAAATGGAGTTTTGACTTGGCTTAACAATGGCTCCAAGGAAATAACACACTTCACCTTTGCCTCCTGTGAGAGGAGAGCAGAGGATGTCAGAGGAAGAAAGGAGAGCATACTCTCCTCCCGTGAGATGCCTGGGGCCCAAATTTAGGATCTGTGCCAAGGGCGCTTCCTGGCCTTTGTGGTGACAACTCTGAGTGGATGTGCAGTTGGGTCAGCAGCAGGACATATAGTCCAGGGCAGGTGGGAAGTGTGTGGAAACAGAGAGAAGTTAACCAATTTGCCCAAGGTCACACCACTCATACTAAGCATCTCATTCCAGAGCCCACATTCTCAGCTATTATTTAGTTCTGCTGTATGTTCTGGGAGAAGGGATGAAATCTGTCATTGCCAGTGAGAAGGGCGATCTGGGATCCAGGTTAAGACTTTCGCATGCTCATCCAAACATGATTTGTGTGGAGAGAATTTGCCATTTGTGTGTTTTTTTTTTTTGGTTGCGCCACACAACTCACTTCCCTGGTGGCTCAGAGGGTAAAGCGTCTGCCTGCAACGCAGGAGACCTGGGTTTGATCCCTGGGTCAGGAAGAGCCTCTGGAGAAGGAAATGGCAACCCACTCCAGTACTCCTGCCCGGAAAATCCCATGGACAGAGGAGCCTGGTAGACTACAGTCCATGGGATTGCAAAGAGTCGGACATGATTAAGAGACTTCACTTTCACTTTCACGACTCACAGGATCCTAGTTCCCTGACCAGGGATTGAACCTGGGTCGTCGGCAGTGAAAGTGCAGAGTTCCAACCACTGGACCACCAGGGAAATCCCTAGAATGTGGCATTTGGACTTGACTCTGCCTGAGATGATCCTACAGCTGAACCCTGGGGTAGTGTTAAGAGGGGGTTATTGCCCCCTGAAAGCTGGGTAGGCCAAGCCAGGTGGGCAAGGCAGGCACTGCCATGCGAGGGTGTCTGAGGGTCCCACCGTGTGGAGCAGGTGCAGCAGGGCTTCCCGCAGGCAGCTGTGCCTCATGTAGAAGCTGATGATGGCCAGGTGGGTGCTATAGCTATGCAGGTAGAAGAGGCATTCTTGGTAGTAGGTGTTGTTCAGAATCTTCCCTTCAGGAATCACTTCCAGAGAGAGGCTCTGGGTCCGGAGGGTTGCTTCCAGCTCTTTCAAGGTGGCCAAGAAATCATCATCTTGCTGCCAAGAGAGGACAGAGTGAGAGGGAACAAGGGACCCAGAGAGTTTTCAGCAGCCTCTGGAAAACACTGCTTTCAAAAAACACTTAACAATATGGGAAAATGCTCTCTCATATAGTTTTAAGGGTAGAAAACAGGTAGGATATAAAATTCTACACATTATAAACCATATGCCATGCTGTGCTAAGTCACTTTGGTCGTGTCTGACTCTTTGCGACCCTATGGATTGTAGCCCGCCAGACTCCTCTGTCCATGGGGGATTCTGTAGGCAAGAATACTGGAGTGGCTTGCCGTGCCCTCCTCCAGGAGATCTTCCAAAAGATCTACCCTCCAGGGATTGAACCTGCATCTCCTGCATTGGCAGGCAGGTTCTTTACCACTAGCGCCACCTGTGGAACCCTATATGCTGTACAGCAGCAATTTAATTCAAAAACATAACAAAGAAAAGTCACCAAAATCTAAATATGGCTTAAGTCTGGATATGGGATTATATGGGATTTTCATGTCTTTAAAATAATTCTTTTTTGTTGTTGGAAATTTGACTCTTTATGACTTATCTAATCACATAGATGGTGAGGGACAGGGAAGCCTGGCGTGCAGCAGGTCCATGGGTCACGAACAGGAGGACATGACTAGGCGACTTTCTTGGAAAAGCAACCACATACACTGGAAAGAAGGAAATCCAAACCGGACAGCTCTGGGTCAGGGCTGCATTGTCATTGGGACAGAAGTGGATCTTCTTCCCAGGCCGTTACTGCTCTGGGGCCTTGCTGTCCCCGAGCCCAGCTTCTACCTGCTGCGCTCTTACCACAGATAGGAGTGGCCTCGCTGTGGACTCCAGGTACTCGACCACCTCCTGTACCAGTCTTGAGCCATGACTCAGCTGATTGAGGTCGAAAGGGGGCTTCAGGCAGCGGCTGAACTTCTCCCGTGCGGCAGTGAGGTTCCCAGCTTTGAGGCAGGCCATGCCCCAAGCATGCCATGCCCCGGTGGTATCAAGACCAGTCTTTGTGGAGACCTGGAGGTAAAACCACTCCTTTTAGGGAAAAGGACTTGCAGCCAGGCCTGAGGGTCCCAAAGACCGATTCTATCCCCTTGTTGTCAATCATCTCCCCCATCCCACCCCACCCCACCCCACCTGCTATGACTCCCACACTGGCAAACTGGTCATGCCCTAGACACTCTCCATGGCCAAGGAAAAGTGGAGGAAATAACTCATTGGGCAGACATCAGCTCTGTGCCTCACCTCAACACCCAGTTGGTAGTACTCCGCTTCCAAGAGCTGGTTCCTGAGCCTGGTTACCGCAGCCGGTTGCAAGATCTGATCCAGAGATGGCACGTGGCGATAGGCGGCAGCGACTAAAATATTCAGCACATCGACCTTGCTGATGTAGCTACCAGGAGGAAAAGGGCATGGCAGTGAGGCTCCCCAGGGTCCTCCCAGGAACAGGTGCTGCTTAAAGGTTTCCTATTTCATTTTTAATGTGAAATGGGATCATGAGAATTGGGAGGTACATGGACGAATAGGCTCTGGATTCAGACTTTCTGATACTTAGCTCTATCACTTGGTGGCTCTATGATCTTAGGCAAGTTAGCTAACCTTTCTCTGCCTCAATCTACTCATCTGTGAAATGGATATGACAGGGAGTTTTAAGGATAAAATGAAATAACTGAAGGAAAAGACTTAGGATGGTATCTGGAGCTTTGCAGTAGATTGTGGTAGATGTAGTGTTAATTGATCAGCTGTTTGTGACCCTATGGACTGTAGCCTGCCAGGTTTCTCTGTCCATGGAATTCTCCAGGCAAGAATACTGGAGTGGGTTGTCATTTCCTTCTCCAAGGGATCTTCCCAACCCAGGGATTGAACCCAGGTCTCCTGCACTGCAGGCAGATTCTTCACCATCTGAGCCACCAGGGAAGCCCCCCAGGGAAGCTTTCAGAAACTCATTAAATGTCAGCTATCAATACGTGGAGTAGGGACATTCTGGGACACTCAGGTCTATTTGCGGCAAGGCCTTTACACTGAATGTTAGGCGCTCACAGGCTACCCACTGCTTTTTGGTTCTCTGGAAGCGTATTTGGGAGAGCGCATACAGACTGTATCAGGGGTCTGCACCTCCAGTCAGTATGGAGGTCACAGCACTACCATCCTCTGGAGTGCTGCTGGGCAGGGGCCTCCTGGCCTTTCACTTGGATTCTAGTGCCCCGGGCTTGACATCCTCTATCTGGGTCAAGGATGGATACTGTTACTAGGACTGCTGCCTCTGATCGTCTTGATATCTGGGGATTGCAAAAACCTTTTAAACACAGACTCCAGAAAGCTGTCTGGGATCATTCTGTGTGGTCCCACCTGAGACAGGCCTACACTTAAGGTTCTTGACTCTTGTATCAGATTCTATCAAAACCCCTCCACGGATCCCCTCCTTGTCCACTTATTTCCCTGGAAAGGGATTTAGCCCACGAGTGAGTCTCAACTAGTGGGGGTAGGGCAGGGGACAGTACAGTGTGTAAAAGCAAGTTTGGTATCATCAGGTACTAGATACGTGTAATAGGTGGTTTAAGCTTCTGATTTCAAACATTATTTGTCTACAGACTCTTGAGGGTCCCTTGGACTGCAAGGAAATCAAACCAGTCAATCTGAAAGGAAATCAATAGTCATTGGAAAGGCTGATACTGAAGCTGAAGCTCCAATACTTTGGCCACCTGATGCGAAGAGCCGACTCATTGGAAAAGATGCTGGTACTGGGAAAGACTGAAGGCAGGAGGAGAGGGGGTAACAGAAGATGAGATGGTTTGATGGCATCATCAACTCAATGGACCGGAGTCTGAGCAAACTCCGGGAGATAGTGAAGGACAGGGAAGTCTGGCGTGCTGCAGTCCATGGGGTTGCAAAAAGTTGGACATAGCTTAGCAACTGAACGACAACAATTTGTGTACCGGAAGATGGTATTTAAAACCGTGGAAAGATACTCTGCAAATCAGGAGTTTTCAATACCTGAGAGATGAATCTACTGTTGTCAGCAACTGGGTACAAGTGCAGCTAATGTGAGGATTCCAGGGTTGGGCAGAAAGAATGTGCAATTTGAAACCACTGCTTTTACGTGTCCAAGAAGCCCATGACACCTGGGGGTGGATGAGAATCCTACTGAAGCAAGGACCTCCTTAATTTCTGCTTACTTAGTCCAAAGTAGATATTGCCTCCATCTGTACTGGATTTTGAAGGAAGTTTAGGACTTATTAAATCTGCTCTGCCTCCCCATAATCTGAGTATCTTTTTTCTCTTAATAAGATTGTATTTCAGACATCTCAAGATTTTTGCCATTAACTCTACCTTTTGCTATATGGAATGGTTTCTGTTCTTTCCTTCTCTTCTCCCCCATTTCTGATGTTTTGGTTCTTTATATGGTTATTTAAAAAACTGTATTTAACATATTATATTCCTCTTTTTTTGTCAACTGATAGAAACCTTTGTCTCTTGATCAAGGAGTAAAATTAACTCCTATATATTTCCTTCCACTTTCTGTCCCATTTCTTTCCGCCTTTCTCAACCTTCTGGTGTTTTTTAATAAGAATAAAACTGACATTTTTGGAGTACACAGGCTCAGTTCGTTGCCCTTTATATGGTTATAGTACTCACACTTTATCCTTATAACAGCCGTATGGAATAAATATCATTATTATCCCCATTTTCCAGAGGAGGAAACTGAGGCCCAGAGTTATCTAAAGTTACAGAGCTCTGGGAAGTGGTGAAGCTGAGCGTCACTGCACTCTCTGTGATCTGGTGAGTGTGCAGGCTGGTACTCTGGGCAAGTGCCTGAAGCACTGACATGTCAAAGGAAATTCTGCTCTCTGCTCTGAAATCTGGGTAGGACTGAGTGCTGGGAACATACTGCATGAGTCACACATTTGGGTGGGTAAGCTGGGAATTGGGAGTTTTCAATATCAGGTTAATGGAGGCAGAGCAGGTTGTGCAGGGGCCTGGGGCAGAATCCTCCCCTTTCCACAGAGACTTCTATTTTATGACTCATGTTTCTCCCTGGGATGCAGGGACAGACCAGTCCACAGTGTGCTTCAAAGATCTGTCATCCACAACTCCCTGAGGCCAGTCTCAATTTGGTCAAGACTAGGTAGAGTTTTGGTTAAGGCTAAGGATACATTTTCCTTTTTTTTTTTTTAATTTTTGGTTGCACTGAGCAGCATGCAGGATCTTAGTTCTCCAACCAGGAATCACACCTGCACCCTCTGTGGTGGAAGATCAGAGTCTTCACCACTGTACAGCCAGGGAAGTCCCAGGACACATTTTCTTTAAAAGCCAGAAAGTTCCACAGGGACTAAAGGTGTTCTCCTAAATTAATTTTAATTACAAATTACCCAGTCTTTGTTTCAGACTGGGTATAGCTAGAGAACCTTCCTTGAGGACCCCTCAGGGAAAGGGAAGAACTGTCACAGGAGGGTGAGGGGGACGGCTTGTGGTCTGGTGACAGCATTTCGCCAGCGTCAGATAGGATGCAAAACAGTTCAACATGTCTTGTCAGAGGATGGGGAGGTGAAAACTCACAGTGGGATCAGAAAAAACAGCTGGATAAACATGTTGTTTAGTCGCTAAGTTGGGTCTGACTCTTTGGCAATCTCATGGACTATAGCCTGCCAGGCCAGAATACTGGAGTGGGTTGCCACTTCCATCTCCAGGGGAGTTTGACCCAGGGATCGAACTCGCATCTCATGATCACCAGGTAAAGGAACAGGGACTCACTTCCGCTTACCTGTCACAAAGCGCCAGGTCCTGGCTCTGGCCTGCCTTGACGAACATCATCTTGGCGCTGAACAGCAGCTGCTTCATGATGTCCGTGAGCAGCCCCGCATCCACCTCGGGGTTGGTGAGCCCCTGTGACAGCCGGCAGCAGTGCTCGATCAGCTGGTGGCCGCAGGCCACGCTGTCCTCGTGCAGATTCAGGATGGCAATGCACAGGGAGGCGCTGGGGGCCTGGCCCGAGTGGAAGAGGAGAGAAGTACTCCGTGAGTTCAGGGACCAGGTCAGTCTTCAAATGTAGCTGGGGAGGCAGGAATTCTACCCATTCCAGGAAGCTTGGAAACCTCAGGTGGAAGAAGCCAAACTCCCACAGAGCAGAAGTGGAACTAAACCCATTTCAGAAGTTCTAAGTCATACTCTGGCTGCTAGGTTTTGTCACCTGACTGGGAAGAAGGCAGCTGTGTCCACGTGCCACCTACTGCCTGGGAATGTCCAGAGGGGCCCTTCTTTTCCAGTTTACTAGGAGTTCAGGTACTCTTTAATGCTGGTTTGGACAACAGTTGACTTGCTTGTTTAGCTACCTGGAGAGGTCTCTGCTTCAAGCCACTGGACACAGTGCTGCTAAAATTAATATTCCTAAAGCACATTCCATGGCCCCTCACGTCTACCAAGTACATATATCTCACTGCAGAGTGTAAGGCCCTACACATAAATAGCCGGCCCTACACATAAATAGCCCATTTCAACTTTACCTCTATTAACACCCCATGTTTCCTCCAAATCAAACCACTTCTAACTCCCCAACTATTTTGGACACCATGTCTTTGGTTGGATGTTCCAGTTTGGAACTCTGTCTTTCCCCTATCCTCACTCCCCTCATGACACCCAAACTTCTGCTTGTCAAACTCCTACCGCACTTCCAAAGCTCATCTTAAATGCCATGAAGGCTTTCCTGATTTCCTCTTGTGTATTTCTCAAGCTGTTCCTCATTTCATGCTTTTAACTGGTTTCCTTGCCTTAGCTCCCATGTGATTACACTGTGAGCAAGTGAAGACCAGCCTGTGTTTGCCCAACTCTGCATTTCCTGCTATGTGACTACACATCATGTGTGTGTGTATTTTCAGCTGATCAGTCGTGTCTGACTCTTGGTGACCCCGTGGATTGTAGCCTGCCAGTCTCCTCTGTCCATGGGGATTCTCCGGGCAAGAATACTGGAGTGGGCTGCTATTTCCTTCTCCAGACTACACATCATAAAGAAACTCAAATGACTATCCATTTTATCGCTATTACCTGCTCATAGTAAAATTCACTCCGCACCAGCTCATTTTCCTCCTCATTCAGATCCAAAATCCATTCTACCTCTGCTGCTTTGGGGACTCTCACCACAGCTGAATAGGGAGGGCTTTCGCTCTTGGAGCTGTCAGGGGCTGAGAAGACAAATACCATCCGTGTGTCATTCATTGGCAGCAGCCCAGTTAGCCCAGCCAGTGGGTGGCGTGAGCTGTTGGCAGATCCCTGCCTGCTATCTTAGGGCTCTTTCTTTCCTTTTGGTCCCTTGTATTTCCTTCAGGAGATCACCTTGGGTACCTCGAACTTTCTTCTCCAGGCACAGACATGGGATGAGTGTTGCAATATCTGCCATACAACCCTGTTGCTTCATGTGAGAAGCCCTGAAAGGTACATGCTTCCCAAATGGAGGGCTGAGCCACTGGCTGCTCTAAACCAACCTGCCCAAACTACCAATAGTGATTGCTAAGGGGAGGGAGGGAGCGTTGGGAGGCAGGATGGTGGTCAAGCGGTACCTAGGGGGAAACAAGAAAAATAAGCTCCTGAAAGTTAAGGACCCAATTGTTTGGCTACTGGCACTCTCGATGCTGGAAGCTAATGGGCCAGGGTGATAAGTTAATATGATGACAAACCTTAAGGGAAACAGCCTGATAGAAATGCCAAGAATTTTCTTTGGTCAGCCTACTGCACTGAGTTGCCACTGAGGGTGTCAGTTGCAGCAGATACGCTGAAGGAATGCCTAACTTGAGCATAGAAAGGAAAGGTCACAAGGAGGGAGCTCCCTGGCGGTCCAGTGGTTAGGACTCTGTGCTTTCGTCTCCAAGGGCTCAGGTTCAACTCCTGGTTGGGAAACTAAGCTCTTGCAAACCTGGCAGCATGGTCAAAGAAAAGAAGACACAGGGCATGTGAGTCAGCCTTACCTTCTGGTTGTCCTGGATTCTCCTCTGGTACACTGGAAACAGAGAAAGAAAAGGCGAAATGTGAAAACTGAATTCCTCCTCCTCCTCAAGCTTGGTATACAGCACTGACATTTACTATTACTGCACCGAGATTATCAGGGAATCATCCAGAACTCTTCTCTCTCTCTCACCTGTCACAGCCAACCACTCATCATTTCTTGTCCATTCCATCTCCTGAATACCTCGTTGAATATCCTCATCTCTCTCCTCATCCCTGTCTCAGAGACAGCCCTCATCACTCAATGCTACTGCCGCTGCAGTAGCTTCTCAACTGGTCTCCTTGATTCTGCCAATCTATTCTCTACTTTGTAGCTATAGCAAGCTTTCAAAAAATGCATTATGTTATGCATCTGCTTAAAATTCTTTAATAGCTCCTCGCGGTACAAATATTTCACATTTGCAGGTTAGCAGACAAAGCTCCTCATGGTCTGGCTGTCTCTGGAGACCATCTCCTACCACCCATGACCTCTGCTCAACCCATAAAAGTCCTATCCACACTGTCACAGGCTTTGATCAACTTCAACTGGTGCCACTAACCACTAAAACCCAAGGTCACAGGCCAGAGCCCAAGGCTATCACCTGCATGAGGAGCCTTCTGGTCAACCAATCCCAGCCCATGCTGCCAAAGAGCAAGCTCCAAGCCATTGTGTCATTCCCTAGGTCCTCCCAGCTCAGATGCCAGCCCCTGAGTCTAGAACCTTAGCTCATGACCTACCTATTTACACTTTTCAAAGGACCTGCATTTTCTCCTGTCCCTGACTTTGCAGGTGTTACTCCCACTTTGGGGCACACTTTGTTTTGACTTCTTTTATCACCAACTTTTCATCCTCTAAGGAGGCTTAGGCCAAGTGCCACACCCCTAGGAAACCCTCCTGATCACTGAGCTAAGCTGGGTGTGTCTCCATACTGCACTTACCAAAGGGCTCTGTGGTCTGTGTTTTGACTGTCTTCCCACTAAAATAGGGGCTCCTCAAGGGAGAAGTGATTACTGCTGAGTGCTTGCTGAATGAAAGAATCCTTACTGACTGCTCATTTCAAATCTCAGCAAAAAGATAAATGGGTAATTTCCCTGTCCCCCACCAGGAGGGAGGCAGTGGTATGCCAGGGTCACAGAAACTGTGGTATAAGCAAGGCACATCTTCCCTTCTATCAGGTCAGTAATCACCATGATAAACAATGATTAAAAAATTTCATGTTAAAAGAAACACAAACGTGTCGGAGATCGATTTAAGTCTGTTCATAAAACACAAAGAAGTCAAAGTAATTTGGCTTTTGGATAGCTGCTTTGGCTCATACGCCCACATGCACTTAGTTTTACCCTCTTTTGCTGCTAGAAGTAGTGGGAAAAACTGACACTGAGCCGGCAAAAAACACTTGACCTGGCATGAGCAGTTTCTGAGATTTGTCCCCAGGTGAACTGTGTGTAGGAAAGTGTGGGGGCTCTTTGAGTCGTGGATAACAAGCCAGAATGATGAGGTTGATGAGAGCTGATGTAAGTGAGGCACCAACATTCAGTAGGTGAGCGTGTCGTTTTGAGTCCAGCTGAGACCGACTGAAGCAAGAGTGGCTGTTAAAGAGGTGAGGGTGTTGGCAGGCAAAGACCAATGGCCTCAGTTAGGGGACAGGCCAAAGAACCCATGCCCTGATCTCAGAACATCAGGCACGAGCTTGCTCTCTGCTTCTATGCTCCCCTACTTCCCTCTCCGATGTCTCTCTGACCAAGGTCAACCATTACACCGCAAACTTAATGGCATTTCAGTGCAAACGTGAAAGAAAACTTTCTGTAACTGCTCAGATTTGAGATGCTCATCCCCATGAGACTTGTAGGTGTGTCAGGACCCCAGGGGAGGGTGCGCTGGTCAACAGCAGCAGCGGCCCCACCACAGGACACTCACTCTTGGTTGAAGTAGCTATAGCACTGGTCACACACACGGGTGGGGTTCTCTCGGCAGCCTTCCACTACCATTTTCTTGGTGGAGCAGGAACTGCACACCAGCCGGCCACAGCGGCGACAGTGATGACGCCTGTTGAACTAAGGAGTGTCATTGGAAAGAGAAAGAGGAGTAGGGAAGAGAAGGTGAGATGGCTGGACCTGTGAGCAACCTGTCAATCCATTCATCCTTGGAATGAGCCACCTGTGACTTGCTAAGACTATCAGGTGCTTGGACCTCTGTTGAGAAAGAACACACTAATCCTTGCCTTCACAAAACTGACATTTAAAGATCTCTTTCATTGATGGGCAAACATGCCCAAGTCATGGACACTTTGCAAGAGCTTCTGACAAGCCCTACCTGTCTGTGGAGGAAACGTCTGAAGACAGAATAAAAAGCAGTGGGGAAGAAGTGACTTTCCCAGCCAATGGGGAACACAGTTCTACAGGGTATTGATGATGATGAAAAAGTGTCCCTTTTTCAAGTATTTTACAAATACTGCCTTATTTCATCATAAGAGGTTGATAGACATTTTATACCTTTTTTATAGAAGAGTAGGAAACAAACACAGAGAAATTACACCATCGTCATTTTCCCACGTGCTGAGCTATTATGCCAGTCAGGTACTGTGCTCAGTGTGGTAACATGTGTTACTGTAGTTAGTGTTTATGAACCAAGTAATACATCACCCCCAGTTTACAAGTGAGCATCTGAGATGAAAAGATTAATAGTCACATTGCAAGTAGGAGGTAGGGCTGGGATGAGAACTGAAGTCCTCTGGCTCTAGCACAGAAAACCATTACCAGGTCATCTGTCTTATTGCAAAAGACACGAGAGCTGGAAACCAGATGTCCTGATGTTTGATCACTCCTGCAATACCTCTGCCTCTTTTCACTTATTTCACAAGAAAGGCAAAGATTTAGAACTTCAGGCTACTCAAGAGGGGGGGGCGGTCTACCTTCTATCTGAACTCAGAAAATACATCCTGGTCAGGTCAAAGATAAACCCAGTGCCTTAGACCTTCTGAACATACCCTCTCCTCTTGGGGACAGGAGGTGACTATAAACTCAGGCTCATGAGGGAGAACTTTCATTTCTCCTGCAGGTGAAGCTGGAGATAGATAAGACTTACCATGGTGAAGCGCTCCCTGCAGCAGACCATGCAGACGCTCTCGCTCTCATCTGGGACCCACTGGTGCCTGGCAGGCGGTGTAGCCGGGGGCACAAACTCCAGTGGCAGCTGACTCTGGGGGAAGTTCCTCTCCCTCAGACTTGGGGAATGTACAGTGGAGACACCTGGGAGTCAGAGCCAGAAGTCGGAGTAAAAGGTGATTAACAGTCAAGCTGATAAATGACAAAGGAATGACAGAATTAGAACTGTACCATTTTACAAAGCCTCCTGATATCACAGCTCCAATTAATGATCATCGATGGCTGATTGCCAAAAGAGCATTGTGTGGGACTTCCCTGGTGGGCCAGTGGCTAAGATTCTTCGCTCCCAATGCAGGGGGCCTGGGTTCAGTTCTTGGTCAGGGAACTGGATGCCACATGCCACAACTAAGACCTGGCACAGCCAGATAAATAAATACGTCATGTTTCTGAACTTGGTGATTTAAAGAAAAAAAGCATTGTGCATTTCGTGATGGAAGGCACAAGACCGCCTATCAAACAGACTAGCCAAAAAACACTGAGCTTCTAGATCTATCTACAGGGTACTGGAAACATAGGGGATGGAGACTCAAATTACCCCAGTGTGACAGTCAACAAGATCCAGAGTGCGGGAAGCTCTATGGGACAAGTGACCCAGTTTCTTGCACAAATAAAAAAGAGGTAGAGGAAAAAAGAGGGTACGGAAACCTACTGATTAAGAGAGATTCTCATTAAGAGAGAGTTTAGTCAAATGTCATGTGTGGACATTATTTACATCTTGATTCTAGAAATACCAATTCTAAAAAAATTCCTCATGAGATTACTGGATAGTTTATAATAATAAGGAATCATTAATTTGGTTTTAGGTATGAGAATGATGCTATGGTTTTGTTTTACATATGTCTTTACCTTTCAGAGATATACACTGTTTTTTGGGGGGGGGGCTTGGGGGGCCATGCCATGCAGCTTGTGGGATCTCAGATCGCTGACCAGGGATTGAACCCAAGCCATAGCTATGAAAGCCCTGAACCCTAACCATTAGACCACCAGGGAACTCCCGAGATAGACACTGTTTTATTTATGAACAAAATGGTATGATGTCTAGGATCTGTTTCAGAATAATCCAGTAGAGGGACAGGGGTACAGATGAAACAAGAATGGTCAAACTCAGGTGATAAATATTGCAACTAATAGGTACGTGACACTTCATTACACTATTCTCTCTACTTTTGTGTACTGGAAATTTTTTATAATAAAAAATAAAGAAAAAATTAAGTACACCAAAGCTGCTCAGGCTGCCTTATGCAGATTTGTGCAGCTGCTCATATCCCTATATACCTGAGCCCTTCCGTCAGGTCTGCTGATTATCCTGAAGCATGGCTCCTTCTCAAAGTTGGGCCACAAAATGCCACTTTGCTTTATGGCATCTAAGGAGAAGGATGGTATGGTACCTAGCAGAACGATGTTGGCAGGTCACAGAAAAAGAGAACTGGAAACACAGTGACGCTTAGCAGTGCCCAAAAGAAGAGGGACTGTTGACCTCTCCCCAGGAGCCTGTTCTCCTGACTGTTGGCAAAACAAACACTTGCTGAGCCTCTTTTGAGTGCAGGTCATTGGGCAAAAGTCAGGAGGTTGGAGTGGAGGAGTGGTGAAAAGGGGTGACTGAGAAATGGCAGGAGACTTCAAAGACCTTGCACCCTGTGTGGGTGACAGGCATAAATAACTACCTGCAGGACAGGGTCAGAGTGAACACAGCAACTGAACAAGGCGATCCTCCTCATTAGTAGATTCCATATTTGTGAAGTTGCCTACTTGTTAATCTAACTTCAAAATCAGTATTTGCATTGCTTTTGTAGACACATATAGAGTGGTGAACAATTTGAGTTGCAGGCTTGTTATTATGCAAGTTCTCATCTATGGTTGAATAAGGTCATGTTTTGCTTCCTTATTTCAGCTCTCATACAGAGCAGACCAGAGAAGGGAGCCAGTAGAGGACAGCGCGGCAGGGAGTGCGAGAAGCTCACTTCCGGGGATGGCTGGACAGGGTCTGAATCCCAGATGCTCAATATGCACTCGTGGATGGGGTGGCTTCAGGCAAGTCACTCTAACACTCTGAGCCTCTTTTTCTCCTTTGTACAATAAAGAAAATAGAATCTACTGGGATGAACTGTTTCCAGTTTGAGATTATAACGTATGTGAAATGTGTATATAGGTATATACAAATACATATATATATATATATATATATATATACGTATGAATACGTACAAGCATACGCACACATACAAGCATATTTTCCCTAGGAGCAATGGTTCAGTATTTGCTAATTCATTGTTTGTGGAATCTTCATAGATATACTATCTCAAGTAATAAGAATCATTCATATGTTGAGTTTTCTGGGATATACAAAGCTGGAAGAAATCAACAAAACTAATAAGAATGTTGTGACCGGAAATGAAAAAAGCAGCGAAAGAATCAGAAAGTCAGAGTAAGGCAAGACTGAACTGAAAAATGGGTAACTCTCAGAACTCATTCTTACCAGGAGCAGTAGCAGAAGAGAACTCGGCTGATGGTGACCTAGACAAGGTCTCGAGGTCTGAAGCCTGACTGACAATCTCCTGGAGGTGAATCACAGAGTCTGCAGGGAAGGAAAATGTTGACAGATCATTCTACCATAAACAAACCTTACTTGTTTTTCTAGGAATTTAGTTCAAAGCCCTGTTGGTTTCACTGTCATCCCATGATTCTACCAGGTATGCAAAGAATGACAGAAGGACGTCTAGGACAGCCATAAGCATGCTTCTCAAATGCCTCAATAAACAAACTATGTTAGGCATGTGAGATAAACAATGTAGACACTAGGATTTTACAAAATAAATCTAAAGATGTGCGGAGGGAAGCGGAAGATATTTAAGTGATAGTCCTGGAAGGTAGGGAGTAAGAAAAAAAAAAAAGATGGCTGGGAACATTAGCCCTCATTTTATTTCATTTTCTTCATTCTATCAGAGACTGAGTCAGCTCACATACTAGTGACATCTGATGTGACCCTGGGAATAGTCCTCAAGTCAAAATGATGGCACTTAAGACCCCACTGCACCAAGGCTAGACACCACTCTCAGCATGTTTGTTTTCTGAACCTTTGTTATTATGCACATGGAGGTTATCTACTATCATTTCATTCAGGTTAGCCTGCCACTTTCTCCAAGACTGAGATCTCTCCTACACAAAAGAGCTCTCTCTCCTGAAGCGTATCCTCTCATTCTCTGCTGCTGCTACTGCTAAGTCACTTCAGTCGTGTCCAACTCTGTGCGACCCCATGGGCTGCAGCCTACCAGGCTCCTCCGTCCATGGGATTTTCCACGCAAGAGTACTGGAGTGGGTTGTCATTGCCTATCAACTCAAAATCATAAAAGAGGAGAAATGAAAACTAAGGATGGAGCACAGTATTTCCTTCTCCACGTAGAACTCCCACTGAGCATGCTGGCCATTACCTGAGCGTTTCTCCCGCAGAGGGTATGGGAAATCCAGGGCTTTTCCTGCGTATCTGGAAAGCAGTGAGTTCACCTCATCCATAGTGAAGCCAGTCTCCTGGCCGGCCAGCAGCTGGCGCAGAGTCTGCACGGCCACGGTGGCCCAATCCACTTTCATGTTCATGAGCAGCTGCTCCAGCATGAGCAGGGGGTTAGAGGACAGGTGGGAGTAGCTGGCCCGGTGCTGCTCGGGCAGGGTCAGCAGGACCTGGGAGCGGGGTAGAGCCCCAGTGTGAAGGAAACAGCATATGAATTTCAGAAGAAAGTCAAGATTCTCACGGGGAAGTGGGAAGGGGCCAATGGGCTCTTGGCCAGCTGGCTGGGAGTCTTTTAGAAAGGAAGTAAGGCTGGACTCCTAGCTAAATCCTCCAGGTAGCAATCAAGATGAGGGGAACTTTCTCTGGAAAGGTTCAGATAGTAAATATTTCAGACTTTATAGGCCATAAGGGTCTTTGTGGCAACTACTCAACTGGTAAATGAGTGTACATGCTTGTGTTTCAATAAAACATGATTTATAAACGCAGGCAGAGGACTGGATTTGGCTCACAGGTGCTGGTCTCCTAACCCCCAGCCTAGACCAACCAGGCATGACTGACCTCTGCCTGATCCTTAAGGTCACCATTCTGTCCTTCTGAAGCTTTGCTAGACTGAGCAATATGAGGCGGACTAAACCTGGCACCTCCAGGGTCCTACAGGTGAATGATGACTCTAAATTCTTCCTAGGGGTTGTGATCACTGGGCTTGAAATATGTTCACTGGCTCTGATCACTGCCAGTCTTCAAAGATTCCACTCAGGCACAGTACAGTCAAAAAAAGAAACACAGGTGTATCCTCTTTAGGGTCATTTTACGTGGTTGAACTCTTAGCAAGTAGGCTGGTGGTTATGTTCATGGCTCTGCCACCTCTGGTTCTATTCATGTGGTGCGTTCTATACTCAGGGGACAGCATGACAGGCAATCACAATCATTATCAGAGAGTTAGAAGGCCTTATCTTTTCTTAAACACTACTCCACTGAAATTAGCTTATAATTTCTTCTACTAGGTTATACATCAAGGGTAAGGACTTGTTATACCACTGCAAAAACAACTGACCCCTTTCCTTTACACAGAGTAGTTTTACGGATTTAAAGCAGTAGGTAGTTTTAAATCCTCACATTAGAATTGTTCTGGAAAACAGGAAGGCCCTGTCCCAAAAAGTTCAGTTGTAATTACTCTAGCATGTGGGTCAACTACTGCTAATTTTAGAAATTCCAGGTGATTTTAATTCATAGTCAGAATTTAGAAGCCTTGATATAGTAGATGTCAGGCAAAGCATAAAGAGAACTTAGGAGGACTGTAAAGTTCACTTTGGAGGCAGAGCAGTAGGCACCGCTAAGTTCTAAGGGATCTGGTGGGTGATCAGGGTCAAGGTTTTGTATAGCACAGGTCAAGAAAGGCAGGTGCCTGGAAGAGCAAGTCCTGAAGTGGGAGCTGGACCATCATGCTTTCCTGACAGCCCCTTCTCCTCCTGACCTTGGATCCCATGTAGAGTGCCTGGATTTCACGGTGTCGGTCAGCGGTCAGTTCTCCATAGAAGTGGGTGGTGAGGTAGTTGGCCAAGAAGTGAGAAGTGGCCAAGCTAGGGTGCTGGTCGAGGGACTGCTCTGTGACCTCAAGGCACATGGTAGGGTCGGGAATTCTTTGAAGAAGCTGTTGCAGGAGGAAGGTAGAGGAGAAAGGTGAGGCCTGTATGAGAACAGAACCTTCGGTTTATTCACTTTGGACTAACCCTTTCTCTGCACTCATTTGGATCTTGGACCCAGCTGCCCACCTGGCTCCTAATGCAGAGTTGGCACTTATAGGCAGGGTGACTATAACCAGCTCATGGAGGAGCAGATCTGAGACTGTGAGTGCTCTGAATGGGATCCAGTAGGAGCAGAGCCAACCGATTCGACCAACCTTCGCATCCCTCCCCAAAGAAAACTGGGAGGATTGGAGGCTTACCTGCAGAGCCTTTTCATGATCTCCTCTTTCTAGAAGGTGGAGGAGATGCTTCTGATGTAGGTTGATTAAATGTTCTCTTGGAATAGGGTAAAGGCAGCCCCACTCCTCACACAGCTCATACTCCTGGAAGGAAATACATGCCTTCAACCCCTTTAAAATTCTGGCCTTGTCACTCATTCAACTCTGGCCTGGTTTTTCTCAGCAGTCCTGAATCTGCCAAAGCCCCAGGACAGCTTGGGAAGTGTTGATGGGAACTGCACTGTGGGATTAAAGTGGGATCATAAAGGACTAGAATTGGCAAGGTAAGTTCTGAAAATGGTGCAAGTAGGCAGCTAAAGATGTCCTTTTCCTCTTAGCTCGACTATAAAAAAGAAACAGATGACATACAGCCACTAACACTTGGTGTCAGTGCCGGGAAGATACTAAGGAAGTGGGGAAGACTGAGAGGACTGTCCAAGGAGACAGAACCTACTCTGACTGTTGCCATATGACTGTGCAGGCCCAGTGCTGCCAGAGCTTAAAAATTTTCAGAAAAATTTTTAGGGCTTCCTTGGTGGTCCAGTGGTTAAGACTCCATACTTTCACTGCAGCGGACATGGGTTCAATTCCTCGTCAGGGAACTAAGATATCTCTCACGTGCTTTGTGGCATGGCCGGAAAAAAAAATTACAAAAACATTTTTTTTTTAATTGAAAAATCTCCCTATTTTCCAATGCTGGCAATGAAATCAATATGAAAAGCTAAAAATTCTGCAGACCACTACTGCACAGGCCAAATAAACACGTTGGTGTTGGATTCCATTGATATCAGCCCCTGTTACTCCCTGCATCCCCGCCCCCAATTTGTGAACTCTGGATTAAAGTTTGACAGTGGGATTCTCAGAGCTACATCTGAGTATTCTATGGTGGCATGTGGAAGGCTCTCCCCACATCTCTGCCTGGGGCCACCTTCTTCAGGATGTCCCCTTGTCTCTCAGGCTACATTAGATGCCCTGCCTGTACACCACCACAGTCTGGGCTTGCTTTTGTCACTTGGTATATCACAATCACCTAGGGATAGGTCTCACATTGCCTCCCACCCTTGCCCTGTCCACCCCCTTCCCAAAATAATGAGTTGCACAAAGGCAAAGGCAAAGGCTAAGCTTAATGACTTTTGTTTCACCACTATCTAGGACAGTGGTCAATAAAGGTTTCCTGGATGAGTCAGCACCTGAATAAATACATCTACATTTTGATCTATGATATATAGCAGCTTCTTAAAGGGTAAAAAAAAAATTTACTCTGCATTCAGTGTCCAACAAACACATGGAAAGGTAGTTAAGGTCATTAGTAATCATGACAATGTAAATTAAAACAACGATGAGATACCATCTTATTGGCAGAAAGTAAAAAGCTGGACAATGCCAAAATTGCCAAGAAGATGGAGCAATAGGGACTGTGAGTGGCAGAATAACTGGGCCAGAACAATGTGGTTACATCTTAGTAAAGATGAGGATGCTCATGCCTCATGAGGCACCGGTTCCACACTGGGTATGTATTCTGTACCTACTGTGGACAGTGTAGGAAATTTCATGTATGAAGACAAGGGTGATAGTTCAAAAGCATTAACTGTCTTATTCTTTACACTTCTCTGAATGTTGGTAAGTTTCACACACATAAAAGAGAGAAAAAAGAGTGTTATGTAATTATAGAAAAAAATGTGAACCTTGACATATGGAAAGGAGTCTACCTAACTGGCTAAGGAGGGGCAAATCTAGAAAGAGGAGGAAGGAGAATAGTACCCGGGAAAATGGTACCTTGGCTTCCAGAATCAGGTTCATGACAGTCAATGGGTCCTCAGCACAACAGTTCCTCAGGGCCTGCCAGTCACACCACACGGGGGTAGACTGCAAACCTAGAATCTAAGGAAAGACAAGAAAAGCTATCAAACCACACTGTAGTTTCTCTGTCCAGGAACAAGTCATTGGAGTTTCCAGGGATGGGCCATCCCCAGGTCTCTGTACCAAACTTGCCAGGAGAGAGAGGGAATGAGAACCAATGGGACAGAGTGTTTGGAGAGATGAGTGAACCGATCTGGCAAGTATAACCAGGGAGCCAAGATTTGGAGTGGGGAGGCCACAATTGTCGGACAGTTCTCGGAGGCTTCTGTCCTTTGCAGCTTGTTCAGTCTCCTGGGGTCACTTGTCCCTTGCTCCTTCATCTCAAAACTCTATCCAGGTTATTCTTCTGGCTTGAATGCTCTGTGGGATCACCCTTCAGGCAGCATTTTAGCTCAGCATGAAAACTGCTGAAGAAGAGTGGAAAGAAAAAAATCTTTTTCACTTGCCATTTTCACTTTCCCTGGTTGGGCTCTGGACTCTGGCTACCAGTACACTTGGAAAGATTAGCATATATGTATACTTGTTATGTAGCTGTATCATGTAAATCTATCTCCCTAAGCTTCTTGATCTTGAATATAACACACACATCACAAGAACCTTTCCCTTGAAAGGTTGAACTGAAAGTGAATTTTATTGTTACAGTGAAGAGTTCTCATGAAACATGATCCACTGAAGGAGGAAATGGCAAACCCCGAGGAAATTTTTGCCTTGAGAACCCCCTGAACAGTATGAAAACGCGAAAAGATACGACACTAGATGAGTCTCCCAGATCAGAAGGTATACAAAACGCTACAAGGGAGGAGTAGAGGGCAATTACTAATAGATTCAGAAAGAATGAAGTGGCTGGGCCAGAGTGGAAACGACGCTCAACGGTGGATGGGTCTGGTGATGAAAGTAAAGTCCAGTGCTGTATACAGCAATACTGCACAGGAACCTGAAATGTTAGGTCCTAAAGCAAGGTAAATTGGACATGATCAAGCAGGAGATGGCATGAGTGAACACTGACATCTTAGGAATCAGCCAACTAAAACAGACGGGAATGGGTCAATTTAATTCAGATGACCATTATATCTACTACTGTGGGCAACAATTTCTTACAAGAAATGGAGTAGCCCTCATAGTCAACAAAAGAATCTTAAATGCAGTACTTGGGCGCTGTTTCAAAAACGACAGAATGATCTCGGTTTGTTTCCAAGGCAAACCACTCAATATCATAGTAATCTAAGTCTAAGCCCCAACCACTAATACTGAAGAAGCTGAAGTTGACCGGCTCTATGAAGACCTATAAGACCTTCTACAGCTAACACCAAAAAAAGGTGTCCTTTTCATCATAGTGGATTGGAATGCAAAAATAGGAAGGCAAGAGATACCTGGAGGAACAGGCAAGTGTGGCCTTGGAGTACAAAATGAACCTGGACAAAGGCTAACAGAGCTTTGCCAAGAGAACACACTACTCTTAGTAAACACCATTTCCCAGAAACCCAAGAGATGACTCTACATATGGACATCACCAAATGGTCAGTACCAAAATCAGATTATGTTCTTGGCAGCTGAAGATGGAGAAACTCTACAGTCAGCAAAAACAAAACTGGGAGGCTGACTGTGGCTCAGATCATGAGCTCCTTACTGCAAAATTCAGGCTTAAATTGAAGAAAGTCAGGAAAACCACTAGGTCATTCGGGTATGACCTAAATAAAATCCCTTATGATTATACAGTAGAGGTGACAAATAGGTTCAAGGGATTAGATCTGTTAGACAGAGCGCCTAAAGAACTATGTACAGAGGTTTGTAACATTGTACAGGAGATGGTGGCCAAAACCATCCCCAAGAAAAAGAAGTGAAAGAAGTCAAAATTCTTAAAAAGATGGGAATACCAGACCACTTTACCTGTCTCCTAAGAAACCTGTATGTGGGTCAAGAAGCAACAGTTAGAACTGGACATGAAACAATAGACTGGTTCAAAATTGTAAAAGGATTTTGACAAGTTAAGCAGAGCACATCATGTAAAATGCTGAGCTGGATGGATCACAAGCTGGAATCAAGATTGCTGGGAGAAATATCAACAACCTCAGATATGCAGATGATACCACTCTAAATGACAGAAAGTGAAAAGGAACTAAAAAGCCTCTTGATAGAGATGAAAGAGCAGAGTGAAAAAGCTGACTTAAAACTCAACATTCAAAAAAACGAAGATTATCACATCCGGTCCCATCACTTCATGGCAAATAGAAAGGAAAAAGGTCGAAGCAGTGACAGAGTTTATCTTCCTAGTCTCCAAAATCACTGTGGACAGTGACTGCAGCCATGAAATTAAAAGATGCTTGCTCCATGGAAGAAAAGCCATGACCAACCTAGACAGCATATTAAAAAGCAGAGACATCACCTTGCCGACAAAGGTCCGTATAGTCAAAGCTATGGTTTTCCTAGTAGTCAGGTACAGAAGGGAGAATTGGACCTTAAGGAAGGCTGAGTGCCAACAAATTGGTTTTTGAATTGTGGTACTGGAGAAGACTCCTCAGAGTCCCTTGAACTGCAAGGGGATCAAATCAGTCAATCCTAAAGGAAATTAATCCTGAATTATCACTTGGGAGGACTGATGCTGAAGCTCTAATACTTTGGCCACCTAATGTGAAGAGCCAACTCACTGGAAAAGACTCTGATGCTGTGAAAGATTGAAGGCAAAAAAGAGAAGGGGGTGGCAGAGGGTGAGATGGTTAGATAGCATCCCTGACTCAATGGACATGAATTTGAGCAAACTCCCCTAAAGGACAGGGAAGCCTGGTGGGTTGTAGCCCATGGGGTCACACAGCGTCAGACACGACTAGGAGACTGAACAACAGTAACACTGAAATTTAACTGAAGTTTAAATTAATCTTTAAAGAAGACAGAGGTTAAATTCTATAAAAACTCTTGACCACCAAAAAAAGACACCACATACATAAAATGTACACAAAGCTCAAATATACGGGGATCCCTTGGGGATACTGCGGGGTCAGTTCCAGACCACAACAAAGTGAATATTATAATAAAGTGAGACACACGAATTGTTTGGCTTCCCAGTACAAATAAAGTTATGTTTACACTATACTGTAGTTTATAAATTGTGCATTGTCTGAAAAATGCACGTCTTAAATATTTTATTGCTAAAAAATGCTATTTTTTTTTTTAGCATTTGAGCCTTCATCCGGGTGTAATCTTTTTGCGATAGCAACATCAGAGTTCACTGATCACAGATCATCATAACAAATATAATAATAATGAAAAAGTTTGAAATACTGTGAGAATTCTCAAAATGTGATAGAGACATGAGGAGAGTAAATGCTATTGGACAAATGGTGCCAATAGACACTCAACGCAGGGCTGCCACAGACCTTCAATTTGTAAAAAAAATGTAGTATCTGCAAAGTGCAAAAAAGCAAAGTGCAGCAAAAAAAAAGAGGTATGCCTACACATAAAAAAGATGCTTTTCAGACTGTAGAGCCTCATTCCAGTGTTAATCTTGTTATGATTTTTAATCCTCATCTGACACATATATATTTAAAATCACAGGAGTCAATAAAATGGAAACCAGATAAGAGACCCTATCGATATTCACCTAAGAACAGAAGCTAGATACAGAGGAATAGCCAGGCCTAGATTTTGTTTCTTAAAATCCACCATCACATGAGAACAGGCTGGAGCTGGTAACAGGGTAAGAAGCCTATTTCCTTTCTCTTGATCCCAGGTCCTATACCTTCTGATACACCTGCAGCTCCTCGAGCTTTCTCCGTAGCTCACACTCCAGCTCATCTTGGACAGCTGTGTCTGAGAGGCAGTAGGCCAGGATCTCCAGGCACCACTCCAGGGGCCACCGGTCCACAAAGTGCAGTGTTAGCTGACTTCTCAGACATGCATCCTTCACAGCAAACAGGTACTGCCAACCTTCCTTGTCTATAAGACAAAAAGATGTTCAGCAAGCCTGGCATGGGAGCTCAAGAGTCCAGGATACTTCTTAAGAGAAGGGCTGTGTTCAGTTTCACAAAACAGGAGTTGGGAGGATCCTGAAGATCCATCTGACCCGAATTAGTTTTTATACTTGGAATAATTCTATGATGAGGACAGATGCTATATCTTGTTTCTTGTTATGCAAATGAAATCAAAGTCATGGGAGTTTCTGAAGAGAGAGGAGGAGGAAAGAAGAGGAGAAAGGAAGGAAAAAAGGGAGAAAGAATGAAAAGAGAGAAGACAGAAGAACAGATGAGGAGCTCCATGGTTTGGCAAGCTGCATACACAGCACCGTTTCAGACTCAACTTGTCTGCAGAACTTTTGGTTTTCCCTGTAATTTCCACGCTGCTTCCTACATTATGACTTGAAAGTTATTGCAGGCAAACAAGTTTTTTTTTTTTTTTACTGTTGTTTTTACTTAGAAGCTCTCTCTCACACTCCCACATCACAGAGCTGAAACACAGACTCTAAGCCATTAAGACCTTGGAGCTGGTCATGGATTTCTCCACCTTCTCAAGGAAGGATTTTCTCCTTTCATTAGGGAAGCCAAGGCCCCCACCCACAGCCTGCCTGGCTCTTGCTCTCCCTAGTGGAAGGCTGAAGGTCACCACTCTCACCTCTGGGTAAGAGGTGAGTCAGTCTCCTGGGGAGATTTTATAGTAGGAGTTGACTAACAGGCCCCTGTGTATGTGTGTTTTAAATAATTAAAAAAAATCATTTATTTATTTACTCTTGAGTGCACTGGGTCTTTGTCACTGCTCAGGCTTTCTCTAGTTGCAGTGAGCAGGGGCAACTTTCTAGCTGCAGTGTGCAGACTTCTCATTGTGGTGGGCTCTAGAGCACAGTTGACCACCTCAATAGTTGTGGCCCCGTGGGCTCTGTTGGGTTCCACCAGCAGGTGGGATCTTCCTGGATTATGGATTGAACCAGTGCCTCCTGCATTGGCAGGTGAGTTTTTTTTTTAATATAAATTTATTCATTTTAATTGGAGGCTAACTACTTTACAATATTGTATTGCTTTTGCCATACATCAACATGAATCCGCCACGGGTGTACACGTGTTCCCCATCCTGAATCCCCCTCCCTGGCAGGTGACTTCTTTACCATCAGGGAAGCCCCTTAGGGTCTGTTTTTATACAGATTATTAGAAGATACAGACAAGGCAATGGCACCCCACTCCGGTACTCTTGCCTGGAAAATCCCATGGATGGAGGAGCCTGGTAGGCTGCAGTCCATGAGGTCGCTAAGAGTCGGATACGACTGAGCGACTTCACTTTGACTCTTCACTTTCATATACTGGAGAAGGAAATGGCAACCCACTCCAGGGTTCTCACTGGAGAATTCCAGGGACAGGGGAGCCTGGTGGGCTGCCGTCTATGGGGTCACACAGTCGGACACGACTGAAGTGACTTAGCACCAGCAGCATTAGAAGACAGCCACGCTCACTTGTTTATGGTCTATGGCCGATTTCATGCCGTAATGACAGATCTGAGCGGTTGCCACCAAGCCTGTAGAGCCTACAAAGCCCTTTACAGAAAAACTTTCCTGACTGCTCTTTTAAAGTAAACGCTTGCCTGAACCTTATCATGGGCTTCTGGAAATGGGGCTCAGATATTTGTAGTCTATAGCATTTGCCAATGATTCTGATATGCAGGGCTGAGAATACTGGTTATGAGTGCCTGTCCCAAAGTTTGATGGGCTTGGGTTCTAAGCTCTGCTCTACCACTGACTATCCTGGGCAGTTTCCCATGCTCTGGGCCTGGCTCGCCTCTCAGTATCATCAGACCACGGTGGCACCTTTCTCTAGAGTTCCTGTGAGGATCAGAGGCAATGATCCACTCGGTGAACCCTCAATGTTAATAACACTAGCTGAAGAAGGGAGACACAGCTTTCTGCTCACCACAAGCCGCCGCACAGCTCAAGACCGCATCCTGTATGCTGCTCAAGTCATCCACATCTCGTCCGTACACATCAGTGAGCTGAAGAGCCCGGCGCCAATCTCTAGCCACCAGGGCTTCCTCGAAGGCCTCGGTGAGCACGTCCAGGGCAATGGGAGAATGGAGGCCCAGGAGGACGGTGGAGAGACTGGCCTGGCCGCAGAGACTCGCGGCCAGTCTCTGCCCCTGCTCAGAGGGCCCTCGGAGGGGTTCCCAGGCAGCCAGGAGGGAGGCCTCCAGCAGAGGGAACTGTTCCAGGAGGCGCTCACACTCCCGGGCTACCTGCTCGGCTGTCAGAGGCACTTCTCTGCGGCCGCGAAGCTCCTTCCATGACAAGCTGGGCTTGGTGACCTTTGACCCCCGGGAAGCACCCAGACAGGCCACGGTAGCCAGCAGCTTCGAGCGGGACTTAAGAAAGGCCAAGGCAGAGGAGGTGAGGGCTGGGAGTGATGAATCCCTCGGGGAGGAAGGGGGCTTTCTCTCCAGTGTGGGGTTCTCAGTTGACTTTGGGTAGCTCGGCATGGAAAGTGGGAGGTCATCCAGGCAGCGGGAGATGTGCAGCTGTGCCACGGTGCCCAGGCGGGTCAGAAGGGCTGACGTCTGCTTGCTCTGTCTGGAGGAGCAGAGGGTGAGGGGCTCGCAGCAGCAGTTGACAATGACCTGTGGCACACTCAGGCTCAGACCCTCTCGGGCCAGGAGGGCTGCCAGCCTGGAGAGAAAGAAGCAGAGGGCATGCAAGGCCTGAGTACCTGGGCACCATCACTCAATCTCCAAATTTCTTTATGTTTACGTAGACTCTCTGTTTCCCATTATTCCCCTCCTCTTTTTAACTCAAAAGGCAGCCTATTAGACCCAATGCCCTGCCCCTTGCTTTTTTACTTAATAACACATTAACACATCTGGTAGATCTGTCCATCTCCGTCTAGAGAGAGGCCCCTCATTCTTTCTTTTTTTTTTTTATAGCTACACAGCATTCCATTATGTGGAAGACCCTGAATTTAACTAGTTTCCCAGCAGTGGACAATGGCTATGCCATACAAAGTTGTGATAAAATGACTTAGTACATACAACATTTTTCATATGTATAATAAAGCTTCGGGATAAATTTCCCAATGTGGACTGCCAAAAATATCAAAAATGCAGATCGTCATTTTAGTGGACATGGACAAACTGCTTTCCCACAGGGGCTGTACCAATTTTAATCCTTCTGGAAATCTGTGAGAATGTTTGTTTTCCTACAGTCTAACCAACTAATTGTGTTATCAACGTTTTGGATTTTTGCCTACTCTTAAGTAGAGTCACCTCTTAATTTTATTTATTTATTTATTTATAATCTGATTTTAACCCCTTTATTTAGATGTGGATAGGAGGAAACAAGGCACATTGAATTTTAATGAAGCCTGCATAAGAGTAACTGCAAATTAATGGAAAAGATGAAGAAATCCCTGCTTCCTGTACTGAACTCAAACATAGCTCCACTGAGCCCTTGGTTTCCTTGATGAAACAATTAGGAAGGCCCATGCCTGACACTCGCGGGGTGGCTCCTACCTGTCTGGGGGTACTTGTCGCTCAAGCAGGAGGTGTGACACCAGTTGGGAAGAGCTTTGTTGCAGGAGAACAAAGGGGTTTCCTACCTTGACCTCCACGTTATCTGCAGAAGTAAAGAAAGTGATCTTTGCATCTCTGACTGCAACACCAACAAAAAAATAGTGTCAAAACTACACGGAAAGTCCTTTCATTGGTATTTTTCTAGGTAAAAGGTATTCTTGACATGATGCTGACCACAGGTTTATCTACGCCTTACCACTGTTCTAGAGACTTCCAACCACAGACACCCTTCAGTGAACAGGTCTAGCCACAAATAGCAATTTCTGCGCCCTTCCATGTGACTGAAGTGCAGGTAATACTTGCTCCGTGGACTCGACTAAGCGTCTGGCATTTTAAACAGAGACTCAATTCCTCTTCTCAGTTCTCATATCCCCAGTAGATCGAAGATCTGAGAGAGTATTTTTGAGTCATTAATGCCGTCAAAATGTGCTGAATACTCTCGTGTGCTGTACTACTGTACGAGGCATTGGGGAGATAGAGGTGAATAAAAGAGGACCCCATAAATCTAGCGTCCTTGGCTACTGCTGCACCTGGAACCTCTTCATTGTGTGCCTTCTTCTTCCTTGCCCTAGACACTCGTGGGCTGGTCCTGACTGTATTTCCTTTTTCCTGCTACTTACCAGGCTCAGAGCTCAGGCTCCGAAGGAGAACAGCAGCCAGGGTGCTGCAGTACCTGAAGAAGGTGCCCACGTAGTCAGTGTGCTTGCTGCCTGCTGCCGTCTGTTTGCCCAGGTTCTTCTGGAGGAGCTGGGCCTGGATATACACAGGGTGGGCCTCGGCTTCCGGAGCTTTCTGGGCCACCTGCTCCACCAGGGAGGACAGGGGGGTACTCCTGGGCTCTGGGAAGAGTTACGGAAGGAGAAGGCATGCAGTCTTGAGTCTGTGCATCTGGCTTTGGGTCAATTTTCAACACAATACGGGAACTGAGCCTCTGCTCAGTTCTGCATGGGGCATCCTATACTTTGGTATTATACTTACAAGGCAGCTATAAAATCCTAAGTTTATGAAATATAAATACAAATATATACTGCATGGGGCATCCTACAGCTTGAGTATTACACTTATAAGGCAGCTACACAATCCCAAGGGCTTCCCTGATAGCTCAGTTGGTAAAGAATCTGCCTGTAATGCAGGAGACACAGGTTCGATTTCTGGGTTGGGAAGATCTGCTGGAGAAGGGATAGGCTACCCACTCCAGTATTCTTGGGCTTCCCTGGTGGCTCAGCTGGTAAAGAATCTGCCTGCAATGTGGGAGACCTGGGTTCAATCCCTGGGTTGGGAAGATCCCCTGGATAAGGGAAAGGCTACCCACTCCAGCATTCTGTCCTGGAGAATTCTATGGACTGTATAGTTCCTGGTGTCACAAAGAGGAGGACACAACGGAGTGACTTTCACCATACAATCACAAGTTGGTTCCCTGTGCAAGTGATTCTCAGCCAGGAAGAGTTCTGAGTCTGGAGAAATCAGCGTGACGAGTTCCATGTTCACCCCAGGGTCTCTGGGGTGGAACTCCTCTGAAAAATGCACAGCACTCTTTAGGGGATGGTTTGGTCAATGTTTACGGAGTGACTTCTGGGTATATCCCTCATTAGGAATGAGAAACATGTACCAGCTAATGGTGTGCTAAGCATCCCTTCACTTAGGAGGCAGGGAAACAGGTGGGATTAGTTAGCAGACCAGTCCTGGTTAACTAGAGGGCTGGTAGGGCCCACTTCTGGGCTTCCCAGGTGGTGCTAGTCGTAAAGAACCCACCTGCTAATGCAGGAGACTTGGGTTCAATCTCTGGCTCAGGAAGATCCCCAGAGGAGGGCATGGCAACCCACTCTTGCCTGGAGAATGTCATGGACAGAGGAGCCTGGAGGGCTACAGTCTACAGGGTGGCAAAGGGTCGGACATGGCTGAAGCAACTCAGCACGCACACACAAGGGCCCACTTCTGGGTCCTAAGCCTCCATTCCAATGTGCTCCTTCATGCTCCGCTATGTCCTTCCCCTAGTTCAACCTCAACTGCTCCCTTACAGAAGGACTGGTACCTGGCAGCTCTAGTGCTTCTCTCAGCGACTGCAGGATCTGCTCCAGCTGCTGGGAGAGGGTGGTGTGGCTGACTACACAGTCCTCGGTGAGGCTGGGCCAACACATCTGAAGCAGCTCAGCAATGCTGCACCGTGGGGGACCTCCTCCTTTATCCTCTCCACTCTCTATGGAGAGCAAACGAGAAGGAAAAAGTCAGGTCTGATGCTGACCCAATGTTCCGAGTTCAGGAGATTGGAAAAAAGGTAGTTAAGCAGCTCACCTGATTTGATTTGCCCGGCTGACACAAGTGGGTAATTGAGAATCTTACTGATCTGCTGAAGAACGCCTGGAAAACCTCGAATGCCATCAGCATTGACGAATACGTGGTCTAGCCGGCGACCTGGAAACGGATGAATCAAGAGGGAATGCAGAAAAAACATAAGGTACTTTCAGCGATTGAAAGTCCTGTATTTACGTGTAAAGTTTTATCTCCTTCAATACTAAGGGGGAGGTAGATGCTGTGCCGGTTGAGTAGACCAGTAAACCTGGTGTATTCCATGCTTGTGGTTCCAGGGCTATCTGTGGCAAGGTGCCTCAGCTGTCCACAGCAGCAGACCCAGAAGCTCTGGTATTCCTGGGGAACTGCTGTCCCAAGTCAACCAGGCACTTCCTGTGGATCTGCCTTGGTACTTTTCTTAGTTGAGAATTTGAGCTGGGAGCCAGTCTCCTCTAATTGTTTTAAATGGTATCCTGATACCCTGACTAGACTATAAAGAACTTTATGTAGAGATTATTCCTTATTCTGCTCTTGTGCTCCATTAACTTCAGATAATCAGGAGATGCAGTAGGTACTAAATTAATTCCTGATTGGCATGAAACCAGCTGGCCTGAATATTACATAATCGTCATTCATTTTAGAATATAAGTGCTAGACGAGGGGGAAGTAAACTGTTCAGTAAAAACAGCATTGTGTATGCCACAGTACACTTTCTTAGAAGGACTATGTCAGCATTAAAGGATTTCAAGCCAACAGCTCAGAAGTGATTTGGAAGGGCGTGCATGAAAGAGTTAACACAGAAGGCCTGAGACTGCTATCCACAGAAAGGCCTGCTGGCAAGGTGGGTCCTTGGCTGGCATCTCCGAACTTGACTGGTAGATGCTTTTCTACACTGACAAAATTTTCCCTAAGTGATGGAAGTGACTGATTGTGCCCAAACTGTTTGTACAGTGTGGTTTATGCTGAACACCTGCCTTCCTTCCGAGAGTCTGGAAGTTTGGTACATGTTGGGCAGAAGGTGCCTTTGTCACCAGCCCCCAATAAAAACCCTGGGCACTGGGTCACTGATGAGCTTCCAGTAGACAACATTTCATATTTGTTTATTGTCACAACTTACTGCTGGAGGAGTTCAGTACGTCCCGTGTGACTCCAGTGGGAGAGAATTCCTGGAAGTCTACGTCTGGTTTCCTCCAAACTTTATCCCATGAGCCTTTTCCCTTTGCTAATTTTGCTTTGTGTCCTTTCAATGATATAATTTGTAGCCATGAGTATGACTGCTGAGTCCTGTGAGCTCTCCCAGCGAATCACTGAACCCAGGGATAGATACTCATATCACACCTGTTCACCATTCCTCCCTCCGTATTACTCAGAATACGTTCCTTTCTCTCTGCCTCGTCAGTCCTTCCAGTGTTGGGTGTGTGTATCAAGGATGGGTGGGGAGTGACACTTTGCCTAATTCTTTCTTCACATTCCTCTACCTTCACTCCTCTAAGAATTCCATAGACACATTCTTGGATATTATTAACCTCAAGGTACAATCCTCCCCTTAACTGTGATCCACTAAAATTTTCCCTTATACCTGGTGTACAAGTTTGAGACCCAGGTTTAAAGTTAAGTGGGATTCACTGTGGAGGAGGTACGCAGTTTAGGGGCACAAATTCCATTTGTACCATTTTTGGAAGGCAACTATATTCACCACTGTATCACCAATGCCATTTGAACCAGTTTTGAATGTTTATCTCTTCCTTGAGTTTATCTATAAACCAGAAGAAAATTTCCCCAAATGACTGTAGACTATTATGTCTGTTAAGAAGGTGAGATTCTTGGGCTTTCCTGGTGGCTCAGTGGTAAAGAATCCACCTGCCAATGCACGAGACACGGGTTTGATCCCTGATCTGGGAAGATCCCACATCAGTTCAGTTCAGTTCAGTCACTCAGTCGTGCCCGACTCTTTGCGACCCCATGAATCACTGCATGCCAGGCCTCCCTGTCCATCACCAACACCTGGAGTTCACTCAGACTCACATCCGTCGAGTCAGTGATGCCATCCAGCCATCTCATCGTCTGTCGTCCCCTTCTCCCCCCAATCCCTCCCAGCATCAGAGTCTTTTCCGATGAGTCAACTCTTTGCATGAGGTGGCCAGAGTACTGGAGTTTCAGAGCAAATAAGCCCTCATGCCACCACTATTGAGTCTGTGCTCTAGAGCCGGGGAGCTACAACTACTGAATCCCTCACGTGCTACAGCCTATGTTCTGCAATAAGAGAAGCCACTGTAACGAGAAGGCCAAGCACTGCACCTAGAGAGTAGCCTGGCTCTCTGCAACTAGAGAAACAGCGAAGACCCAGCACAGCCAGAAATAAAATAAATTAAAAAGAAAAGAAGGCGAGACTCTCAATAGACTAGTCACCAGAATGGACATGAAGAAATAAAGAAACAATCCTTTCTCCTGTCCCTCTTTCCCCAGTAACTTTCTTCCTGTACAATTATCAAGCATCTCAGAACAAAGGGGTCATGTGAAAGAAGCATACTCACCCTGACTCTCAAGGCTGCTGTTAAGGCGCCGTTCAGCTGTTTCTAAGAGCTGCTTGCCGGTTTTCCAGAGCTGGCACTGTGAGCAAGCCAGGTCAAACGCAGCCATGGCGGGCGGGCTGAGGTCTTCCAGAACCTCTTTCAGGGGAGCAGTGAGCTCCACTGGGCTACTGCTTATCCAAAAGTCCTCCTGGAGCGTGGGGATGGGGTCTCCAGAGGTGCTGAGCAGCTTGTCAGTCACATCAGAGATGGAATAAAATACCATCCCTGGACACCCAGCGGTTGGGGGTAAAAGGCAAGAGGTTAAAATGATGCTCACTACCACTTTTATTTTGAGAAGTAGTTATAAGGTCAGGAGGAGTAAGGGTTTCTTCCAGATTGGGCCTCAAAGTAGGCTGAGAAAGAATGTGGTAGGTCTGTGTGTTCTCATCTGAAAAGATCTCTAAAATATATTGCTAAAAAACCAAAGCAGAAAATAGTACTTGTTATAAAAGCCCATTCTTATTAAAAACAAAAAGCATATGCATATATTCTTTTGAATCTGTAAAGAAAATTTCTGGGAGCATATAGAAGGGGCAGTGTGTGATGGTAACTTGATATATACACCCTAGATCGGCAAAAGATGTAAAAACATGGGACAAGATTCCACTTTCAAGAAACAATGAAAGGATGAGCTCTTTCTGCACTATAGCCAAGGTTGGGCCTGGAGATCTGAGAATCCCAGGCTATAGATTTTGGACTACTTGGAAGGGGAGGCGTTTTTCCATCTTCTTCACTTTTTAGGAACGTAAAATAATCCCTGAATAACTACATGGGAAGAAGATACAGTAATCAATTCCCCAAAGCTCAAGATAATGGCCATCAAAACCCATGGTGGAAACTGCACTCACACTCCTCAGTATAAGTCAAGTAGGAGAGGCTTAATGGAACAGTTTGAGTGGCAGGTAAGTGACCCTTGTGGTCAGCAAAGTTGGCCATAGCTAGAAAATGACTTGGGGGGTGTCAGGACTGCTGTTCTTCAAGGCGAGCGTCCTGCCCTGGGCTTCTGTCTTCTTCACACTGAGCCTCTGGTTTGGGCAATTTCTCGCCCACATCCTCCTCCCCCAACTCCCTCAGCACCCAACAAGAGGGAAGCCGGACCTGCGGCCGCAGCGCTGCCGATGGCCTGCAGGGTGGAGCGGCCACTTCCTGTTCTTCGGATGGTGCTGCTGCCCCCGTCTGAATTCTGGTTTTCAATTTTATGTTCTACTCGGGCCAGCTCCTGGATCACCTCCTGGTAGCGCTCCATGAACATCAGCTCCCCAGAACTGTGTGAAGACTTCAGATTGAAGGTGAACACCACCTGTCACAGGAGAGAGAAAGGAGTGTGGCTTTCGGTGGGCCTGCTGGAGTGGGGAGAGTCTACAGATCTGAAATCTTGCCAGTCATCACCCGCTGGCCCTGAGACAGCTGCTTTGCGGGGCTGGAAGAGTGCTGGATGTGCAGAGAGTAAATCAAACGTAGAAATAACTCATAAAAGTCAGCAAGAGAGTCACCAGAGCCCAGCAGAATATAGGCAAATGATGTGGACAATTTCAAAGAGAAAATGCACATGACTAATACACAGATGGAAAAACGCCTCCCCTTCCAAGTAGGATTCCTGTATTTCTCACAGCTTGCACACAATCCTCTTAACATTCCAGGAGGCAGCACAAGCAGGTATTACATTGAACTCCAGTTTTCAGGTGAGGATATCAAAGCTCAGAGAGAGTAGCTCAGAGGGAGTAAGGGTCTTCCCGATTTTTAAATTTTAAATTCAGAGAATTTAAAAGTCACCCTACTGTGCATCTATCATAAGGACAAAGTGTAAAAATAAACTCTCAGGGGGTGGTGGTAGAATGAACTGTTACAATCTTTTTCGAAAAGCAATTTGGCAATCTATGGAGCTTTAAAAATGTTTATATTCTTTGACTCAATCATTTTTATGAGAAACTTTCTTAAGGAAAAAATTCCAAAGTCTTAATGTGTAAAGGTGATAATCTTTACATTAGTTATTACAATGATTACAGGATTGAAATTAAGGGTCAAATGCAGCTACATGATCAGATAAGGTCACTAAAATCAGTTACAGAGCAAATACTTGTAAAAAAGGCACTAAAATTTTAGATTCAAAGTGATCTTGGCTCTATATAAAGGTCACATATATTTCAGAAAGACGTTGGCAAAAAATATACTTTTATCTTTAGTATTGGTTGCTCTGGATAATAAGATTAAAACTAATTTTATTTTCTGGTTAATACTTTTTGTTATTTTCTTATATGCACAACTTGCTCTGTAACCAGGTTGAAAAACTTCTATTAAAAAAGAAAAAAAGAAAAGAAAAACTCAAATTCTCAGAAAAGGAAGTGAGCACTTTAGTGGTAAAGCATCGGGGACCTCTTAACTGACTTCTTGGTCTGGGTGTCAGAAAGGCTAGTGAGAGTCCTATCCTCCTGAGAGGGACAGAATTGTCACTGTTATTAAAATACTAGAGCTAAAATGCGTCAAAGGAAGTTAAACAAAAATTATCCCATCACATAGATGTTTCCATGTAAAATCACATGAAAGAAAAATTCTGACCTGTTTGTTAAGAGACCAGCATAGGCATCATAAGTACAACAAGAGAGTTTTAAAAATTAGAATAGTGGGTTTTTATGCTATTACATATAAACAATAGCAGAGGATTCCTTTATTTCTCACAGCTTGCACACAATCCTCTTAACATTCCAGGAGGCAGCACAAGCAGGTATTACACGTAACTCCAGTTTTCAGGTGAGGATATCAAAGCTCAGAGAGAGTAGCTCAGAGGGAGTAAGGGTCTTTCTGATTTTTACTCCCTGCAATTTCCCCTACACCCATGAACCTCCCAGTCTGCTGGCCCCCCTCCACTTCCTGCGTATTGAACTGGCATTCTATTTCTTGTTAAAAATGGTCTGCACAGTGATTTCTAACTATATAAAACCACATATATGTTCAGAGAAGGACTACAAGGAAAGATATAAAAATCTTTCAATGTTTTGACTGCCGCCCAATATTTTATCTTGCTAAAACACCATTTAAGAAAACAAATGATTCAACAGCTTAAATCTCCCCCTGGCTGGATCTTGAAATCCACAGTGCTCAAGATGGGGTTCCATACATGCAAACCCATACATGGGTTTCCATACATGCAAACTCCCTCCTGCTTCTCCTGCTGGAATTGTGCCCTCGGTGCACCCAAGGGCTCTGGCTGCACACACATCCGCCTCTACCTGTGGCCCCGCGGGTCCCAGATGGTAAAAGGCTGCCCTAGTGCTCCTTCCTGTGATGAGGTAAGGCTGAGGCCCCTAACACCTGTTGCACAGGACCCCGCCTCACCTGGTGGGCTTCTGCAAAGTTCCCCCGGAGGATGCAGGATGCCAGCAGTGACTCAGGTGGGGAGAACATCATGGGCATGAGTGAACTGTGAGGCTGGGGCTGCAGTCGGCCCTCCAGCTCATTCTTCCCAGACGAAGCACTCAGACTTCCCTCTGTTGGGACACAGGAACGTGGGCGACCACAGAAGCGACAGAAATTGAGGACAAACTATTCTGTCACCTGCTGCCAAACTCCTATCCTTCTCAAGGTCCTCTAAAAGGGCTGTAAATAGATCTTGATTTTTCCTCAAATGAAGGGCACACCTATGCTATCATCTTCTTCTCTTCTTCTTAAATTTGAAGTATAGTTGAAGTAGAATTAATATTGCATTACTTTCAGGCGCACAGAAAGTGGTTTGGTTATATACACTCTTTTTAAAAATTCTTTTCCATTACTGGTTATTATAGGATAATAAGTATAGTTCCCTGTGCTACCTACCCAGTAAATCCTTGTCTATTTTACATATGGTAGTGTGTATCTGTTAATATGCTATCATCTTTAAATATAAGACTTATGTACCGACTACTTTCCTTGGGTGTTTACTTCTGTTTCTCTCTACTGATGGGTAACTCAGCTGATAGGGAAATAGCCCCTTCACTGCTGAACACAAGCAAGAACTGCTCAGTCCAAGGTTTCACACCGAGGGGTATGACAACCCTATCCGGGCAAAGTTACGGGAAGTTGGCAACTGGTAGGGACACTGATACCTGAAGTACTTGTGCTCAGTTCACTACTCGTATTTTCCAGGGATGATCTGGAACCTTTGTCCCGGTCATCTAGAGGTATTAGGAAGAAACAGAGAAAATCAACCATCAATACCTTACAGTGCAGAAAGTGGGAGGTTGGCTTGAAAGCTGAGATCTAGGTAGAGTGAAAAGATAATGAGTAGTTACTACCCCAGTGGCTTCTTCTACAGCAAAACACCAAGTTCCTATGGACCTATATATATATATGCATGTGTATATATATATATAATTTTTTCCCCCCAGTGGTGAGCCTTTATTCCTTTTAGCTTGCAGGGAGGAGAATTTCCTCCTATCTCAGTCCAACTGCTCCTTCTGAGTGCCCTGAGAAATGGGGATCCATCTTCTTAGTCTCATTCTAGAAGGCTCCAGGCTTCCTCAGCTGATGGTCCGCCTCCCCTCCAGCACAAAGATACACCTAGCAACAAGCTCCAGGGAGGGGTGCTGGCCCTGGCAGAGGAGCAGGGTCAGGAACTGGGGTGAGAGAAGCGACTCAGAGTCTGGCTGAAGATGCTAGAGCAGCAGCTGCAGCGGTGGGCCCAAGAGGTGAGAGAGAAAGCCCTGGCTGGACCCCTTCCTGGGCACACTGATGGCCCCAGGGCGGGCTTAATATGACCCCAGTGCTCATTTGGGTAGAAGCTTATACCAGTGGTTAACAAGCTCTGGGTCTCAGAGCCCCAGGAGCTTTCAAATTACTTCTAGGGGTCACCGACCCCCATCTGCCCACTAAGCACTGTCAACAGTCTTAAAAAAATAAACACAGTCAAAAAAACAAAAAGAGTCAAAAATAGTAAAAAAAATAAATAAATAAAAGCACAACTATTATAGCCAGGAAGCAGTAGGGTGCCAAAGAGGGTCACAAAAGTTTTCGGACATAGGAAAGGTGGTCCTAGTGCTTGAAAGAGTAGGGAACCAAAGTATAAGGCCAGGCAGGCTGAAGACTACGATATTGAAAGCCCTGGAGAAAAAGCATCTTCTTCTCAACACTTCTTTCCTGAAGTGCTGGGGCTTTCAAGGGAAGCTTGCTATTCCTTGCTGTGATTAATATGTAATTCGAGAATAATGTCAGGCCACGTAAGGCAGCCTCCTTGGCTTACTGTGGGGAAGGGACAGACAGCTGTGGGAAAGAGAAAATGAACTATGCATTTGGGGTTGGATCAGCCAGGTGAATGCAAACTATGCACTGAGTCACTTAAGGGGCTCAGCCTGTAAGTGTTCTATGTTTCTCTCTCCGTATCTTCCAGCCTGGCCAGGATGCTTGCATCTCTCATTGCCACTTATCTAAAGCCAACTCATTTGTCCATGTTTGGTTCAATAGTCAACTCTTTTCTAAAACCTGTTTCTCTGCCTTTTCAGGCTATGCTGACCTTCCCTTCCATGAGATCTCTTCTGTTTCCAGGCCATGCCACTGGGCAGTTTAAGTTTTTCATGGGTATTGTCTATGCAGGTAAATTATAAATTCTTCAAAGGCAAAGTCCTGGTTTATGCCTCATTCACCTCTCTCAAAATACCCAGTATTTTTTAGGGCACAGTCAACTATTTAAGAATTACCTGTTAATTATTTAAAAATGAACAAAAATCATAATGGAATATGACTATCCAAAATTTAATACTTCTGTATAACGCTCAATAGACAAAATGCAGCAAAGCTTGTAGCACATAATGACAAAATATTTTCCTTCAGGTATAAAGAGCTTCTTACAATTCAACAAGAAAGACAAACCCAATAGAAAATATGGACCTGAGACTGAAAATTATAAACAGCTAATAAATATATGAAAAGACACAATCTCAAACTAAAAATTAGTATTAAATTGATGACACACTATTACTATACTAATCATATTGGCAAAGATTAATACTACTTTTTTTTTGATACAGCTCACTTTTGATGAGTATATATTTAAACAGGCTTTTATATACAGATGGTGGGAATGTAAACTGGCCTGCCTTTTTGGGGGGTGATTTGTTACATCTGTATTTTGTACCCACATATACTTTGACTTTCTGTTAAACTGCTGTCTATATTATAGATATATTCATACAAGTATGCACACACATACATACAGGGTTGTTTACTGTAGCATTGTTTATAGGAGCAAAAAACTAGAAACAACTTAAATGCCCACAAAAGGGTATGTAGGACAATGGACTCCTAAGCAGTCTTTAAAATAAGTGAAGTGACTTCTCAATACGGAGTATGATACATTTACATATGTAAGAGGATGTAAGTGAAAAAAGAAAGTTGCAGCTCTTGATATACAGTAACAATGAATCTATATATCTTCCCAGGTGGCACTAGTGGTAAGGAACCTGCCTGCCAGTGCAGGAGATGCAAGAGACTCAAGTTTGATCCCTGGGTTCGGAAGATCCCCTGGAGGAGGGCACAGCAACCCAGTTGAGTATTCTTGTCTGGAGAATCCCATGAACAGAGGAGCCTGGAGGGCTCTGGTCCATAGGATCACACAAGTGGACACAACTGCAGCAATCTGGGGCACATATATATAAAATGATATATATGCTTGCAGGGAGTGGGATTAGGATAATCTTAGACCACTTTTGTTTGTACTTTATCTGGAATTGCTCTAAGATACTTTATCTTTGGGTGGTCCAGTGGTTAAAGACTCTACATTCCCAGCACAGGGGGCCCAGGTTGGATCCCTGGTCAGGGAACTAGATCCCACATGCCACCACTAAGACCTAGCACAGACAAATAAATAACAATTTGAAAAAAGATACTTTAAGAATTGCTTGACTGTTTTATCTTTAATACTAGACAAGCAGCAATACACCATCTTCCTGGTGCATGGGATGGAGGCAGGGGGAGAGCTCTTTGGATTACCTGCCCGGCTCTTTCTTGTCCGACGACCCCGGCGGAGACTGGGGTGCCGTGTGGTGATGCCGTATCTTCGGGAGGGTTGTTCCTCTGGAACAGCAAACCCAGTGGGTCATATGGGAGGGTGATCAATCTTTTTTCTAACTGATGTTATCACTGCTGCTATACAGTATTATATAAGTTACAGGTTATATATAATATATAATGTAATATTGTATGTTACAGTTGCACAATATAGTGATTCACAATTTTTAAAAGTTATGCTCCATTTATAGTTATAAAATGTTGGACCTATACCCTGTGTTGTACGATATATCCTTGTAGCTTATTTTATACCTAACCGTTTGTACCTCTTACTCCCCTACTGCCCCTCCTCCCTTCGAGGGTTACCAGTTTTGAGTTGGTGCACCTCCTGGGGTAATAACAGGGAAGATCTGAACCGGACTGTGAGCCGTGGAGCAGTCCCCGAGTTCTGACAGGGGTGGTTCTGGTGATGTGTCTGGAGCTAGTTGGCTCTATGCACTCCTAGTTGTCTCCTGTATTCCCGAGATGTTTCTTTCACCTCCCCTTCTGTTATCTCCTCTCACCTGAGCCCTGGATGCTGGTCACCACCTTGTACCTCCACTGGGCCTCCGAGAGAACCTTGGAGAACTGGTGCAGGCGACTCTGCAGTCCGTCTCTGCTGCCCGCGCCGCTCTGGCCTTCTAGCAGCTTTGGCTGCTCAGGGGGACCGTGGCTGCTCAGCTCATCGAGCTGCTCCTGGAGCAGCCTGAGGAAGGCCCCTATCGCAAATTCATCAGCCAGGAACCCACTGATACCGCTCGTAAAGTGCTTTAGGTCCAAAAAGCTGTGCCCGTGAGGCTCCGGGGAACTGTCTTTTGGCTCTGGCTTTGGACAGCTTGGAACTGTGTAGGCCAGGCTCCTGGCGGTACCCAGGGCACCCTGTTCTGACTTCCTCTCAGGCTGTGCTACGTGCTGAGGGCTCTCTGACGGGGACCTCAAACCCAGCAGGCCCTTCCCCTCAACATCATCGTCCTCAGCGTAGTCCTCGGGCAGGTGAGGCTCTGGGTGAAGATCGGCAGAGGTGATGAGGAGCAATGAGAAGATGTTTTCTAGAAGTTCCAGGCACAGAGAGTCAGGAATACTGCACAGATACTGTTGACACCTGGCCAGGTACGTTGAGAAGAGATCTGAAGCACCTGAAGCAGCATGGATAAGAGAAGAGGCCGGAGAAGGAAAGAGAGAGAATGCAAACATTAGAAAGAGTACTTGCCAGACTCAAACACTCTCCCAACTTTAACTCATTTCTTTCTTTGTAATGACTCAGGGAATTGTGGTTACAGTCAGAAGAATGAGAGACCGCTGGGCCATGTCTTCACGATTTGCAGAAAGATTTTGTTCCCTTAACTAAAAGCGCAGCTGACTGAGCACTCACAATTTTGTTTCTGGTTTTTGAAATTACATTATTCCTCATCTCGGAGAAGCACTCCATATTTCAGTTCCTACAATGAAGACAGCCTGGAGACTCCTTATCTCTCATTTCCCATTTTCATTCACTGTTACACTACAGGTGACCACAGGCTACCCAGATCGCTTAAGACATACTCACTGGTCAAAAATGACCATGCTTAGAGGTGAAGGTCTATTCCAAAGCTGCAAGGGAGAGATATTTGAAGGTAAGGAGTTGCAAGTTATTAAGAAAAATGGGAGAGAATAGGACAGAAGGTTCTTTCAAACTGTAGGCTGTGACCCAAGACACTGACTTGGCTGCATTTGAAAAATTGAAATAAAACAGAAAAATAATCTGGTGTGTGCTCCGTATGGAAGGGTGAGCAATGTTTCTTGAAAATTATTTCAATTTTGTGGTTGTTTAGTTGCTAAGTTGTGTCTCTTTTGTGATCTCCAAGGACTGTAGCCTACCAGGCTCCTGTCCATGGGATTTCTTAGGCAAGAATACTGGAGTGGGTTGCAATTTCCTTCTCCAGGGGAGCTTCCCTACTCAAGAGATCGAACCTGCATCTCCTGTAGTGGCAGGCAGGTTCTTTACCACTGAGCCACCACGGCAGCCCTATTTCAGTTTATATGTTAAATATATACATACACATAAAAGCACAGATTATATACCTAGGTACAAACTGAAGTGATGTAAAATTCTGTGGATTGAGTTAAAAAAAAAAGCATTTGGAAAACATGGTACTAGATCAGACTCTGAGAAGTTATACAAATCACTTGCTTTCTCCATGTCCCTTTGATTCACAGAGGCTGATACAAGGAAGAAATTAATCGTGGGCATAATAAAAGGCCATCTTCCAATCCTGGTGGAAAAGTATTCCCACGCAAAGAGCCTCCTGGGGCATGTTGTGGCCAGCTTCTGCCGGGGAAGTGGTGAGGGCGGTGCTGTACCTGGGGAGGAGAGAGGATCGTTCACGGGCTCTGCAACCGAGGCCAGGTCGTCAGAGGGGCCGTCTTTGCACTGCCGGCACTGTGAGTGCTGGTGTGAGCTGACGCACAGGGCATAGATGGCGTACTTCATGGCACAGAAGCTCCGGTAGAGAGTCAGGCTCTGACTCTGGCTCAGGTGTGCAGGGACGAGGGCGTCAGCTGAATCTGAATTGCAGAGAGAGACAGGCAGAACTTCAGGGTTGCTCTTTTTAGGCCAGGGCCACACTCGGGGCTGAAGCACAATGATATCAAGCTACTAGACCCCTAAGTGTTCTTACCCTCTTTCTTTTTGGGCAGTGTGATGGGTATCTCTTCTGGGTCTTGTTTCCTACTCAACAACAATGTCTAGTCCCCCTGTTTCCTTTTCCCCACCAACCTCCCCTCTACATGTCTGTTCAACCAGGTCTTCTGGCTATTTAACAAGTTTCCCCCTTGCATTTCTTAAAATACTTGTTTTTCCTTTTTTAAATAATTAAAACTTGTAAAAGTTTACTCTACTTTTAGAATGCCGCATTATCCAAGAGGAGGCTGAAAATGTGTTTAGGTCAAGAAACAAGAGGGCAAAGGTAACACAAAATTTTTTAAAAAATTGATATTTTTAGGAAAGCCGAAAGCAGACATCATGGGGAAAAAAAATACAAACTCTGTGGAGATTCCTTTAGACTTAATAATTTATATTTTTTTATTAAAAATTTATTTTGAACTTAGGAAGCAGGGTCCCATAATCTTTACAGACTCTCTGAACATCTTAATCTAGCCCAAATTATTTCCATATAAGTACAACCTGTTTAAAGAAATAAAGCAAAAAGAAGAAAAAAAATATCAGCCACAATCCTACCAGCTAAACACAACCACTGTTAGGTACATTCTGGTTTAACCCCTTTCATACTTTTGTGTACAAGTGTATGTGTTTAAGTTGAATGTGACAACATTTTGTATACAATTTACTTTTTCTACTTCTTACAAATCCCTTAGAGCATAAGCACTGGACTATGTTTCTTTATAAACTAAATCTCTGCTGGCTGCATATAATTCTACCATATGAACCCTCTGTCTAGGCATATTCCTCAAGGGACACTGGAGTAGTTAGGGATGCTTTGCTACTACAGTGTTGGAATAAGCCCCTTACAGGTTTCCTAGTGATCACTTCTCAGAAGCTCGGCCTTGCCAAGGTCAGGATAATAAACAGAACAAGATCAATATTGTCCTATGGCCTTGACCTTTTCATGGCATTACTGCCCAGAGCCAGGACTTGCAAGCGCCCAGAGAGGGAGTGGCTCCAACACTGTTGTGCCAGAAGCCACTCTTGCCTCAGTCTGTACTGTGTGACACGCTCAGTTGTGTCCAGCTCTTTGCAACCCCACGGACTGTAGCCTGCCAGGCTTCTCTGTCCATGGGGATTTTCCAGGCAAGAATACTGTAGTAGGTTGCCACGCCCTCCTCCAGGGGGTCTTCCCAACCAAGGGATCGAACCCATATCTCCCTCATTGTAGGCGGATTCTTTACCCTCTGAGCCACCAGGGAAGCCCAAGAATACTGGAGTGGGTATCCTATCCCTTCTCCAGGGGATCTTCTCGACCCAGGAATTGAACCGGTGTCTCCTGCATTGCAGGCAGATTCTTTACCAGCTGAGCTACCAGGGAAGCCCTTGCCTCATCCTAGTCCAGCCCTATTATCACTCCTCTCTTGCCTCTTCCAAGTTCAAGATCTGAGTGTGTCCTGTGACAGAATTCAAATGCTTCTTCGGAAGATTTCTGTACCTGAATGTGGAAAATAGAGTTCCAGTTCTTTTAGGAAATCTGCTAAAGTTGTCTACATTTCTTAAAAAAAAAAGGGAATGTAGTTAACACTAGCTGTAGAGTTAGTGGTAGGTCCTTTAAAAAAGTAAATGGTGGAGTGGGATGAATTGGGAGATTGGGATTGATGTATATACACTACTGATATTATGTATAAAAATAGGTAACTGGTGAGAACCTCCTAGAGAAGGAAATGGCAACCCATTCCAGTATTCTTGCCTGGGGAAATCCCATGACAGAGGAGCCTGGTGGGCTACAGTCCATGGGGTCACAAAAGAGGCAGACACGACTGAGTGACCAACAGCAACAATGAGAACCTACTGTAGAGCATGGTGAACTCCACTCAATGCTCTGTGGTCACCTAGATGGGAAGGAAATCCCCAAAAGAGGGGATATACGTATACATATAGCTGACTCACTTTGCTGTAAAGCAGAAACTAACATAACCTTGTAAAGTAATTATGCACCAATAAAAATTAATTTACAAAAGTAAAGCAAAGCAATATCTAGGCTGAAAGACATCTACTGCCATATGAAAATGTTTGTTTCTCTCAAAGGTAAAGTCCCTGGCCTGTGTAGTAGATTGAGACCAGAGTATCTTACGATTTTTGAGGGCAGAAAGAAAGAGCTTGCTATGAGGGCTCTGAATTTATAGCAAAGATCTAAGGTTAAAGTAAGGCTTTGTTACTGTTTAAGGCAAGTGTTTCTTTGAAAAGAAAAGCTCTAAAAAAGTTTGAAAAACAATCTTCTAAGAGAAAAATCCTACCTGTTCAATAGACTATGAAGAAGATACAGGAGGGAAGGCAGGCACAAAATGTGCTATGAGACAGCTAACAGACCTTGGAGACTCACCAAGAACTGGCATAAACACTGCCAGTGACAATGCTGTGAATTCAGAGGGCAGTTCCTAATTCCATGGGATGAGGGTATGCTGTGGTTCCTGAGCTGGATCCCTATGGGACTGCTCTCATAGGATTCCCTTGGCCTCACCTAGAAAGGGGAGGGTGTCCCTACATCTCATAATCTGATTGGGGCAAATAGCACTAATTTAGAAGGTACCTGCTGGACCACCCATCTTGACAGATCCCAGCAATCATGCTAAATAAATCTTGTGCTAAAAGAAACATGTGTAATACTGTCCTGGGGGGAACCCTGCCTAGGTCACTCCTTCGCCAACTCACCTTGCTCTTGCTGGGGGTCCTTGGCTGGCACCTTCTGTAGGAGCTTGAGAACATCTTCCTCCCTGAGGGCTGGAAGGTTTGTAAGGTGATGGAGAGAGTAGAGCACTGAGTGGCTGTCTCCACCATGTAAATGACACAAGAGATCTCTCTTTGGTATGGGGGTGCTGAAAGCAAAAATTGGGAGGATGGAAGGGGAGACAGTTTACATAATTGCTTGAGAAAAGACCAGTCTCCGTTTCCTTTTATTCTTTCTCTCTGGCTTGTAACACCACAGGTTTCACTTCCCCGAACACTAAATTTCAGATGGACCATGACAGAGGATAGCATTTGTTTACCCTCAGGGAAGGACATCTATCAAACCAGCTTTTTACTTGTCTAGAAAGGATCTAGGAACGGCCTTTGTGGTCAGCAAACTAAAAAGGGCTCGCAGACTACGCTTCCTAATTTCTGCAACCTTCGTAGCTGAGATCCAACAGGAGCTTCTCTGCTTTTCTTCGAGTCAGGGCCCCTCGCTACTTCCACCTTTGCTGGTAAGGTGGGTGAAGAACAAAACAGGAACTCAGATTTAGGGAGGACTACATGCATTGGAGAAGGAAACGGCAACCCACTCCAGGGTTCTTGCCTGGAGAATCCCAGGGATGGGGGAGCCTGGTGGGCTGCCATCTATGGGGTCGCAGAGTCGGCCATGACTGAAGCGACTTAGCAGCAAGGCTAAGTTATCAGGAAAACACAGGACCTCACACACATTTCAGCAGGCAGTTGTTGAATAAAAATGTGACTTAAGATAACATGTAGCTAAGGATGCGGACCACACTCAAAAGCTGTGTGATTCTAGGCTTAACACTTACTTAACACTTCTGAGTTCAGGGGTCCCACCTTTAAAATGAGGATAACTTTGGTGTCTATCTCACAGGATTAGGGTCAAACTCATTACGTAAAGGGCTTAAAGCAATCCCTGGTATACAGAAAGTGCTCAGGAAACACAAGCTTTTGTTTTTGTTATCATTGTCATCCTTAAATTATCCTCTAGTTATGACCTTGTGGCTGTAGTGAAGGTCATCACTACTTATGTTTCTTTCCTGGTTTAACAGTTGGAAAAACTACTTGTTGTGGGTTTATACTGTCAACTCAAGACATTTATGGGGAAGATATGTTAAAAAGGCCACATGCGTAGATTGTGGGGTCAAGTGTGCCCAGTGTGGGAAGGGGGCTGGCGGTACAGAACCGTACCTGCTCTGCTGCACACACCACTCCAGGACCTCCAGGTGAGCCCACAGCCCATCGCAGGCATCCCTCAGGAGCTTATCACAGCCGTGGTCCTGCATTGATACAGGAGAAGAAAGAGATGCTGACTCAGGCACCTGGGGTCAGAGGCTGTGACCTACTTCAGGACCTTGCCCCAGCCCAAAGCCTCATCACACACATTTCTGGAGGAGCTTGGGCTGCAGCGTGAGTTACCTGGGTCCTGTGGAGTGTCTGGAGCAGGCTCTTGGCTGACGCTAGGCTCTGGCAGTGTGTCCAGCCCAGGAGCACAAGCAGTCTGCTGAGAGGCCTGAATTCTCTATTGAGCAGGCAGCCAAGACTTGGGAAGTCTTCCTCCTTCAGTAGGGTGAGTGCTGTCACCTGGAAGCCAAAGGAGAGGGCTAGAGGACTTGCTGCACATCAGGGTGAGAAGATTTTCCGTTTAGAAGGGAGGTTTCCAACAATGCCAGAAGTGCCAGTTGTTTAGAAAATGTTTACAGAAATACTAGACTGTAAGCTTCCTGAAGGCAGGGACTGACTTCTGTTGTATCTCCAGATCCTAGCATAAGATGTAGCAGACTAAGTTAATAAATAATTGTTGAATTAAACTTGAGCTCAGCTGCAATCTGGAAGAAGGGTAGAGTAATTAGATTTCCCTGTCAATTAGGCGACATGTTGCTGCCACTGTCTCTTCTTCCTCACACCCTCCAGAAAGCTTACACATAGCTGCCCAAGGACAGATATGAAATGAAATGCTGGCAGTTCTAAATATGAATGATACTGGTTCTCAGAGCCTTTTGGAACTGTGAGATGGACACAAACTAGATGACTTACCACTAATTAAACTGCTTTGCATTGGACAGATGAATGGGCAAGAAAGGAAAAATGAAAAAAAAACCTGGAAAGGATCCCTGGGAACTTGTGTGATGGAGAATCACTGAGTTTGACTTACCAGGATCTGCTCGAGGAAGTGCTTGTTGTTGCTCAGGCAATAGAAATAGGCCAATTTCCAGGCGTGGGCTGGGTCAGGATCAGAGAACAAGGCTAGCATTGCCCGCTCAGGATCGAGAGGATCTGGTGGGACTGAAAATTAACACAGACAGCCCAACTGATGTGAGAGTTCACTCTTTCAAAAAGTTACACCAGATTTTCTACACTTCTGTCTTAAAGACTCTTTTCTTCTCTCAGTGTGTATGCTCAATTCATCAGTTATATCTAACTCTTTGCAACCCCATGGCTCCCCTGACCAGACTCCTCTGTCCATGGGATTTCCCAGGCAAGAATACTGGAATGGGTTGTTATTTCCTTCTCCAGAGGATCTTCCTGACGCAGGGATTGAACCTGCAACTTTTGTGGCTCCTGCATTGGCAGGTGGATTCTTTCCCACTAGCGCCACCTCTTTCCTGTTAGTGTATCATTTTTTCCCCCATCACTCCATCTTGACTACAAAATCCATGCTTTCACAAAGCACAGATGCCCATTTTTACAGAACCCTTGCCCATTTTTGCTTAGCTTCTCCCATTAGATTTCTAGAGCAACATGGAAGGCAGGGATTCAGAGGGGTTGGACAGGGTGGAATTGGCAACACAGGAGCTGGACAGGGACGCACCTTTTCCCGAGGGCATGGCCTTCTCTGCGTAAGTGTGGCCATATAGGGACACCAGGTCCCGCCCGGCCTTGTGCAGCAGGCAGCCCAGCAGCCGCTCCTCCTGTAGGGGACTCCCCTCAGACCTGCAGGCCTCCAGCAGCTCCTCACACAGGAGACGCAGTTCAGCCCCGAGCGGCTCTGCAGGGCAGCGCAGTGTCTGCAGGGCCCCATAGATGGCATCGACTGTCCCTGGGGGCGCAGTGGTAGGGCCCCGCAAAGTTCGCAGTGCATTTCGAATGAGGTCCACCAGTGCTTTCTGCAGAGGCCAGCCTCGGAGGCCCGCACCATCAACCTCCCCAAGCAGGAGCTCCAGCAGGGCCTGTGCGACCTGGGGGGCCTCCCTCAAGAGATCCCAGAGCACAGAGACAGCTTCTGAGCTGAGCCGAGGAGGCCAGCTCTCCTGCCTCAGGTTTCCATCAAGCACAAGGTCCACTCTGTCTTGTGCTAAGACCGCGTACAGCTCCTAAATAGAGGATGAAGAGAGAGATGGGTGGTATGTCCAGGATGTTACCACTTACAAGCCTTGATGTTTCCCTCTTTTCAGTGTACACATGCATGGATATATACAATAGTAGCAGTAGCAAACATTTCTGTAGTTGCTACTATGTGCCAGGTTCTTTAGACAGAAAAATTAATACTTAAAACCACCTTAGGAAGAAGACACTACTATTATCCTCAGTTTGAAGGTGTCCTCAAACTAGGGGGTTGAGGCAAAGAGAGATTTGTCCAAGGCCTCCATCCTCAAGCTAGTCTATCCACACTCCTATCCCCATTGCCCCTGAAATGTACAATGCCACACTAAATCAGGGACTGCAAGTTCACAGACCAGGTAACAAATTTTTATAAGCACTTAAATTCAATTTTTAAAAGAACACTAGAGACTAGTTTTTAACTCTTGATCTAAATTCCAAGTAAGATTTCAGATACAGCCTGTTTTTTTTTTGATTGTTTTTTTTTCTTAACTTTTTATTTTATATTGGAGTATAGCAGATTAACAATGTTGTGATAGTTTCAGGTGGACAGCAAAGGGACTCAGCCATACATATACATGTATCCAATCTTCCCCAAACTCCCCTCCTATCCAGGCTGCCACATAACATTGCAGATACAACCCATTTTTTAATCTTTCCATAAAACCTTCCCCAGTACATCCAACCCACACAACTCTCCCTCCTTACGGGGCTCAGTACCATATGGTTTAGTAAGTAATTGTGCTATGTGTATATTTCCTTCTTCCCCCACTAGACTGTAAGTCTTTAAAAGGCAAGATCTCTGGAGCCTATAATTTGTTCGGTAGGTTATTTCCCACTCTTCCTTCCTGTGGGTGGTGCTCAGGGATACTTCATTACCTGCCTCCGAGACAAAGGACCCTGAGTCCTAGTGAAGGTCCCTACCTTAAATCCTACTGTAAATATGTCCTTCATTAGCTGGTGGCCAGGTCATGAAGAAAATAAGCATTAAGCCTCAGAGCATCCCTCATGCACTAAAGGACAGATCTAGTTAAGATTCTGAATCTGCTCCCAGAAAGTGGTTGTGAGGATTAACTATAACATATTCAGTGCACCTGTTACAGAAAAAGGATTTTTTTTTTTTTTTTTTTCCCTTGTCTATGGGATTTTTCCAGTCAAGACTAATGGAGTGGGTTGCCATTTCCTTCCTCAGAGCTATACTTAGTATACTTAGTACTTCTGGCCAAAACACTTCTAGGAAGTCTACAATTAGATAAGATTTCCCTATCTCTAAATTTCCTTCAAGGGGCCTCCCCCTGGTCTGGCCTGAGAAAAGTGAACAGCCAACATTCTGAGGGCTTGTTTCTGCTGGATCTGTGAAAGCTGAGCTTCTTGAGTGACTGCACCCCTGGGCAGACAGAGCTGGGGCTCTCTCTCACCTTGAGGATGTCCTCTGAGATGTCACTTGGGAGGTCTTCTGACAATAAAAGAAACTCAAGTTTTCTCCGGAAGCCAGCTGGGAGTAACTTCTAGAAGAATCATAGGAAGGAAGCATAGAGATTAAGAATATGTTTTAAGGGAATTCCCTGACTTTCCAGTGGTTTCACTGTAGTGGGCCTTGGTCCAATCCCTGGCCAGGGATCTAAGATCCCCCACACCACATGGAGCAGCCAAAAAAAAAAAAAGACTATATTTTAGCTGACAATTATAAGTAAGTACTTCTCTCTGGTTCAGCTTATTTCTATTTTCTCTAAGATAAAGTACTTTCTTTTTTGATAAAATGCTAAAAAAAAAAATGCTTTTGACCATTATATTTCTAGGTATGTTTTCATTCAGACACTTTTCTTTATAAACAAAAACAGTTAAATTGAACATATACTCCCCTTAAATACTAACACTGAAATCCCACACTGATCAGCCTCAAATGCCAAGGCTTGCTCATTTCATGTGATTTTTTTCCTTTCTAACTTGAGGACCTTCTCCAAGAATCTTCCTTGTTGTGTCCCAAATACCCAGTTATGAGTAAGTTGGGATGGAATGGCCCACATGATCCTTTTTTAGACCAACCCCCTATTTTTAATTTCCATTTTTAGTTAGAAAATTAAAGGGGGAGAGATCTAATGTTCATGAAACACTTATTTTGTGCCAGTTACTACGTGCCAAATTTTCACATGCTTTTAAAAAATCTCATTTAATTGCTAAATCAACAAACCTATGGCCTTGGGATGTTTTAAGACACAATTGTCAGTAAAGATGAAATGATTAGGAAGTATTTTCCACTCATTTCAACCATGAAAAGGAAGATGTTTGTTAAAGAGACATGTCATCGGAGACTAATGCATATAGGAGAGAAAGCTTCTGACTTACTCTCTACCTGCTTATTTCACAATAACTTCCCTTCACCTGGTCCTTAAAACTAAAATGATAGTTCCCCTTTCTTTAGGCACAAATTCAAATAAGATGAAAGTCTGGGACTAATCCTGACAAGCACTCTTTAAAACTAGAGACATCTGTAAATCTTGCAGCTGGTTAAATCTTCCAGAAGATGAGTTTTATTGAAAAGTCTCCTAAATCAAAGCAAGAAGCACCTGCAGGAGTGTGTGTCTGTTAAGTGAAGTTTAGAACATAAGAGCATGCTTACTTTATTCTTGTGTCATTCATTACATCAGAGGCTAATAAGATCTAGTATGTTCTTGGTCCAAAATCCTTCTTACCATGCCCTCCCCTAATGCTCTACGCCACCTGAATCCATGCATAATGCTAGTGATTGGAAGGTGATAAAGAAAATTCATCTGGCAAGCTGAAAGTTAGTGATTCCACTGAGGACTAAGAGGAAGGAATAGATAATGCCAGAGAGCAGGCTCTTAATAAAAGAACTGGTTAAGATTTTAGGACTTTCATTTAAAGTCCTAAAGACTGACTAGCTTGTATTTTTCTACTGGTGAGGTTACTTTATGCCTCTGCAGGGTCATAAACATTTAACATTTGTAAAACAGGCAAGAATTTGCCCAGTGTTTCTAAGCACAGATTTTCTTCTTATAAAATCAAGGCCATGTTCAATGTAGAAAAATCAGAGAATACAATCAGGCAAATGAAAACACACATTCACAATACACACATACCCCAAATCTTTCAACTAAAGGAGAACTATAATTACAACTGTATTCTAAGAGTATTCAGACCATTTTCTATATATGCATATAGGCATGCATAACAAACACTGTTTTCTAAACAGCTTTTTCTTTTTCTTCAAATAGCAGAATACAACTATCCTTCCACAAGACTGAAAATTCATTTACCATGTAATTTTAATAGTGCCATGGTATTTTACAAACAGATCAATCAGTTCTGGACTGTGGACATGGAAGCTGTTTCCATTTGTCCTCTTTTACAAGCAGCAGGCTGTGAACATTATGCTGTTCACACGATAAAACAAAAAGGCAGAAGGCAAAAATGGATGAAGGAAAGGGAAAATGGAATCACTGTTTCAACAAATAATTAAAAAGGAGCTTTCAGTAGCAGGTGGTAGACAGGAGAAGGAGCTGCCAGCTAGTCTGTAGAAGATGAAGGCCGGTCTAGGATAAAGACTGGCTTTGTAGAACTACTCCAGGAATGCATTTGAAGTCTTGGTCCTTGAATAAAGTTTTAAAATTCTCTGAGGTCCTTGTATAAAGTTTAAAACATTCCCTAAACTGCTTAAATAACTGAGGCACTGGGGCTTTAAGGACCAGATGGATCTTCAATGCTGGGAAAAACAACTCTTAAGTCTGTGAAAAGGAGCCAGGGAAGTGAAATTCACCTTCAGATCTGGTTGGGCAACTGTGCAGAAATTTTACCACCACCAATTAGCACAGAGTAAGCAAATATGCTCTGTGAGGCAAAAGTTCATCTGGTTTGATAAATTCCATGTGTGTACTGAAAAGGTCCTTGGTGACAGTAAGACATTTTTTTCCCCTTTTCTCTTTGAAGATACTTTGGATATTTCAGTTGAAGATGTCTCTTTTAGATCCGAAACTATAGCCAACTCTGAATCACCCCGGGGTTGATTATTTTTCAGTTTTGCTTCACTTTCTTCCCTCTCTTGCTGACCTTTTTTTGTCATTTCTCTTTGCTAGTCCATTATCAAAAATTTGGATGATGAATGCATTTAGATTAGTAACTTCTGGTACTTTTTGAAATCTATGTGAAAAAAGGTGTCAGGCAAATTCAGAACTAAAGACAAAATTCATTTTGATGACCAAGAGAAGGGAAGAAGAAAATTAGGCTGAATTATAGACATTTAGAAAACAGAATTTACAGTTTCTTACTTTCCAGTCCATGTAGGCTAAAGATAACATTGAGGTGGGAAAAGGAGAGGACCGAGGAGTTGGAGGCAGAAGACACTGGTTCCAGCTCCAGTTCTGCCAACTAACTTTATGGTGTGACCTTGAGCCAATCATCTCTTTTCTGAGTCAGAGGTTCCTCACTTAAACCTTAGTGTCAGCTTTAACACAAAATTGCCTCAGAGAGTTTCTTTGCTGCTGCTAAGTCGCTTCAGTAGTGTCCGACTCTGTGTGATCCCATAGACGGCAGCCCACCAGGCTCCCCTGTCCCTGAGATTCTTCAGGCAAGAACACTGGAGTGGGTTGCCATTTCCTTCTCCAATGCATTAAAGTGAAAAGTGAAAGTCAAGTCGCTCAGTCGTGTCCAACTCTTAGCGACTCCATGGACTGCAGCCTACCAGGCTCCTCTACCCACGGGATTTTCCATTCAAGAGTACTGCAGTGGGGTGCCATTGCCTTCTCTGCACAGAGTTTCTTTAATGGATATTTATTTCTGATAATTAACACATATTTCTAAAAGAGCTAAGAATGGTAATTTTTCTTAAAATAAAAACAAACCCTAAACCCTTCATTATGTTTTCTTTCACTATTAATTTATTCAGTTTTTTTAATTTGGTAACTTTTAGTTCGAGCCACGTGAGTTATTAACTTATTAATTAATGATATTTAAATCAGTAAGATTTCACTGTACTAGACTAGTTAAAATACAATTTTTGTATCAACAACCAAGTTTTGATTCAGCCATTCTCCATTACTTGAGTATTACGAGGATTAGACTTTATTCACAGTCTTGTCACTTTCACCGAGTTTTCCAAAGTTCTCTTCTAGCACAAGAGTCACAGTGGTTTTTAACACAATGGTATCACCTCCAATGGTATGTTGGTGACTCAATGCCAATGTAGGTTAGTAAATTAATAAATGAATTTAGGTAAGGAGACATCAATAAATATTCAAGCCAACCTCACTGTCAGTACTGAAAAAGGATTACAACAAACCTCAAAATAAAGGAAACAGCAGACAGAAGGGAAATTTCACAACTCCTTCCAAGTTCTTTTCAATCCTGGCCTCAGGAGAAAATTTGAAATGTAAACCTCTTTACCTTTTCCAGGGCCAACCATTTTTCCAGTACAAGAAGCCAGACCCAGGCTAATCTTTGAGGACTGATATCCTGTCCACATCTGAAAAATGTAAAAAGAAAAAAAATTCTAAGCAAAGAATTTCTACTGATTTTTTCTTCTTTGTGATCCAAAATTTAGATTTCACTGCTCAGTCTGTTTTACACCTGAACAGGCAAGACATTGCCCTAATGAGAAATTTTTGAATGTATGTGACAGATCAGTAGAGGGAGAATCAGAACAGAACTAGCAGCATTCACTTAAAAAATAAAAAAGGAAAAGGTCTCAATTCTATCTCTATCTCCTTATCTAGTCTTTCTTATTTTTAAACAAAATAATATTCCACCAAAAACCATAAAAGCAAAACTGTCTGAAACAAAACTTGAAATCTTGAAATAGAAACTGATATCAAGTAATCAAAGAAACCAGAAAGTTCATAAAAATTTGTTTTTTAACTCTATGCTAAAAATAGGATTGGGGCTTCCCAGGTGGCCCTAGTGGTAAAGAACCTGTCTGCTAATGCAGGATACATTAGAGAGGTGGGTTCAGTCCCTGCGTTGGCAGACCCCCTGGAGTAGGAAATGGCAACCCATTCCAGTATTCTTGCCTGGAGAATTCCATGGACAGAGGAACCTGGCAGGCTACAGTCCATAAGGTCGCAAAGAGTTAGACATGACAGTAGCAACTTAGCATAAAAAACAGAATTATATGAGTTCATAAGCCTTTCTTTGAAGTTAGTAGTTTAGACAGTAATTGACTAGAATCCAAATTTAAAGGAAAAAAAGAAGGAAGAAAAGAATCATGGAAATCTCCATTCTATATGTGCTAATATAATACTTTCTTATAAATAACTGCCAGAGTAAGGAAAAATGAGGGAAAAGACTGAAGTTTAACTCCTATACCACTAACTGTTAATAGCATTGCCAGGAAGAACTTCAAAATTCACACAGAGAACACTGGTTGCTAGGGGACAAAGAAGGAATCAATGCACAAATCGGTAGTCCCAGGGATGGGGTTGGGGGGGGCGCGCGGTGCCGGAATTCTTTTGCGGTGATGCCTGATTATAGTGGTAGTTACATGAATCTAAGAATGGATAAAGATGCACAGAGCTGCACACATAAAAATGAATACATATTGGGACTACCCTGGTGGTCCAGTGGTTGGGACTCACACTTCTAACGCATGGGGTGTGGGTTCCATCTCTGGTTGGGGCACTAGGACCCTGCATGCAGTGCAGCACGGCCAAAAAAAAAAGAGAATGCAGATTTAAAAAACTGTGAAAACCAAATCAGGAAGTAGTCTAGCTATCAGTGGTGGTGGTTTAGTCACCTAGTCGTGTCCAACTCTTTGCGACCCCATGGCCTGCCAGCTCCTCTGTCCATGGGATTTCTCAGGAAAGAATACTGGAGTGGGTTGCCATTTTCTCTCCAAGGGATCTTCCTGACCCTGGGGCTGAACCTGAGTCTCCTGCATTGGCAGGCGAATTCTTTACCGCTAAGCCGTGAGGGAAGCCCCCACTAGTTAACAGTACTGGTGTCAATTTCTTGGTTTGATATTCACTATAGTTATATAAGATGTCACAATTGGGGGAAGTTGGGGAAAGGGTACTCTCTGTATTATTTATGCATTTCTTGTGAGTCTATAATTAATTATTTCAAAATAAAAAGTTTTAAGTGAACTCACTTCTGGTCCTTTGTTAAAGCTACAACAGTATCTTCAATATCACAAGCAAGAAGGGAGCAGGATTTGCTCTTATGGAGGCAAAGAAAATGCTTTATTATTAATGATAATAAACATGAAATGCTCGTTCCAGGCTTAAATGCAGTTTCAGATGATAGTTCAAAGCCAAACTGATTAAGTAATAAACAGGCATGTAACAATATTATAGAAGTAAAATTTCAGAACAAGTGAAATACAATCTGCCTTTGTTAATTCTTCAAAGGTGATTGAGTGAGGCACGTGGACCAGAGCTCAAGTATTGAACATTTCCTCTCTCGCCCTGTGACTGCATGGCAGGAAGCAAGAGATACCTTACCTCAGCTGATTGGGACACAGGACCAGTGCCCAAAGTATATCTTCCACCTTCTTTGGGATATCCCCTTGTGCCTCGTGTAGCTGAGGTACGCATGCCTTTGCCAGTTCCCATTCTCCTCTCCGAAGGCACTCACAGAAAAATCCTAAAAGCTGCTTCTGGGAAGCAGCTTCCTCTTTTCCAAATGGATGGTGCATTTTCCCCAGCACAGAGTGCAGGGAGATAGAAACAGATGAATTACAGAAAACACATCGGCTTTTTTCTCATTTGTGGACTATCTCCTAGAAACAATACACATCCGAGAGAAAAGAAAAGGAAGGAATAAGACAAACTAGTAATCACTTCCCGTACGAGGAAAGGCAGGACTTACTTTTCTAATCTGACATGTTACTGTCTCTCTTTTTGAGAAGTTCCACCTTTCCCCAAGGGGTGGATCCCATCTCTCTAGGCGCATCCAATATTTGATTAATATTAATCGTCATGTTAGCCCGCAACGCAGACCCAAAACTCCACTTCCTTATTTCCTCCTGAACTTTATGCCCAATCTGGCTCCAAATCCCCAGGTGGTCGCCTCCCTAAAGATGAGAAATTCAGCAGGAACCTCCCTAGTTTGAGCCCTCTTTTAAGGCAGAGCACTGACGATCAGGAGAGGAATCGGTGTCAGAACTGGAAGGCGGTGGGGATTGGGGCGCAGGGACGCTTCCTATCGGGATCGTGGAGAGCGCTCCTGCCTCCTCGGGGCGCCTTACACTCACCAGCTCCCGGTGCCCAAATCTGTGCATCTTCCAGCGAAGCCATGTTTGAGCCGAGTCAGGTGACAAATCTTGTTTGGCAGGCTGGGGCAGGGGCGTGAGGGGGAGGCGGGAATGAGGATTGACATCGGCTACTGTAATTGGTCAATGGAGGAAAGATGCAAATAAAGCGCCATATTTGTTTGGGTCACGTGACTCTACCTCAGGACCCGAGGAAGCTAGCTGGGAAAGCGATACCAGATACGTGCCTTAGGACCATCCCTCACAGTTCTGACAGTTCCTCCGCTTGATACCTTCCATTTTGCCTTCGATGGAGCGAGTGGCAGGAATAGCTGTGTGCCTTGATCTTTTTTCTTTTGTTTTCTTTTCTCCTCCTAGTTTGAAGTTAGCGTTTACCTAGCGCCAGCCAGTGACAGTGCTTTGCCACGCCCTGGGGATACCCAGATCAAGGAGACTTAAGTCCTTCGTTATTATTCCGTCCACTTGGACTCCCTTATAATTCCGGAACCCTACGTTCTGAATTTCCAGTTCCTTCTGCTTAACTCCCCTTATGTATTTGCTCATTTTCCGACTTATGACCAACCTAGACAACATATTAAAAAGCAGAGACATTACTTTGTCAACAAAGGTCCGTCTAGTCAAGGCTATGGTTTTTCCAGTAGTCATGTATGGATGTGAGATTCGGACTATAAAGAAAGCTGAGCGCCGAAGAATTGATGCTCTTGAACTGTGGTGTTGGAGAAGACTCTTGAGAGTCCCTTGGACTGCAAGGAGATCCAACTAGTCCATCCTAAAGCTCAGTCCTGGGTGTTCACTGGAAGGACTGATGTTGAAGCTGAAACTCCAATACTTTGGCCATCTGATGTGAAGAGCTGACTCATTTGAAAAGACCCTGATGCTCAGAGGGATTGAGGGCAGGAGGAGAAGGGGACGACAGAGGATGAGATGGCTTGATGGCATCACCGACTCAATAGACACGGGTTTGGGTGGACTCGGGGAGTTGGTGATGGACAGGGAGGCCTGGCGTGCTGCAGTTCATGGGGTTGTAAAGAGTCGGATACAACTGAGCAACTGAACTGAACTGAATCGACAACCGTGAACTGTGCGCTAGACTCTACTTTAGAAGCTGAAGAAGATGCGGTCCTTGTCCTCAAAGAGATCACAGTCTAATGAGGGGTGCAGGTCAATAGTTACGATGCAGTGGGCTAGATGATAACACAGAGGTATGCACAGGGGAGATGAGAGCAAAGAATTAGCAAAAAGCCATTTTCAAATATAATAATCTGAAATCGAGTCTTAAAACAATTTACTAGGTTTCCTCATCACAGCTGTTTTTATACTGAACTTTCTGGTTTCCGTCATGTTCTTCAACTATAGACTCGGACTTTTCCCCATTACATGTTTTTGGCTTGAGCAGTTTCATTCAATATTTTCCAAACTATTTCACCACCAAAGGCGGAGAAAAAACCAAAGCAACCCAAAAATTATCTTCCAAAACTTGGATGATTGGTGGATTCTCGTCTATTCTCAGAAAATTGACGTGTCTTTCTGGTCCATTAAGCAGCTTTTAAATGAAGTGACAAAATAAAGAATAGAAACTTAAAGTTATTTCCTGGCATCGTAGTCTCCTTGCTGATATTCCTCCACCGGGTTTTGATAATCACTATAATGAGAAATTGACTGGGACTCACCGATATTAGAGAGTGTGAACTACAATTCCCAGCAAGCAGCGGAGCCGCCCTGGGCCTGTGCCTACCTTTTATTGGATAGTTCCCCAGGGTGACGACCCAACCAGGGCTTCGGTTATTGCTTTTCATCGCTTTCCGCGGGTAAGTGTGTAAGGGATAGGGGAAACTTTGAAAGTTGGATGCTGCAGAACCCGGTACTGGAAAGTTTCCTGTTGTGGGCGGTTTGGGGGAATGGGGTGCGCTTATTATTTCCTGCTCCCTCTCTGGGCACGTGTTGTTGATATCGGGAGTGGAGAGCCACTCTTGGGTGCAGCCGCACGCCCCCTTAGGTACATTGGGATCTTATCTTGAGCCCAGCCGCAGATCTTAGGGGGTCTGGTCTTCCTTTGTGGGGGTTGCGTGGAAGCTGCACCTTGTTGGGAAGAGCTGTTAAGGGATTCTGGGGTGATGTTTTCGCCTCTTGATGTCCATCCATCTTCCCACGTGTGGGCAGTTTGAGGTCTAGGAAGGAGAGCCCGTCATTAAGGGAAGTTGAGTGTCTGCCTGTCTTCAGGTGTTGTTGAATTAAGAGGTACTTAATAGTGTGGAATATGGAGTCAGATACCTGGGTTCGAATGCAGACTCCACTTTGTGCTAGATGTTAGGCTTTGCTTAAGTTTTTCAACTCAGTGCCTCGATATCAAACTATAAAATGGGGTAAAAATCTGAGTTCTTGGAAAAGTGGCATGTAATAAGGGCTCAAGAAATATTAGCTATTATTGTTAATTCACAGTTTTCTATCGTAAGGATTTTTCTTTTCTTGATAAGAAGAGGATTCACTTTCCAGGATCGAACTTCTTCCCTCACACCCTCGTGCACATGCACTCGCACATGTAGGCAGAGCATGGATTTAACGTGGAAGAAACAAACGTTCAAGCCATAACAACGTGTTAATAAGATTATCGAACAAATGAGTTCACCTTGTGATGAGAACATTGGAGAGAAAGAGAGTAAGCAGGAAGTCTTTGTGGAGGAAAATCAGGGAGGCAGGATGGCCCTTCTGTAACCTATCAATGTTATGGCTGGAAGGCAGGTCACCTGAGGTCGCAAATGCTGGTTTTGCTGAATGAATTAATAGTAATTGTTAGCACTAGGAGCCAGGCACCATCCACATCCTCTAACCTTCACTACATTCCTGCCAAGTAGATATTTACACGATGTCTGTTTTTCAGATGAGGAAAGTAAGGTACTGGGAGGCAAGTGATTTTACCAGAAAGGTCAGAATCTGGGCTTTGCAATCTGATATATGGATGAGAGGAAAGTGAGGGACCAGTTTACCAAGAGGCTGTAGGCCATCATAAGAAATGTGGAGTTTATCCTGTGGTCTCATGGTCCCATGGGCAGTTTGAAAGTATGAGAGTGATGGGATTGGAGCACATTTGTAGGAGGCTACCTCTGACAGGGTTGTGACTTGTGGGTCAGTTTGGTGCTTATTCCTCTCTGCTTCCATCTGAGTATGTGTGTTCTTGTTGCTGTCGTGTCCGACTCTGTTACCCTATGGACTGTAGCTGCCCAGGGGGATTCTCCAGGCAAGAATACTGGAGTGAGTTGCCATAGCACATTTAAATTCCTATGACAATACTTGCTGCATGACTAGTTATTTGTATATATATTACTTTTCATCTTTTACTGTGAGTTTCCAAAGGGGAGAAATATACTAAAGTGATTCTTGTGGCACAGCACTCAGCAGAATGTGTGCTTAAGAAGCATCTGTGGAAGAAACAAACGATTTATTTTTTTTGTTGGTTGGAGGGTAGGTGTACAGGGCAGGGAGTGACCAGAGACAATATGAGTAGTCTAGGCAAGTGATGTGTGTGTGCGGGATCAGTCGTGTTTGACTCTTTGCGACTCCATGGACTATAGCCCACCAGGCTCTTCTGTCCATGGAATTTCCCAGGCAAGAATACTGGAGTGGGTTGCCATTTCCTTCTTCAGGGGATCTTCCCTATCCAGGGATCAAACCTGCATCTCTTGCATTGGCAGGTGGATTCTTTTATCCCTGAGCCACCAGAGAAGCCCTGTTCTCCTTTTTGGGTTGAATTTATTAGTCAAAATGATGTCATTGCCCAGAGCTACCTGCTATGTGAAGACCCTGGGCAATGATTCAGCAGATGTCACTTGGTAAACTTTCTATTGGAGACACAAAACCCAACACTGACAAATTCCCTTTGAGTGAAATAAGGATTTATTTTGTGATTGTGGAAGGGATGTGTGTGTGAGAGAGAAAGATGAGGGAGAGAGAAAGAGTGTTAATCTGATTAGAAATTTGGGCCATGGTATTGGAAATAAATATCTACATTCTCAGTGAATAGTTTAGTTCCTAAATGTGACTCTTTTTCTGATCATTTTATTGTTTTATCTCCTGGAACAATGAAGAGTCCCTGTTTCTGCTTTATCCAGAGGATATTCTGCCATCTGAGTATAATACAGCTTCTCCTTTGCTTGTGTTATTAAGAGAATCACAGTGATTCTGTTCTAACTCTTTGAAGGCACATATTTCATGAGCCTCATTTAGTCCTCACAGGGTTCAACAGCAAGAGTGAAATTTAATTGCATGTGGGAATGTGAGCAGCTACTATAATAAAAAACAATTTCAGTTTGTAAATAACACCTGAAATAACAAAATCTCAGTTGATTCAGAATGTTCTGACTCCTAAAAGAGAGGTTCAGTATGATTATGGACTTGTAGAAGAGTGTATTGACTAAGGGATAGGCCTCAGAGTCAGACTTCCTGGGTTCAAATTCTGGATCTACCATTTACTTTTTCTGGTAACAGTGGAATGGCTAACCTTTCCAGACTTTGGTTTTCTCATATGTAAAAATGGGATTCGTCATCAACCTTTCTTATAGGGCTGTTGAGAAGCTTAAATGTGGCAATTGATGTAAAGCTTTGAAACAGTGCCTGAAGCATAGAAGGTGGTCAATAAATTTATTATTGTTTCAGTGCAGTGAGAGCAGACTTTCTGGGAGTGCTCTTTGGAAATATTTGTATTAATTACACATCCAAATAAAGTTTATGAATGAACTGAAAATCTTAAGAAAGAAAGAAAAGAAAGTGAAGTCACTCAGTTGTGTCCGACTCTTTGCGACCCCTTGGACTGTAGTCTACCAGGCTTCTCTGTCCATGGGATTCTCCAGGCAAGAATACTGGAGTGGGTTACCATTTCCTTCTCCAGGGCATCTTCCCAACCCAGGGATCGAAGCCAGGTCTCACTCATTGGAGAAGACGCTGATATTATTATATTTGTGTAATAAGTTTTTAAAGAATTTTTGTGAAATGAAGATTGTTACATTGTTTCTTTCCATGTTAAAAAAACAGTAGTCTCCCCTATTTAATGTATTTATAGCCTTTTATCAGTAATATTTTAAATACCATACATTTCATTTTATATATGGAGAGTTTGAAAAATGTTTTATTTTGTAGAGTGTTGTGGATAGCCCATCTGCTACTGCTTATGCTATTTCCCAATGTTTTTTCAAGGTTCTTTTTCTTGCTGTATCTGGAGGCATGGGTAGCAAGAAACTAAGACGAGTGGGTTTATCACAAGAGCTGTGTGACCGTCTGAACAGACATCAGATCGTTACCTGTCAGGTACAATTTGTTTAATTTTTCTCAGTGAGAAACCTTAAGTGCAAATTAATCTTAAGTGACCTAAATAACTCTTTTCTTAAAAAAATTTTGCTTCAAGTTTTAGAAAACGTGTTTATTTTAATTGGAGGATAATTGCTTTAAAATATTGTTGTGGTTTCTGCCATACATCAACATGAATCAGCCATAGATATCCCCTCCTTCTTGAACCTCCCTCCCAATAACTCTTAATTGCATCTGAAATATGAACATTTAGGTTTATAAAAAAAGATAAATGATTGTGCTTGCTAATTCAAAATAACAAACCACTTACCTTGTATTTCCAAATGTGATTTCCTGTCAAGAGTTTTGCATTTTAGTTAGGGTTGGGTCGGGAGAATGCTCATGGCAGAAAGTGAAATACACCTGGCCATTTATTTAGGATTCTAGAGAAGTTTTGTCCTTGTAAAAGAAATTCTGTAGTTACATGAGAAATACGACTCAAATGAGGAGACAGTATTCAAAATGGATAATTTCTCTTGAAAGCAAGAAAAATTTTTAGGGTTATTTTTCTATCAGTGGAGTGAGAAAAATATATAAAGTGGATGTTGTATATTTAAGCACAAAAGTAAAGCAAATCCCTTTTAGGAGGTTAAATTAGATTTAACATTTTACATTAGGATTTAATCCTTGATAAGATAGACTTTTAGAGAATGCTGGAGTTTTTTTTTTTTTTTCTCAATTGCTTTGTGTGTTAATGATATCTTTGCTTTCTCTGTTATACATTGGATAACCTTTGTGTTCATACTTTGAAAAACTCTTAAAAATATGATATTTAACATTACAGTCCATAGTTGGTTTTATTCACTCTCAATTATTAAATACTTCCTCTGAATGATCTTATAGCTTAGGATGAAACTGATTTCATTTCTGGGTGTCTGTGTCCAAACATTTGGGCACATAGGCACTGCTCATATCCACTTGGGCTGATTTCTGCTGCTATGTATTTTTGCTTGGTGTGTCCTCTGATATATACTAAGTTGGATAATTAGAAGATAAGATTATGTCATATCTTTTAGTTAAGGAATATTTAGGAGGAAAATACTATAAGAAACATACAAACTGATCTACAATAAATTATGCTTTTATTTATATATCAGTCAGTCAGTCAGTTCAGTCTCAGTTGTGTCCAACTCTTTACGACCCCATGAATCGCAGCACGCCAGGCCTCCCTGTCCATCACCAACTCCCGGAGTTCACTCAGACTCACGTCCATCGAGTCAGTGATGCCATTCAGCCATCTCATCCTCGGTCGTCCCCTTCTCCTCCTACCCTCAATCCCTCCCAGCATCAGAGTCTTTTCCAGTGAGTCAACTCTTCGCATGAGGTGGCCAAAGTACTGGAGTTTCAGCTTTAGCATCATTCCTTCCAAAGAAATCCAGGGTTGATCTCCTTCAGAATGGACTGGTTGGATCCCCTTGCAGTCCAAGGGACTCTCAAGAGTCTTCTCCAACACCACAGTTCAAAAGCATCAATTCTTCAGCGCTCAGTTTTCTTCACAGTCCAACTCTCACATCCATACATGACCACAGGAAAAACCATAGCCTTGACTAGAAGGACCTTAGTTGGCAAAGTAATGTCTCTGCTTTTGAATATGCTATCTAGGTGGGTCATAACTTTCCTTCCAAGGAGTAAGCGTCTTTTAATTTCATGGCTGCAGTCACCATCTGCAGTGATTTTGGAGCCCCCCAAAATAATGTCTGACACTGTTTCCACTGTTTCCCCATCTATTTCCCATGAAGTGATGGGACCAGATGCCATGATCTTCGTTTTCTGAATGTTGAGCTTTAGGCCAATTTTTTCACTCTCCTCTTTCACTTTCATCAAGAGGCTTTTTAGTTCCTCTTCACTTTCTGCCATAAGGGTGGTGTCATCTGCATATCTGAGGTGACTGATAATTCTCCCGGCAATCTTGATTCAAGCTTGTGCTTCTTCCAGCCCAGTGTGTCTCATGATGTACTCTGCATAGAAGTTAAATAAGCAGGGTGACAATATACAGCCTTGACGTACTCCTTTTCCTATTTGGAACCAGTCTGTTGTTCCCATGTCCAGTTCTAACTGTTGCTTCCTGACCTATGTATAGGTTTCTCAAGAGGCAGGTCAGGTGGTCTGGTATTCCCATCTCTTTCAGAGTTTTCCACAGTTTATTGTGATCCACACAGTCAAAGGCTTTGGCTTAGTCAATGAAACAGAAATAGATGTTTTTCTGGAACTCTCTTGCTTTTCGATGATCCAGTGGATGTTGGCAATTTGGTCTCTGGTTCCTCTGCCTTTTCTAAAACCAGCTTGAACATCTGGAAGTTCACGGTTCTCATATTGCTGAAGCCTGGCTTGGAGAATTTTGAGCATTACTTTACTAGCGTATGAGATGAGTGCAATTGTGCAGTAGTTTGAGCATTCTTTGGCATTGCCTTTCTTTGGGATTGGAATGAAAACTGACCTTTTCCAGTCCTGTGGCCACTGCTGAGTTTTCCAAATTTGCTGGCATATTGAGTGCAGCACTTTGACGGCATCATCTTTCAGGATTTGAAACAGCTCACCTGGAATTCCATCACCTCCACTAGCTTTGTTCGTAGTGATGCTTTCTAAGGCCCACTTGACTTCACATTCCAGGATGTCTGGCTCTAGATGAGTGATCACACCATCGTGATTATCTTTGTCTTGAAGATCTTTTTTGTACAGTTCTTCGTGTATTCTTGCCACCTCTTCTTAATATCTTCTGCTTCTGTTAGGTCCATACCATTTCTGTCCTTTATCGAGCCCATCTTTGCATGAAATGTTCCCTTGATGTCTCTAATTTTCTTGAAGAGATCTCTAGTCTTTCCCATTCTGTTGTTTTCCTCTGTTTCTTTGCATTGATCGCTAAAGAAGGCTTTCTTATCTCTTCTTGTTATTCTTTGGAACTCTGCATTCACATGCTTATATCTTTCCTTTTCTACTTTGCTTTTTGGCTTCTCTTCTTTTCACAGCTGTTTGTAAGGCCTCCTCAGACAGCCATTTTGCTTTTTTGCATTTCTTTTCCATGGGGATGGTCTTGACCCCTGTCTCCTGTACAGTGTCACGAACCTCCATCCATAGTTCATCAGGCACTCTATCTATCAGATCTAGGCCCTTAAATCTATTTCTCACTTCCATTGTATAACCATGAGGGATTTGATTTAGGTCATACCTGAATGGTCTAGTGGTTTTCCCTACTCTCTTCAATTTAAGTCTGAATTTGGCAGTAAGGAGTTCATGATCTGATTCACAGTCAGCTCCTGGTCTTGTTTTTGTTGACTGGATAGAGCTTCTCCATCTTTGGCTGCAAAGAATATAATCAATCTGATTTCGGTGTTGACCATCTGGTGATGTCCATGTGTAGAGTCTTCTCTCGTGTTGTTGGAAGAGGGTGTTTGCTATGACTAGTGCATTTTCTTGGCAAAACTCTATTAGTCTTTGCCCTGCTTCATTCCGCATTCCAAGGCCAAATTTGCCTGTTACTCCAGGTGTTTCTTGACTTCCTACTGTTGCATTCCAGTCCCCTATAATGAAAAGGACATCTTTTTTGGGTGTCCGTTCTAAAAGGTCTTGTAGGTCTTCATAGAACCGTTCAACTTCAGCTTCTTCAGCGTTACTGGTTGGGGCATAGACTTGGATTACTGTGATATTGAATGGTTTGCCTTGGAAACGAACAGAGATCATTGTGTCATTTTTGAGATTGCATTTACACATGGTCAGTGTCAATTGAAAACTTCCTTTTAATTCCAGTATCTTTGTTATACATGTATATTTAAAATAGTCTCTTTATGTTTTTTAGGACTTTCTATGTCTTTCCCCGCTGGAGCTTATGAAGATGACTGGCCTTAGTTATCAAGGTGTCCATGAACTTCTGTGTGTGGTTAGCAGGGCCTGTGCACCACAGATGCAAACGGTATATATGTATTTTAGAGTTATGGTTTGGTTATGATTTTTATTTTGAAAAGCTTCTGTATTCTCTTTAAAATCTTTTATGGGATAAGGTAAAAGCAAAAATAGAGACGAATGCCTCAAAAATACCAACCCTCACAATGTAAGAGTTAGTCCTCTAATGGGAATAAATTTATGTTGTTTAAAAGCTCATGGGAGACAGTTACGGGAATGAGAGATAACAGGAATTTTTTTTCTCTGTAGCTGGCAGTGTTATTTCAGAAGGTCGTCTTTCTCTTTTACTTGTTTGGGAAGGATTTGTGAACCTCATGGTTAAACTATAATATACTCTTAATTTTAGAATGTCCCTGTCTCTATAATACTAACTTTTACCATCATCATTTACTCTACATCTCAGAGTATGCAGATTGGACTTACACTGACTTATTGATTGGATGAATAATGCTTTAAAACTTATCCTCACTCCTGAGAGGAGTTAAAGTCTTTTGAAATAAGCCCAAATCAAGTTGTACTATTATTTCATACTTTCTGTGTCATGCCTTTAGCTTTTCAAAATGTAGGTTTAGTACATGGTAGAAAATGTCTTATTTTCTCAGTGTAAGAGTAACCTGAAAGTCTGTCCAGTGTTTTGCAAATGTATTTATTTGTGTGGGTTGTAAACTACTTACCATGTTATATTGAAATCTGGTAACCACTGAGCAATAAAGGAGGATCCAACTCTGTGGAGGAGGAAGGAAGGAATATTAGTGTCATTTGAAACCTTGAAAACAATGAACAGATTGAGTATTTTCTTTTGTTCAGGTTTTGCTTGTGATCTAAGGAAAATACTTTAAAGGCAGAATCATCAGAAGGTGACTAGGAATTGGAATTAGAAATGGGCACTAGTCTTAGCTTTGTCATTGGTTTCAACAAAGATAAGTAGCTTTGAACAGCTCACTTTGTTTTATGGGAGAAGTTAAAGAGTTAAAATCATATGTGATGATTTCATTAGGAGGTTCAAATTTCACTGTTTTGAACGTTGTAAAGCACCAAGAGAACCTTTTAATTTGACATCTGTGATTCAATATGTATTGCATATTCCTAGTCAGATAATTAAGCAGGAGATGATGGCTAGGAAATTCACCTTCAATCTCCACGTCCTTCACCAGTTTCAGCTGCAATGTCACTGCCATTCCAGTTGTCAGTTCAAGGAGCCATCTTTCTCCTTTGTTGTGCGTTTACTTTCGTAACAGTCATTCTTTAGAGTCCTACCTTAAATATTGGATTAGCCTTAGATCACTCCCTCACAAAGATTTTTTGCTTTGTTAATTTATTTATTCAGCCACTTATTCCTTCAACAAATATTTATTGAGTGCTAGCCATGGATGTGTTGGGTACTGGAGATATCGTAGTGAAGATGATTGATAAAGTTTTCTGCCCTTCTGTAGCTCACAGTCTAGTGGGAACTGCTGCTGCTGCTAAGTCACTTCAGTCGTGTCTGACTCTGTGCTACCCCATAGATGGCAGCTCACCAGGCTCCCCCGTCCCCGGGATTCTCCAGGCAAGAACATTGGAGTGGGTTGCCATTTCCTTCTCCAATGCGTGAAAGTGAAAAGTGAAAGTGAAGTCGCTTAGTCATGTCCGACTCTTAGCGACCCCGTAGACCGCAGCCTACCAGGCTCCTCTGTCCATGGGATTTTCCAGGCAAGAGTACTGGAGTGGGGTGCCATTGCCTTCTCTGCTAGTGGGAACAGTCGGACATTAAACAAACAATTGTATAAATGATTAATTAATTGTAGTAATGGTAAGTCCTATCAGAGAAAACTACAAAGAGCTTAGAAACTGAAAGGGGCATTGCTTAGTGTAGGGGTCAGCAAGGGCTCCCTCACGGAAGCAACACTTCAACTGAAACCTGATGGATGAACAGGAGAGACACAGCCAAAGGGACTGGCAAGGGAGGGGAGCAGGGAAGGGCTTGCAAGCAGTGAGTGGGAAATGCAGAGACCCTGTGAAGAGCAGGAGAATGGTGCTTGTATGGTAAGACGGTCAGGCTGGTCTGAGTGAACATAGCACGGAAGAGAGGGGCAAGAGATGAAGCTGGAGAAGCAAGCAGAGTCAGGTCATTGGGGCCTGCAGCCCTGTTAAGGATTTTGGACTTTATTCTGAGAGCAATGATAAGTCATCAAAGGGAGTAATCTAGTATGTGTTTTTAAAAAGCTCAGTCTTTAAACATAGACAAGTGATTGAAAAGGAACAAGGAAATATTTGTGGACTAGTTAGGTATCTGCGACCATACTCCAGACAGATTGTGACCTGGACTATTAGTGTGGTGTTAATGTCAATGGTATAATGTCAGTTACCATGAGCGATACGTAGGAGGTAGCATGAGTAGGATTTGGTGATGATTTGTCTGTGGGTGGTGATGAGGTAGAAAGGGTCAGAGATGATTCCTTGATTTTGCTCTAAGAGACTGGATGCATTTCCTGAGATAAGGAATATTGGAAGAGGATCAGGTTTGAGGGAGGCAGATCATGGATTTGTTAGTACTTGTTGAATTTAGGCACTTGTGAAACACTGAATGAATATGAAGTAGGCAGATAAATATGTGGACCTAAGCTTGAAGGATAGTGTGCACTAGGGAGTCATCAGGATGAAAATGGTAGCCAAAATCATGAAGATGGACGGGAGATTGCCTGGAAAGTATGCACAGTAAGAAAGTAAGTGTGCCCGAGGCCGAGTCCCGAGTCAGTCAGCATTTAAAGATCAGATCAGACAATGATGGATCTGAGAAGCAGCCACCGAAGAAGAAAACTGGTGGAGTTACTGATAAAAGTTTTTGGCCAACCCTGTATTAATATATTGGTCTCCTGTGTCCTCATAGAGTCAGAAGAGCTTGGATTTGAGACCTAGGTTTATTAAATTGTAAGCTTTAAGTGGGTAGAAACTAAGTCTATTTGGTTTACTACTCTATTCCCAGAGCTTATCATATTATATAGCATGCAGTAGGCAATTACTTTGTATTTGTTGAATGAATGAGTGAATGAATAATTACAATTCTGAGGCTTGACCTCAGTTTATTTGGGTAATTTAATACTAGTAATTTTTAATGTTAGAGATTATTTACACATTGCTGGTAGGTATGTAATTATGTCAACCACTTCTGCAAAGACCTTTTTTCCAACTAAGGTGACATCACAGGTTCCAAGGATTTGATACGGCTTTCTTTTGAGGGGCCATATCTTAGTCCACACCACCTGCTTTCAAGCTGTTCTTCACATGCCAAGCTCGGTTTGAAACGGTAGCTTGATCGTGTCACTCCCTATTGCTCTCAGCCTACATGCCACACTTCAGCAAGATTCATCTGATGCAGCCTCTGCTTATTTCTCCAGCCTCTTCGTTTGCCATGCCATCTCACGACCATGCTCCATCTTTCAGCCATTCTAAATCACCTCTTTCTTTTTTGCAATTTCCCTTAGTTTCCATTTCTTATTTCTTGCTCCTTGACCTCTCTTCCTACATTCTTGTCTCTTTGGCAGGAACATGCACATTTCCTTTGCCCATCTCATAGCCTTTTCAGGTTTTAGCTCAGACATCCAGATCTTCCCTTGATCACAAAATTCAGATCAGGTGATTGGACCTGGACACATCCACTTGCCAGTCTCCACTTGCCCTGTCACAGTAGCTTGTGTTTAACTGTATTGTAATTGCCTGCTCTCTAGTCCTAGTTTCATAGTCTCTAGTTGGCTATAAGTCCCAGGAGGGTAGGGGCTCTGTCTTTTATATCACAGCCTTCAAATTTAGCACAGTCCATGTGAAGTGAAAGTTGGTCAGTCATGTCCGACGCTTTGCGACCCCATGGACTATACCCTCTGTGGAATTCTCCAGGCCAGAATACTGGCGTGGGTAGCCTTTCCCTTCCCCAGGGGATCTTCCCAACCCAGGGATCAAACCTAGGTCTCCCACATTGCAGGTGGATTCTTTACCAGCTGAGCCACAAGGGAAGCCCAGCACAGTCCATGGCACAGAGTAAATAGTTGTAGAATAAATAAGTAATAGAAGGAAGAAAACACGAATTGGGTTCTAGCTGCTGAAATTTGAATTTGGAGTTGGCTTCTGTTTTTGAATAAATATGGAGGTTGAAAAGAACTTGACTTTTTCTTTGATCAGGCTTATGAGATAAAGACACAGAGGTGTGCTGCTCACTCATCGGCATTTTTGTCTACGACCCTGCCTGCTCTGGATGAAGCCCTGCATGGTGGTGTAGCTTGTGGATCCCTCACAGAGGTAAAGAAGACACTTTCCAAACCTTCCAACATTGACCTAGAACCTTCAGAACCAGGGGAAAAAGTATAATTAAGATATGTAAATTATTTCATGACTATTCATTTAAATTGTAAGCACCTCAAGGGCAGGGTTCTCCACTCAGTCCCTGGTGGTACTAGCATAGGTTTACCAAAAGGAAGATGTTCTAAAAATCTTGGCTGACTGACAGAAATCTACTTGGGTGGTTGTTTCTCTGAATTAGGAATTGAATATTATGAAATAATAGTAAACAATTCGGGGGGAATTAGAACAGGATCCCTGCTTAGTGTATTAGGAAGGAAAATTTGAAATTTTATTTATGTTCAGGTAAATTTCAGTATTATGCTGAAATGAGCTATTTTTACTCCCTGTTAAAGATAAAATTTGGTTCTAGGAAGTAATCAGTTGTGTTAGTTATTTATTGTTACATCACAAATTACCCACAAACTAAGTGGCTTCCACGACAGTAAACACTGATTTCTGTTTCTTTGGGACTGGCTTAGCTTGGAGGTACTGGCGAGGGGTGCGAGGGGACAGGTTGGTGCTGGTTGTTGGCAGGAGGTCATGATTCTCCCCTGGAGAGCTCCCTGCAGGCTGCCTGAATCTCCTCGTGGCACGATGTCTGACTCCCCCAGGCAAGATGGAAATGGCCATTCCTTTGATGATTTAGCTTTGTAAGTTACACACCATTTCTGCCACTTTCTTCTCTTTAGAAGCAGGTCATTAAGTCCAGTCCATGTTCAAGTAAAGGCAAATTAAGCTCTACCTTTTGAATGGAGTGTCAACAATTTGAGGATATTTTAAAACAACAACAGGTTTTTTTCCCTGAAAACTGCATTGATGTGTTTAGTGGTCCTGATGTGGTGACTCTGTAGGCTGTGTTTACCAGTGCAGTCCTAAGGGCCTCCTTTCCTGAGAGTTCTAGGGGCATAGATGTGTGAAACAAACTTTTAGCAAGAGTAGATGCTTAAAGCATTGTGATAGGCATAAATTTAACTGTAGATATTTTTCTTTGAAGATATAGAACCTGTTTTAGATAGTAAGCCTTGTTTTATTTCCTGACTTCCAAGAAAGATTTAAAAATGTATGTTCTATGCCTAGTAAATGAACCAGTGAGAGATTTAATATTAAAAAGAGATTAGAATCTGCTGTTGCAGTGCACTGCCACCAGATGGTGGCAGAATCCTATCTTCCATAATCCTTGCACTCTAGATCTTTCTTGAAATAGGTCTATTAAAAAAAAAGTTTTATAACAAGTGTGAGCCATAGTTATAAACTTACTTATTTAGATAGAAAAAAATTGAACTTCAAGATGATTAACCAACAAATACTTTTTTATGTTTGAAGTTTTGGAGTAGTTTTCAATACTTTTTCACATCAGTCAGTTTCAGTCACTCAGTCGTGTCCGACTCTTTGTGACCCTATGGACTGCAGCACGCCAGGCTTCCCTGTCCATCACCAGGTCCCAGAGCTTGCTCAAACTCATGTCCATTGAGTCAGTGATGCCATCCAACCATTTCATCCTCTGTCGTCCCCTTCTTCTCCTGCCTTCAACCTTTCCCAGCATCAGGGTCTTTTCCAGTGAGTCAGTTCTTCGCCATCAGGTGGCCAAAGTATTGGAGTTTCAGCTTCAACATCAGTCCTTCCAATGAATATTCAAGACTGATCTCCTTTAGGATTGACTGGTTGGATCTCTTTGCTGTCCAAGGGACTCTCAAGAGTTCAAAAGCATCAATTCTTCGGTGCTCAGCTTTGTTTATAGTCCACCTCTCACATCCGTACATGACTACTGGAAAAACCATAGCTTAGACTAGACGGACCTTTGTCAACTTTTTCATGTAGCTTTTATAAATTCTTTTCGAATTCAACAGGTAGTTACAAGCCCTGAGATGTTTTTTCATGATCTGATAGGATGGCATGGAATATAAATACCCTGATTGCTTATTAGTGGCAAGTTCTTTACTTTCTCTTCCAGCCACAGGTAGCCTCTGCAATCTTTTTTGGGACTTTTCAGCTGATTACAGAGATTGTTTACCTTTTATTAAAAAAAAAATTTAATATATATCTTCCATATACGAGATTAAATACTTCCTGCATGTGTAAATTATAAACATTTATGAGCCTGTGACCCCAATACAAGCCCCAGAACAATACCAATATCATTGAAATCAGCTTTGGGCCCTGATCGTATCTTTGGCTTTCTGTTGGGAGGTAACTTCCATCCGGAATTTCTGCTATTCTTGTAGTTTTTAAAAATTGAAGTATAGTTGAATACTTGAATTGTTTATGATATAGTTGAATTAGTTACGATATAGTTGAATATTGTAAGAATTGACTTACAATATTATATTAATATTAGTGTCAGGCGTATAGCCCAGTGATTCTACCATTTCTATGCTTTTTTCCCCAGTGGTTACTTATACCTGTAGTTTTTTTTTAATCACCCATGTACATAGGAAATGTAGCATTTTATTTACTTTTGCTCTTTGAGCTCTGTTACATCATATATTGATGATTAAATCATAGCATATCTCTTTTATGAATTGCTTTTTCTACTTAATATTATTTTGTAAGATTTATCCATGTTGTTGCAGGAAGCCGAAGTATAATTCACTTTCATTGCTATATCATACTCCATTTAGAAAAATATGGCCTTTTTTAAAAATTCCTTTTTCTGTAAGTGAACATTTGGGTTGTTTCCAGTTTGCTGCTAATATAAATAAGTCCTATGAAAAGTGTTGTACATGTCTCCTGGATCACACGTACAAGTATTTCTCTATAGCAGGGATTGGCAAACTACTTCCTAGTGGTCAAATCTCGCTAGCTGCCTGTTTTTTGTAAATAAAGTTTTATTGTCACACAGCTTTGTTCATTTGTTTACATTTTGTCTGTGGCTTGTTTGAGATACAAGACAGAGTTGAGGTACTTGTGACGGAGATCTCATGGTCTGAAACACCTAATATATTTACTGTCTGGTCCCTGTTGAGGGTATTTGCCTTGGAGTAATGGCTGGTTCAGAGAAGGCAATGGCACCCCACTCCAGTACTCTTGCCTGGAAAATCCCATGGATGGAGGAGCCTAGAAGGCTGCAGTCCATGGGATCACTGAGGGTCGGACATGACTGAGCGACTTCACTTTCACTTTTCACTTTCATGCATTGGAGAAGGAAATGGCAACCCACTCCAGTGTTCTTGCCTGGAGAATGCCAGGGACAGGGGAGCCTGGTGGGCTGCCGTCTATGGGGTCACACAGAGTTGGACACGACTGAAGCGACTTAGCAGCAGCAGCAACAGCAATGGCTGTTTATAGAGTATGTACATAGGTAACTCTGCAGAATCAGGACAAATTATTTTCCAGAGTGGTTGTGCTTGTTTAATTTCCTACCAGTGATGTACACGAATACCTCATGCTCCACATCTTCTTGCCTTGGTATTATCTGACTTCTTAATTTCTTCCTGTCTTTGTTTTCATTTTCCTGATTACTGCTGCTGCTGCTGCTGCTAAGTTGCCTCAGTTGTGTCCGACTCTGTGCGACCCCATAGACAGTGATTACTAATGAGCTTGAATTTCTTTTTTCTTAATAAATCATTTGGCTATTTAAAAAATAATTTTATTAATGTACAACTTAAATACGATGAAAGTCAATGTTTGTAAGTGTATAATTCAATTGTGTTAGTGGATTTATGGTAAGCCATCACCGCAGTCCACTTTTAGAACATTTCCATTATCCTAAAACATTCCCTCGTGCCCATTTATAGTTAATCCCTACTCCCATTCTCAGCCCTAGGCACTCACTGATCTACTTGGCGTCTCTGTAAATTTGCCTTTGCTAAACATTTCATTTAAATGGAATTGTATAATATATAGTCTTTTGTGTTTGTGTTTTTTCACATAGCATGATGTTTTTAAGGTTCATTCATGTTGTAACGTGTATTAGAAGGTTGTTCCTTTTAATTGTTGAGTAATATTAATATCACTCCAGCCACAAGACTGGAAAAGGTCAGTCCTCCTCCCAGTTCTCAAGGAGGGTAGTAATAAAGAATGTGCTAACCATCGAACAGTTGCACTTATCTCCCATGCTAGTAAGGTCATGCTTAAAATCTTGCATGCTGGGCTTCAGCATTATGCGAATCAAGAACTTCCAGATGTCCAACCTGGGTTTAGAAAGTAAGAGGAACCGGAGATCAAACTGCCAACGTTTGCTGGATTATAGAGAAAGCTCGGGAATTCCAGAAAAACATCTACCTCTATTTCATTGACTACACCAAAGCCTTTGTCTGTGTGGATCATAATAAACTGTGGAAAGCTCTCAAAGAGATGGGATTACCAGACCATCTTACCGGTTTCCTGAGAAACCTGTATGCAGGTCAAGAAGCAACAGTTAGAAGTTAGAACCCTGTATGGAACAACTGATGGGCTCAAGATTGAGAAAGGATTATGACAGGGCTGTCTGCTGTCACCTTGTTTGTTTAATCTATATGGTGAGCATGTCATGAGAAATGCCAGGCTGGATGAGTTACAAGCTGGAACCAAGAGAAGCGGGAGAAACATCAACAACCTCAGATATGCGGATGATACCACCCTAATGGCAGAAAGCGAAGAGAAACTAAAGAGCCTCTTGATGAGGGTGAAGTAGGAGAGTGAAAAAGTCAGCTTAAAACTAAATATTAAAAAAACTAAGATCATGGCATCTGACCTCATTATTTCATGGCAAATACAGGGGGAAAAGGTAGAAGTAGTGACAGATTTGCTCTTCTTGGGCTCTAAAATCACTCTGGTGACTGTAGCCACCACTGAAGACGTTTGCTTCTTGGCAGGAAAGCTATGACAAACCAAGACAGTGTATTGAGAAGAGAGACATTACTCTGCTGACAAAGGTCCATATAGTCAAGGCTGTGGTCTTCCCAGTGGTCATGTACGGTTGTGACAGCTGGACCGTAAAGAAGGCAAAGCACTGAAAAATTGATGCCTTTGAACTGTGGTGCTGGAGAACCCTGAATACTCGTTGGAAGGACTGATTCTGAAGCTGAAACTCTAGTATTTTGGTCATGTGATATGAACAGCTGACTCATTGGGAAAGTCCCTGATGCTGGGAAAGATGGAGGGCAGAAGAGGGTTTCAGAGGATGAGATGGCTGGATGGCGTCATGGATGCGATGAACATGAACTTGGGCAAACTTTAGGAGATGGTGAGGGCAGAGAGGCCTGGTGTGCTATAGTCCATGGGATCACAAAGAATCAGACACGACTGGGCCACTGAACAACAACATTAATGTTATTCCATGGTATGGTTATAGCACATTTTGTTTATCCAACTGTTAGTTGATGTTCACTTAGATTGTTTATAGTTTTTTCTATCAGGAATACACCATGTTTTTGTGTGGATATCGGATTTTATTTCTCTTGGGTAGATTCCTAGGAGTGGAATGGCTAGATCATATGCTAGGTGTATGTTTAGTTTTTTTAAGCAACGGCCAAATTTGCTTTCTGCAGTGGCTGTGTCATTTTACATTCTCACCGGCAATGCGTGATAGTTTATTTCTCCATATCCTCACCAATACTTAGTATTGTTTATCATTTTAACTATTCTAGTGAGTGTTAGTAGTATTCATTGTGGTTTTAATTTGTATTTTCCCAGTGACTGATGACATTGAACACCTGTTCATGTACTTATAACCATTTGTATGTTTTTTTAGAAATGAAATATCTGTTCCAATCTTTTGCCTGTTTTTAAATTGGTTGTTTTCTTGTTACTAAGTTGTGAGTTCTTTGTATACTCTGGATATAAGTCTTTTATCAGATACATAATTTGCAGTCCAATCTATGGCTTCTCTCCTCATTTTCTTAATGGGAGCTTGTGAAGTTTTAAATTTTGTAGTCTAGTCTATTGGTATTTTCCTTTATACTTGGTGTCAACTCTGAATTTTTTTGTCTGGCCAGGGACACAAAGATTTTTGCTATATCTTTTTCTAGAGTTTTATATTTAGGTTTTGCATACAGTCTGTGGTCTATTTTGAGTTATTTTTTCTGTGATCTATTTTGAGCTAATTGATAGAATGATTTGTGGATTATCTTCCCTTTTTTACGTTCTATAATAGCTTGTACATTGTTTCTTGAAAATTTGATATAAGTTTCCTGAAAAAGTGTCTGATCTTAGTATTTGCCCTGTGGGAAAATAAAAACAATGAAATAAATTCCTTTAATGATTAAAGGACTATTCAGGTTTTTTATTTCTTTTTAAGTAGTTTTAGTGAATGATATTTTTAGAGATTTGCCCATTTTCTTTAAGTTTTAAAATTTATTGTCGTAAAGTTTTTCATTGTATTCTCATCTTTAAATCTGGTTTTAATGTGTTTCTACCAGCTCTCCCTGTTCTCATTTCTATAGTTACTTCTTTGTCTTCTCTTTCCCCTCCTTTTAAAAAGACCTGGTCAAATGTTTGAGTATTTTATAGTCTTTTTCAAAGAACTATTGGTTCTTTGTTGGTTTTCTATCTTTTCTCTGTCTTCTACTTCAGTGATTTATTATTTTCTTATCTCCCTCTATCTAATTGTATCTTTCTGGGATTCGTCTCCCCCTCCCTCCAACTTCCTAAATTATTTTCAGTTTTTCTTCCTTTTACTCTGAGCTGTTGCATTCCTTTTGTGTTTGTGTGATGAAGTATTTTCATTTTTATTTAGTTCTCATAGTATTTAAAATTTTTCATTATAATTACTTCTTTCACTCATGATTTTTTTGGGAATTTTTGAATATCTAAATTATTTAATTTTCTTTCACATTTTAATTAGATTGCTAGCTTATTTGCATTTTAGTCAAAGAATTTTGTGTGATACTGATTCTTGGAATTTTTCTTGTTTTAAGGATTAACATGTGATTAACTTTTGTAAGTGTCCTAAGTGTGCATGAAAAGAATGATTATTCTCTAACGATTGTTTTGCCTATGACAGTTAAGTTAAGCTTGGAATTTGGGTTGTGCAACTCTTCTTTATCTTTGCTGATTTTTTTCTTCAACCCGACTACTTGTTAAAATAGTCCATTATATTGTTAACAAATTTACTTACAGTTCTGTTATTTTGAGTATTTTGAGCCTATTTGATTATGTTTAAATCAACAGAATTGTATATTCCTTGAGAACTGACATGTACTATGGTTCTTCTATGTAAGTACTTCTCACTGTTACAATTTTACTGTTTGTGTGATTAGTTAATGTATGTCTTCCTCATTGGAGAATAAATTCCAAGTGGGCAGGAATTGTCTTTTTCTTCTTATTTTTGCATCTACAATATTAGCACATGTGGTGGTGTTGGTTTAGTTGTTCAGTAATGTCTGAGTCTTGCAACCCCATCGATTGTAGCCTTCCAGGCTCCTCTGTCTATGAGATATCCCAGGCAAGAATACTGGAGTGAGTTGCCATTTCCCTCTCCAATTAGCATATGTAGAAGGTACATAGTAAATGTTAACTGAATGAATGAATTTGTTTTCATTTATTTATTTTTAAGCACTTTTTTACTCTAATGTTTTCGTTTCTGCTGCCTCTCCTCCACTGTCAGACTCTGTGGTTTTGGAATAAGCCAAACTTCAGTAACTTTTAATGTTACTGCTCTTCCACAGTACGGTACTTATTTTCATTTGTATGCCATTTGTTTTTTTCAAATTATCAAAATAGTACATTTAAGAAATATGATTTTTCTACCTAATTGATTTCTTTATTAATAAACATCAGCGATTATTTTAGGAGTTTTTTTTTCTCATAAGTTTTAAAGTCATTCCTCTCTGATTCTTTATCTATAGACGTATAGAACTATGTTAAACCGCTGTTTAACAAACCATTCCAAAACTTAGTGGCTAAACACATCAATAAATGTTTATTATCTCACACAGTTTCTGAGTCAGGAATTCAGGAGCAGCTTAGCTGGCTGTTTTCAGTTCTGGTGTCTCAGGAGATTACAATCAAGACGTTGGCTGAGGCTGCCATCATCTGAAAACTTGCCTGGAGTGGGGAAGATGCCTCCAAAGCAGCTCCCTGACCTATAGAACTGTAAGATAATAAACAGGATTGTTTTAAAGCTGCTAGTTTGTGGTCAGTTGTTACATAGCAATAGAGAGCTCATGCAGATCTCAGAGGAGATGTCTAATGAGTTGTGTTGCTCGATCTTTGTTTCTGGTGAAAAGTTCAAACCTAGCATCCCAGATATCAGGCAGAAGTTAGATCTGGTGAAGATAAGATGTAAGGCATCTTATGTAAGGCATCTAGTTGAGTAAACTTCGACCAGGCCTGGGGATGACTTGAGGGGGGAAGAATAAATCTGGAAACATTCCGCTGTCACTTTTATAGCTGCTCTTTCCTGACTCCGACTTCAAAACAACCTAATTTATTTATCATCAGTTTTGATTTATGTGAACTGCCCTGAATCTGTGTACGTTCAGCTACAGTACCAAGATTAAAAGTGGAATTAGAGAAGTGCTACTCATGCCAAAGGCAGAAGCAGCAGAGGAGAAATCAAAGGGAAACCAACTGTGCTGAATCACTAATGGAAGTGAGCTACAGGGCTTTGTCTCATTCCCAGAGAACATCAAATCCCTTACTTATGGAATATATAAGCAGATAATTCTACATCTATTATGACAGTATTGGTAGGGAAGATATGTTTGAAGTTTAAACTTTAAATATTTACGTTATGTGGAGATCAGACCATGTAATGGTAGCCTTCTCATATGAGGTAATATAGATCAGATCAGTGTTTCTCTATCTATGTTCATTACCACCCCTTAAGGAGCTTTTTAGTCATTTTTTCCCCCAGTAACACTTCCACCCCCACCTGAGATTTTAATTGTTGCCGGTGAATTTAAGATTCTTGCTTTGTCATGAAAGAATTTAGAGAAAAAATGATAGGTAAGAAGTGGCTTTATTTAGAGAGAAACATACTCCACAGAGTGTGGACCATCTCAGAAAGAGAGAGCAAAAGAGCCTCGAAACATGATGTGGGTAGTTTTTATGGGCTGGATAATTTCATAGGCTGAGTTGGGCATTATTCCAGTTATTTTGTGGAAGGGGTGGGGGTTTCCAGGTATTGGGCCACCACCCACTTTTTGACCTTCTATGGTTGGCCTCAGAACTGTTATGATGCTGGTGGGTGTGTCATTTAGCATGTTATTTTACCAGGGGGAGAAGGGGATGGCAGAGGATGAGATGGTTGGATGGCATCACTGACTTGATGGACATGAGCTTGAGCAAGCTCCAAGAGTTGGTAATAGACAGGGAAGTCTGGCGTGCTGCAGTCCATGGGGTCGCAAAGAGTGGGACACGACTGAGCAACTTAACTGATATTACCATGAGCACATAATGAGATTCAAGGTCTGCTGGAAGTTGGCTCATCTACCATCTTGGACCTAGTTAGTTCTAACCAGTCTTTGTCATGTCCTGTCATTCTTTAAAAGGGTGTGTCCTGCCCCCTTCCCTCCTGTTTCACGTAGATATACTATATATCTGCTTATGTACTGTATATAGATCTGTGCTTTATATGGAAAAGAGAGTAACATCTTTCTTCCTGATCAAAACCAAGTTTTGCCCTTGAGGTCACTGTCACCCCTGCTGAGAATGCATGATACAGATGCTGATATAATTAGGTAAAATTAAAGGTTGTGTTTAAAGGGATCATTAAAAAAAGGTATTTTCGTATTGTAATCCAGAGATTATAGGAATAGAAAACTGGTCCAAACTCATGTCAATGAAAAGAGATACGGCATCTGCATATGTTGGTTGGAGAGTACCTCTGGACGGGTAAACCTGTGAAGCACCGCCAAATCTTTGTAACATTAAGAAAAATGATTATACCCAGATCCTTGCTCTAAATAATGAGAAACAATGTGGCACGTGTCTACATTATTTGTGTTTCCTGAGTTGTTTCTATGCTTTGTTCATGATTTAAGGAGACTAGGTGTCCTCCTCGAAGGGGGCAGTTTTGCTTTGGAGGTGACCGCTCTTCTGTCCCAAAAAGGTAGAGGCAGAATGCCAGACTCCTCTTTTGGCTTCTTTATCTTTCCTTAGAACAGTTCTGCTTGTTTCTCGTTGACTGGGTGGGCTGTCTAAGATTACAGGAGACAATAAGTCAAGGCTTGTAAATTCAAGTGTCCACAAAGGTCTTGGCATGTATAGAGATGCATAAACAATGAAATATAAGACATACATACTTTATCAGTCAATTTTGGCTGCTTACTCTGCTTATAGCAGCAGCAGACAGTCATTTTTCTTGCTCAGGGGTCTGCAGGTCAGTCAGGGTGGGTCTCATCTCTTTTTCAAGCTGCAGTCAGGTTCTGGTCTGTTCACGTGCAGCAGCAGCAGTAGGGAAACTAGGGAGAGATTTCTAATCTGCATTCCTGGAACATCATCTGCTGACAGGATTTGTTTATCCTGCCCTGTGTTTTGCAAGGCAAGATAACCAGGCGTCTGTCCTAAGACAGGAGTTTAGCATATGTGGTTGATTGAATCATTGTTCCTAATTCTTCACTCATTTCCTGATTTAGAAATGAGTATCTTTCTCCATAAAGGTTTCATAGAGTCTTTTATATGGCACATATTATATGATTGTTAAATTTTTTTTTAGTTTTATTTTTAAAATTTATGAAGGATAATTGTTTTACAGAATTTTGTTGTTTTCTGTCAACATCAACATGAATCAGCCATAGGTATACATATGTCCCCTCCCTCTTGAACCTTCCTCCTACCTCCCTCCCATCCCACCCCTCAAGGTTGATTCAGAGCCCCTGTTTGAGTTCCCTGGGTCATACAGCAAATTCCCATTGCCTATCTATTTTACACGTGATAATGTTTCGACACTTTGATTTTTTTTCTTTAATGTGAATCTTGGGGTACTTGTCATTTTCATGTCCTCTTGTTTTCTTTTTCTACTCTGTTACCCTGCCTTCTTTTTTCCCCTTACCTTTCCATTTACTTTAAAAACAGCAATTGTCAGTATGGAGTAAGAGAGAGTTGCGGAGAGAATTTAAAGTATAAAAGCTCCCACTTGTTGATATAAAATAACTTTAAAGACGAAAGTTTCTTTCACAAGGCAAACAGCTGCCTGACTGTTCTGAGATTGTTTGGTTTTTGTTTGCTTTGGGATTCAAAGAGTGACTTTAAAAAAGAATTCTTTAGGTTTGAAAACCTAATTGTATTTCTACATAATCGCAGAGCACATGGAGACAGGTAGTTGGATGCTGGGGAAGGAGGCCATTAAAAAGATGATGTAACGTTTCCACATGCTCATTTCTCAGATCAGAACCAGGCAGTCCTTAAATTGTCCCTGCAAAATATTGGCTTGGTGGATTGCCCCATCCTCTTGACCTCATTTTGAATGTGAGGGAGAGTTACTTGGTAAGATTTTGGGTCCTACTAGGTCTGGGTTTCACATTCATCTCTACTACTTGTTTTCTTTTGAGACTAGAATGACTAGGCTTCATTTTCACTTCAGTACAGTTAAACTGGCTTCTCAGGTGGCTCAATGGTAAAGAATCTGCCTGCCAATGCAGCAGACACAGGAGTCTTAGGTTCGATTTCTGGGAAGGAAGATCCCCTGGAGGAGGAAATGGCAACCCACCCCGGTATACTAGCCTGAAGAATCCCATGGACAGAGGAGCCTCGCGGGCTCCAGACCATGGGGTCTCAAAGAGTCAGACACGACTGAGCACACGTCCACCCACAATTAGTCTTTCTTTGTAATAATTCTTTCCCCTTTAAAGCAATTGCTAATATTTGCTTCTTTGTTGATATTCTAGTGATCTTCACTACTGGATGTTTCCTTTCTGTTCTTTTACATTTCTCAGTCAGGATTGTTGAAACTCAGGCTCTATCTGTATGAAGCTAATCGTATTTTACCAGTGTCTTCTGTGTGTAAATGCTGTATTCACTCTGAGTTTCCAAGAAGCAATCACTTAGACTATTCTGGTTTGGCATGTTCGCTCTTTCTAACCACCATTGGAGCTGAACCTGGGAACTGAACACAATTTGAAATTTTGTGGTTTGGCTGCTAGAAGTCAGAGCTAAACTATCTGAAGCTAAAAATTATTAATGTTGAAATGTTTTAACCCACTAAGTAAACTTGAAAAAATAATGAAATTTAACTCTAGCCAACCTTTAAAAATTGCATACAGCGTATTTTTTGAGGCTAGAAAGAGAGGAAAAAATATATGAAAAGGATCTGAGATTGCTAAAGAATTAGAAGTTATTTATTACAGTTTACTTAAAGAAAATGTTAATATTCAAATTTAAAAGCAAAGTAAAGCAAACATAGAAAGCCAAATGAACCCCAAAATCTTATGTTATCCACGTGCTGTTCTACTTTTCTCAAGACTACTGAATCAGTACATAAAAATAATGAAGCAGGTAAAATGCCAGTTGTACTCGTTTAACTTCAGATTTTTAAAAAAACATGTTTTCTTTGAAAGTGAAATGATAAAGATACTACCTTACATTTTCATGGTATTTTATACTTGACTAAATATTTTCACATAACATCTTAAAAAATGTTTTTAAGTTGAGGGCTTGCTTCACCTTTCCACTAAATATTAAAAGTATTTCATAGGTTTAAGCTATTTAAATCTCAGAACATATCTAAAGATCTAATTAAATCTTTCAATTCAGTTCAGTCACTGAGTCGGGTCCAACTCTTTGCGACCCCATGAACTGCAGCACGCCAGGCCTCCCTGTCCATCACCAACTCCCGGAGTCCACCCAAACCCGTGTCCATTGAGTCAGTGATGCCATCCAACCATCTCATCCTCTGTCGTCCCCTTCTCCTCCTGCCCTCAATCTTTCCCAGCATCAGGGTCTTTTCAAAAGTCAGCTCTTCGCATCAGGTGGCCAAAGTATTGGAATTTCAGTTTCAACATCAGTCCTTCCAATGAACACCCAGGACCGATCTCCTTTAGGATGGACTGGTTGGATCTCCTTGCAGTCCAAGGGACTCTCAAGAGTCTTCTCCAACACCACAGTTCAAAAGCATCAATTCTTTGGCGCTCAGCTTTCTTTATAGTCCAACTCTCTCACATCCATACATGACTACTGGAAAAACCATAGCCTTGACTAGACGGACCTTTGTTGACAAAGTGATGTCTTTGCTTTTTAATATGCTGTCTAGGTTGATCATGACTTGCCTTCCAAGGAGTAAACGTCTTTTAATTTCATGGCTTCAATCACCGTCTGCAGCGATTTTGGAGCCCAGAGAAATAAAGTCTGCCACTGTTTCCACTGTTTCCCCATCTATTTCCCGCAAAGTGATGGGACCAGATGCCATGATCTTCATTTTCTGAATGTTGAGCTTTAAGCCAACTTTTTCACCCTCCTCTTTTCACTTTCATCAAGAGTCTTTTTAGGTCCTCTTCAGTGTTCTTGCCTGGAGAATCCCAGGGACAGGGGAGCCTGGTGGGCTGCCGTCCATGGGGTCGCATAGTCGTACACGACTGAAGCAACTTAGCTTAGCAACTTTCTGCCATAAGGGTGGTGTCATCTGCATATCTGAGGTTATTGATATTTCTCCCGGCAATCTTGATTCCAGGTTGTGCTTCCTCTAGCCCAGCGTTTCTCATGATGTACTCTGCATAGAAGTTAAATAAGCAGGGTGACAATATACAGCCTTGTATATGTCTTGAGGACATATCTGAAACTGGATAGGTAGATAGTGTATATTGAAAGGAAGTCCTTTGTTTCTCTATTGGTTAACACTCTGAAGAGCTATCATTTTTCACTTTCAGGATCCACTTTCAACTTTATTTGTGAATATTTCCTTTGCTCTGGTATCTGGTGATTAATTTGATCCATATTGTCTTTGATGATGATAAAAAAGTCAATGAAAAGTGTTTTGAGATCTTCAAAACTGCCAGTCTCCAAAGGAGAGTATGTAGCATGGCCCATTAGGTTATGGGAAGAAAATACCAGAATTTTTATTAGTGTTACATCTAAAATATAAGTAAACCTTAATTGACATTTAATATATGGCATCCTCACTTGATCCCTTTCTTATACTGTCATGTGTAAGGTAATAATCCACGAGGAAAGGGTACAGAAGGTTGACAGAGACACCTTGTTTATATCTTTATTTTCAACATATTGGGGTAGATTATAGTCCTACATGTTGGGACTCCCTGGTGGCTCAGACAGTAAAGCGTCTGCCCGCAATGCAGGAGACCCGGGTTCTATCCTTGGGTCGGGTAGATCCCCTGGAGAAGGAAATGGCAACCCATTCCAGTACTCTTGCCTAGAAAATTCCACGGATGGAGGAGCCTGGTGGGCTACAGTCCATGGGGTCGCAAAGAGCTGGACAAGTCAGAGGTGATAACTCTCCTATAATTAATGAAGTAAAAATCAGTGACAGTCTAATCTCATTTGTAAAGACATCCCCAAAATTTGGAATTAGAAAACAATTTGATATATGGAATTATTTCCATTATTGTTGATAATGAAACTTTCTCTGTTATTTTGTTCTTTGAAATAGTGATAGTAGGAAGCCATTGTTAAGAAACACACATCACAGAAAGACAAACGTTCACAAGTTTTTCAGTGATGTTTAAGGTCATGCGACACATAGTATCTAGAAAAATTTCACTAAAATTAATGTTAGATATTGAAAAGCCTCTTTTGGGTTTCTTAATAACAAAAGACCAAATGCAACACATTTTTAATACCATTAGGGACAACCTTCAACGGACATGGGTTTGGGTGGACTCTGGGAGTTGGTGATGGACAGGGGGGCCTGGCGTGCTGCAGTTCATGGGGTCGCAAAGAGTCGGACATGACTGAGCGACTGAACTGAACTGTTTTTTTGTGAAAGTAAAATGGATGACATAAGACAGGGGAAGCAACATGGAATAACTTACATGGATTCTTTTAGGAATAAATACTTTCAGCTGGAGATCATTGCCAATGATGTGAAGCATTAAGAATTAAAGCAAATTATTCATTGAGAAAAGATGCTAGACAGTTAAAGTACAGAAGTTTCTAATAGGGCCCAGATTATCTTCTTAGCTAGATTCTGTTTCAGTAATGAGATACATGAACTAAATTATTTTTAAGCCACAAAAGTAAAGATATATCAAGGAAGATATATTCTCAAAAATAAATGACTTCTTAAATATAAAACAATGTTTATGAGGGAATTTCCTGGCAGTAATATTCTTATTCTGACCTGATAGGGGTCTAGATTGCTTACGTATATGTACATTTGCTACAGTTCATCAAATGAAACACTCAAGATCCGGGCATTTCATTGTGTGGAAAATTTACCTTAAAAGAACATACTTATTAAACTCAGGTAAATGATACACACATCGAACTTTTAGGGGAAAGTATATTTATGTCTCTGACTTACTTTGAAATACATTTAAAAACATCTAAGATGGACTGATGAATGAATGGATTGATGGATAGTCTAGTGTATTAGTGAAAGTGAAGTCACTCAGTCGTTTCCAACTCTTTGCGACCCCATGGACACCAGGCTTCTCCATCCATGAGATTTTCTAGGCAAGAGTACTGGAGTGGGTTGCCATTTCCTTCTCCAGGGAATCTTCCCGACTCAGGGATTGAACCCAGGTCTCCTGCATTGTAGACAGACGTTTAACCGTCTGAGCCACCAGGGAAGTCAAGTGTATTAGTAGACTGTACAATAGTATAAATATATGTATATACGCATGCACACTCAGTCGTGTCCAACTCTTTTTGACCCCATAGACTATAGCCCTCCAGGCTCCTCTGTCCATGGGATTTCCCAAGCAAGAATACTGGAGTTGGTTGCCATTTCCTTTTCCAGGAGATCTTCCTGACCCAGGGATCGAATCTGCATCTCCTGCATTGGCAGGCAGGTTCTTTACCAGCTGAGCCACAGGGGAAGCCTGGTACAGTAGTATAATAGTAATAAAATGGCAGTTGCAGAGTCTAGGTGGTGAGTATATGGATGTTATTTGTAAAATTCTCTGCATTTTTCTGGTACATCATCCTTAGTCTGTAGTAACACAGTTGATGTCATATGTGTGAAGAATGCTTCAGGATGGTACAGTTTTTATGAAAACCTGACTAATTTTTATTGACTCTTTATAGTACTCTGTAATGCGATGAGGAGTGATCATGAAAATCATTTGAATCACAAGAGTTTCTTTGGTTATCTCATAGCAAAGATTGTAAAAAACTGTTGAATTTAAAAATGGGTGAAACTTGTTTAAAATGAAAATATATGTCAAATTTGTTGATCCTTTTTGTAAAACAAGTGACTGTGTAACTTGCCTCCTAGCAGATTGCAAATTAAGCAATCAGCCAACCAATGGAACGCTCTTATTCCGTCCCTTCAAAGTAAAGGTGGTATTTTTACAATGAGTGAGAAAGTGACTGCTTATTAAATGACAGAGATCAAAATACAGAATATTATTCAAATTTCTGCGTGGAAATATTTTATGATGTGGTTTTTGTCTTCAAAGATGTACAAATCTTGTGAAAAAACTCTTAACAATATTTTCTAAACTCTTAAGAAATCTTCCAAATAGTTTCATTTGATTTTGAAATCAATTTTAAAAAATGTTAAAGTGTAATACATCTTGATTGGTTTGTAAGAATAATTAATTGACCTGAGGGAAAATGAACATTTATTAGCCAAAGTTGAACAATAGCTTTTGCAATTATCTTTTCTCAAAGACATTACAGAGACATTACAATTGAGTACTATAATAAGTAGAACTTTAGAAACTGTTTCAGTTGCTGGATTATAAAATATTTAAATCAGTATTTTAAAAACAATGTGCATCATTTATTTTCATTGTTTATTAGATTGAAAAAATCTGTACAACTAATATATAAAATATGAGTATTCTTTATGTTCCTAGATATTACTACTTTGTCACTTACATGTATCACAAATATCACCTTCAAATTTATACATCATCATTTTACTTTTTTCTGCTTTATTGAGTATGCCAAAGCCTTTGACTGTGTGGATCACAAGAAACTGTGGAAAATTCTGAAAGAGATGGGAATACCAGACCACCTAACCTGCCTCTTGAGAAATCTGTATGCAGGTCAGGAAGCAACAGTTAGAACTGGACATGGAACAACAGACTGGTTCCAAATAGGAAAAGGAGTACGTCAAGGCTGTATATTGTCACCCTGCTTATTTAACTTCTATGCAGAGTACATCATGAGAAATGCTGGGCTGAAAGAAACACAAGCTGGAATCAAGATTGCCGGGAGAAATATCAATCACCTCAGATATGCAGATGACACCACCCTTATGGCAGAAAGTGAAGAGGAACTAAAAAGCCTTATGATGAAAGTGAAAGAGGAGAGTGAAAAAGTTGGCTTAAAGCTCAACATTCAGAAAACGAAGATCATGGCATCCGGTCCCATCACTTTGCGGGAAATAGATGGGGAAACAGTGGAAACAGTGTCAGACTTAATTTTTTGGGGCTCCAAAATCACTGCAGATGGTGACTGCAGCTGTGAAATTAAAAGACGCTTACTCCTTGGAAGAAAAGTTATGACCAACCTAGATAGTATATTCAAAAGCAGAGACATTACTTTGCCGACTAAGGTCCATCTAGTCAAGGCTATGGTTTTTCCTGTGGTCGTGTATGGATGTGAGAGTTGGACTGTGAAGAAGGCTGAGCGCCGAAGAATTGATGCTTTTGAACTGTGGTGTTGGAGAAGACTCTTGAGAGTCCCTTGGACTGCAAGGAGATCCAACCAGTCCATTCTGAAGGAGATCAACCCTGGGATTTCTTTGGAGGGAATGATGCTAAAGCTGAAGCTCGAGTACTTTGGCCACCTCATTGGAAGAGTTGACTCATTGGAAAAGACTCTGATGCTGGGAGGGCTTGGGGGCAGGAGGAGAAGGGGAGACAGAGGATGAGATGGCTGGATGGCATCACGGACTCGATGGATGTGAGTCTGAGTGAACTCCGGGAGTTGGTGATGGACAGGGAGGCCTGGTGTGCTGCGATTCATGGGGTCGCAAAGAGTCGACATGATTGAGTGACTGAACTGAACTGATGGCATATTTTTATCAAAAAAAGTTCTTAATTAAAGGTATGAAACTATTGATTTGTATTTTAAATGAAAAAATATATGAAACTTTTTAAATGCTTGTAATCTTTTATTTTTAATCTCTATGTGTGCTTTTTACTGTCCATAATGTATTAGTAAAATAGTTTATATATAATATATATGCATGTACTGGAGGATTGTAATAAAATTTTGTTTGTTTTTTTTGGAGTGTTTGTTGGAGTATGTAATCAAAGAATTTTGGAGTTTTCACTGATCACTCATGGTCTGGCACAGTGTTATTGCTAGCAGCAATTATTTATACTAAAAGTTTAAATCATTGTTTTAGAGGTTATAAATCAACACTTGGTTTCTAGCTTGTGAGCCTTTGTTTTTTTCAACGTTAAACTTTGAAAAATGAAGTTTACCTTTTGTCTAAGTTCTATAACTTGTTCTCAAATGTGGAGCAGCATCAGTGTCAACTTACTAGAAATATAAATTTTCAGGTCCCATTCCAGACCTATGGCTAACCAGAAATGCTGGTTAATGAGCTTGCCAGGTGAGTTTAAGCTCAGTCATGTTTGAGAACCATTGGCCTAGATGATTTAGACTCCTGTGTCATCACTTCTTATTTTTTCCTGCTTCTTGGTATATCTGAGACAGTGTCTTCAGATCTGGTGTGTCTCAGTTTAGCTCAGAGTTCTTTTTGTCTCTACCTCAGATTTTATTCTCTCCTCCTTTTCTCCTTTTTCTTTTCCCTTCTTCCTATTGTGAAAAATTATTCACTAGTGCTATACTCACAAAAGGGATAGTGTTTTGGTTCTGAAAATTTGGATGCCATAGCCAGGATGACAAACAGTTTGTTTAAAGGGGCTATTTTAAATATTTCAAATTAATTTTTGTTAACTACTTCTTGTTGGACACAAATATGCCTTGATTAATGTCCTAGGCATATTCTTTTCCATCTATGCCCTCTTGTTTTCAGATTTTATAGTCTCAAAATAGCTTTCCAACAACTAAATTTTTAAAATATACACTTCAAAGTATGAATCACCTATATTTAGCAGTTGTTGAATTTTGTTTCATTTGCTTTATCTCTTTTCTACACACACACACACACACACACACACTTTTTTCCTTTGCTAAACCATTTAAAATTGTATACATCTATACCTTTTACTCTTAAATACTTTATTAATATTAATATAAAGATCAAAGTACCTTTAAGTGGTACTAATATAAAATTTTTTGAAAGGCCAATTCATAACAAATGCTAAACCAATTATTAAAGCCTCTTAAATATTTTCAGAGCTTTCTATAAATGTTTTATTGAGAAAAAATATAGAACTTCAAGTTGTGAGTATATCAATGAATCCTCAAGCCTTTCTCAACCAAAGTTTTTCATCTGAACTTTGCACAACACAGGGATGATTTCGGTGACTGTTTTCTCATTTCTCCCAAGGATGGTCCATAACTAGTACCAATCCAGATGCATAGGGGAGAAGTTCTTTTATTATATATAGTGAAAGTGAAAGTCACTCAGTCATGTCTGACTGTTTGTGACCCCATGGACTGTACAGTCCATGGAATTCTCCAGGCCAGAATAAGGGAATGGGCAGGCAGCCTTTCCCTTCTCCAGGGGATCTTCCCAACCCAGGGACTGAAACCAGGTCTCCCGCATTGCAGGTAAATTCTTTACCAGCTGAGCCACAAGGGAAGCCCAAGAATACTGGAGTGGGTAGCCTATCCCTTCTCCAGCAGATCTTCCCAACCCAGGAATCGGACCAGGGTGTCCTGCATTGCAGGTGGATTCTTTACCAACTGAGCTATCAGGGAACCCATATATATATATATGGGTTGTATTAACAGTGTTCCTTTTGGGAACCCAGGTTAGTTGAACTGTGGCCAGTTCTTAGGAAGGTTTTGCTTTGACTAGATTGTAATGTTTATACAAATAATATTTTTTTTCTTATTTTTTTAGATTACAGGTCCGCCAGGTTGTGGAAAAACTCAGTTTTGTATAATGATGAGCATTTTGGCTACATTACCTACCAACATGGGAGGATTAGAAGGAGCTGTTGTGTACATTGACACAGAGTCAGCATTTAGTGCTGAAAGGTAGGAGATTTTATTTCCTATTATAATGCTTTATTTTTGTAACATATACAGCATAAAATATTTACAAACAGATTAATATTTACTTTTGAGAATATAGAGTATTGTTAATAGATACAGGTTTAAAGGAATTTTCTTTTTAAAATTGACACAGGAAGGGTAATTTTTTTTTTCAGGCTTTAAACTTTTTGTTTTAATTTGATGTATAGCCAATTAACAATGTTGTGGTAGTTTCAGGTGAATATTAAAGGGACTCAAACATACTTATACATGTATCCATTCTCCCTCAAGCCCTGCTCTCATCTAGGCTGGCACATAACACTGAGCAGAGTTCACTGTGCTATACAGAGGTCTTAACCTTCCTAAAGTCCCTAACTCTCCAGGAAACATTTTCTTTTTGCATTTTCTATCCCTTTATTATGGTTTAAAGGGAGCTTCTGGATAAGCTGTGTTTTTCACAAAGTCAGGAAGAAACAAGTTAAAGAAACAGAGGGAGAAATGTAAGTAGAAAATGGAGAAGAGGGAAAATTAATAAGAAAGACAAAAGGTAAAGTGCTTTGTAAGTAATTTCTAGTTGGAAGTAAAATATTTGTGAATGAAAATAATTGCAATTTTCAAAACATTTTTTATTGAACATTATTTTACTTTAATCTTTGAAATAATGTGGTATTAAATACAGGGAACATTGATAGTAAGTATATGCATGCTTAGCAAGAAAAGATTTCCTTAGTTTGGCAAGGACCTTTGTTTTAACATTCTATGAGAAAGGTGTTCAGTCATTTATGTAATTCTGTAAATCTGAAGATAAGTCTAGTCTCCTCTTCTGCTACTCTGATAGACATTCATAGACAGGAGTGCTTTGAACATCTGGAGACTGATCCAATTCTGTTTTCTTAGCCAAGATGTAGTATAGGAATAGTTCTTTGAGTCTTTCTCTAATTGTGTCACAATGAATCTTCCTTATTTTTCTGTAAGAGTACTACAAAGATCAAAGTTTATTACCCGACCAGTTAAATTCCAAATGGACTATTTTGCCTAGAACTTATTTGCTTTGTTCTACAGTTCTTGCTAATCTTTTCTTCCTAAGTATACCACTGGTTTGTCAGCTGTTTAAGTTTGTGCTATATCTTTGTGTCTTCAAAGCCAAATCCTACAAGTGGCACATACTGGCTACTCAGAGAATGTTTGATAAATGAGGGAATTGACAAGTGTTACTCTCAGATCATGGAATCCAGATTCCATTTCCTACTAAAAGGAACAAGGGTTTCATAGGGGAATGGCCAATTCTAGCTATGGAGCAGAAAGTTTTTGCTTTTTAATAAGAGGCAAAAGATTTATTTGATCTAAAGTGAAATCAGAATATTAGGAGGTTCATAAGTTGAATCTGAAAAATCAGATGTGAAGAGAGCTATCAAAGACTACTTACAGGAATATCAGAAGGACTTAAGAATCAACCTGTGGAGCTCGCACTAGCCAAAGATGAAACAAACTGGTTACCAATAGAACAATAATAGAAGTAGACTAAGACACATGAAATATATTTAAATTCTTGAGTCTGTAATATTAAGAATGAAAAGCAACAAATTGATCACCGTTGGAGAATTCTGGAGATGCAAATTATTATTTTGAAAATGGGTTTTTATAAAAAAAGGAAATTAAGCATTTATTCTGTTTTCTATATAAATATTACTAAGTAGCAAATATATCTTTTTTATAGACAATAAATGAAGAAAAATAATAGAATATCACCAAATTATAAACCCTAAAAATCTAATGGATCTAGGCACTGAATATTGTGATATAATAAATATGTTATTTTGTAGTCATCCTGGTTCCTTTCAAAAGAACTTCAAAAACTTTTGGAATTTCCTGAGTGACAGAAGTGAGAGAAGCATCATTTGTATTCATAATTACCCCCTTTCCAACCATACTTGATTTATGCTAATGAGATGATGCTTGATGGCACTCTAGATTGCATCTAAATGGAACTGATTGCCAGAGGAACCTGTCATGTAATTATAGGTTTGAACTTTCAGCCCTACCTCCCCAGTCTCTGAGCAGGGAAGAAGGACTAGAATTGAATCAATCAGCATTTCAATCATTCCCATGTAATGGAATCTTCCAAAACCCTCTAATTGATAGAGTTTGGAGAGCTTCTGGGTTGGTGAACAGGTGGTGCTCTCAATTTATTGCTGGCTGGTCTGAAGTAACAGAGGTTTGGGACTTGTGATTGATGTCTGAGGTTGGGGCAGTCTTGTGAGTCTGAGCCTTTAATCTGTGGGGTCTGAGTTAACTCCTAGTAGTTAGTGTTAGAAATGAACTGACTTGCAGGACACACAGTTAGTGTCCATAGGGAATTGAAAAATTGCTTAGTATAGAAAACCTACACATTTGGTGTCAGAAGTGTGAATAAAAACGGTTCATAAACAGAAAAGCCTGCTAGCATCACAAAAAGGCAACCAGCCATTGTGGTACTTCCTGATGGCAGAATAATCAAATCAGAAAGTGATCAAGGTTTCAGATCCAATGACCAGTTTACAGGGGCTTCCAGGTGGCAGTGGTGGTAAAGAACCCACCTGCCAATGCAGGAGACATAAGACATGCGGGTTCAATCCTTGGGTTGGGGAGATCCCCTAGAGAAAGAAATGGCAACTCACTCCAGTATTCTTCCTGGAGAATCCCATGGACAGAGGAGCCTGGTGGGCTATAGTCCATCGGGTCACAAAGAGCTGGACACTGCTGAAGTGACTTCACTCACTTAGTAATGTTTCCTAACTCACAAGGAACTTATGAAGGTCATTTGAAGACAAGGATTGAAATTTATATTGTTTTTACTTTTCTAGTCTATTCTTCACAAGGCTTGAAAAGTGTAGTCATCTAGTGCTAGGGGCAGATCGAATCAAAGGTCCCGGTGCTCTTTTGTATAGGTGTCAGACTTGTTTTTTATAGTGCCTTCTGGAGTTGGACATAGAGGGTTACAGAGTAGCACCAGGTTTGTCCTGCTTGGTCACGTTTCATTTGTGCTATTACAAGACTGTTTGATCCCTATTTGGTGTTGCTGGGAAGGGTAGGTCAGGAAAGCTTTCTCCTGCAAGCAGTTGAATACCCAAAGAATAAGGGCTTAAACAACAAGAGGTTTGTTTCTTCCCTCAAAGCAGGAAGACCTGAGTTGCTGGCAGTGGTTCTGCTTCTCATTGGTGGTAGAGACCTAGGGCTGGTACATTTTCGGCATTATATCCATTCTGTGTCGCTGAGATGAGAAAGAAACCATTATATCTTAATCAGGAAGCTGCCTCTTCTTCTCTGCTGATTTTCTTTTCATGCTTTGGAATCCTTCTCCAGATTTCTCAGTTGGTCACCCTTGCATGAGGGTGGAAAATGAGGAGGAGGGAAAAATGAGGGGAGAAATATTTGTAACAAGCCTGATGGGGCTGGTTAACATTACTGCCTGAGTCAAATTGAGGTTCCCACATTGCAGGGAAGAAGTGGAAATGGATATTGGTGGGTAATTAACAGTGTCTGCCACAGCTGGGATAGTTTATGGATTTGGAAAAGAGATAAAGCAGGAAAAATAAGACTGAAAGATGAATATTTTTAGCTTTCTGTATGTCTCTATATGGAGCACTCTCTCCATTTTGTGTTTACAAACAACCTGTTGGAAAAAGACAAATGAGAAAGTAAATTGAAAGATTAATGTGATGGAAGATTAAAGGATTCACAACTAGAGAATTTAGGGTAAGTGGAAAATATTTTCTATCAATAAATTGCTGAATATCTTTTTATCAAGAAGGAGGAAGAAAACAGTAAATAGAAAGAAAAAGAATAAAAGTAAAAATTTTTTAATTTATTAAAAAAAAGAAACCCTTGCGGGTGATGTACTTAAAAGCACTGTGGAATGAATTGGAATGATTAGTTATATATTTTTCTACAACAGTGCACTAGCTAGCTTATCTTTATATGACTTTGAGCAGTACGTTAATCATACATGTTCATCACAGACTGCAATTGTATTTCCATACCGTTAATAATTAGATAATAGTATGAAAGTGAAAGTCGCTCAGTTGCATCCGACTCTTTGCAACCCCATGGAGTATGCAGTCCAGGGAATTCTCCAGGCCAGAATACTGGAGTGGGTAGCCTTTCCCTTCTCCAGGGAATCTTCCCAACCCAGGGATCAAACCCAGGTCTCCCATGTTGCAGGCAGATTCTTTACCAGCTGAGCCACAAGGGAAACCCAAGAGTGCTGGAGTGGGTAGCCTATCCCTTCTCCAGTGGATCTTCCAGACCCAGGAATTGAACCGGGGTCTCCTGCGTTGCAGGTGGATTTTTTACCAACTGAGCTATCAGGGAAGCCCAGATAATAGTATAGTCTGGTGCTAAACCTTCAGATACTTAGGGACTGCCTTGGGGAGAGGGGAATGCGAAACAGGCAGAATTCTGAATCCCCTTCTTCTGATTGATTCAGAAAAAGTCTGTTTTTATTTGTTTTACCTATTGGATTTCTGATTAGGGTCTGATATAGTTTCAGATGCTATATGCTGTATACACCTTGAGAATATGGATGAATAGATTAGTGACCTGTCTATGGAAATTTCCAGTATATATGAATTGAATAAATACTATATTGTCCCTATTGGGGATAATTAGAAAAAAAGATGGAGTTGGAGGTTAAGAATGAAAAAGGAAGCTAATATGAATGGTAAGTAGTAATAGTGATTTTCGAAGTAAAACTTTGTGAGAAATAAAATGGATAAAGGAAAATAAACCCAGGTCTTAGAACTGCAAGTGGATCTGTGTGTGAGAAAGGCTGAAGGATCTGGGGAAGCCGGAGGTGGGACTCAGGACTCTGGAAGGTGGCGACTTGGGGAGGCAGGATAGAGAACTGGAACTGTAAGAGGCGGAAGTGGACATTCCTGAGTTGTCATGAAATCAGAAGAGCTTGAAAACCGAGAAGAAAGATGTAGTGCAATAGGGGAGGAAGACAATCAAGTAATCACAAAAATGTAAAATTATAACTATTATAACTAAGTATGCAAAGCAGAGGTATGTATATGTTGTGTTGGTACCATGTGGGAGCAGTGGCCAAGCTTATTTCTGAAGGAAGATTTCTACTTTGGGTGCAAGTCACTTCTGAGGGTACCAGGTACTCTACACTAGTGCCCTTTAATTCCTACCAAACTACTCAGAACATCAGTCTTTCTGAACCAGTGAATCAGGGAGCAACATGTAGTGGTAGTGACAGCCTGACTTTGGCTGATTCTGATGGCAATGGCAGTGTGGTCTTAGGACCATTTACCTACTTGATAGTACGAAAGTGAAAGAGGAGAGTGAAAAAGTTGCTTAAAGCTCAACATTCAGAAAACTAAGATCATGGCATCTGGTCCCATCACTTCATGGCAAGTAAATGGGGAAATAGTGGCTGACTTTATTTTTCTGGGCTCCAAAATCACTGCAGATGGTGACTGCAGCCGTGAACTTAAAAGACACTAACTCCTTGGAAGGAAAGTTATGACCAACCTAGATAGCATATTCAAAAGCAGAGACAATGCTTTGCCAACAAAGGTCCGTCTAGTCAAGGCTATGGTTTTTCCAGTGGTCATGTATGGATGTGAGAGTTGGACTGTGAAGAAAGCTGAGTACCGAAGAATTGATGCTTTTGAACTGTGTTGGAGAAGACTCTTGAGAGTCCCCTGGACTACAAGGAGATCCAACCAGTCCATTCTGAAGGAGATCAGCCCTGGGTGTTCTTTGGAAGGAGTGATGCTAAAGCTGAAACTCCAGTACTTTGGCCACCTCATGCAAAAAGTTGACTCACTGGAAAAGACCCTGATGCTGGGAGGGATTGGGGGCAGGAGGAGAAGGGGGCGACAGAGGATGAGATGGCTGGATGGCATCACTGACTCGATGGACGTGAGTTTGAGTGAACTCCGGGAGTTGGTGATAGACAGGGAGGCCTGGCGTGCTGCGATTCATGGGGTCGCAGAGAGTCGGACACGACTGAGTGACTCAACTGAACTGATTCTCTAGGTCAAGTCATCATCTCTTATCTGGATGACTGCACTAGCTGATCTTGCTGTCACCCTTGCCCCTCTGGAGCCTATTCTCCATTTGGTAGCTAGAGTGATTCTTCAAAAAAAAAGAAGTCAGGGTTTTCCTTGTGGCTCCGTGGATAAGAATCCACCTTCCAATGCGGGAGACACAGTCCAGGAAGACCCCACATGCAGCGGAACAACTAAACCTGTGCACCACAACCAGTGAGCCTCCAGTCTAGAGCCCAGGAGGCGCAACTGTGTGAGCCCACATGCAGCAACTACTGAAGCCCACACACCCTAGAGACTGTGCTCCACAATAAGAGAAGCCCCCATAAAGAGAAGCCTGCGCACTGCAACTGGAGAGAAGCCCCTGCTCACTGAAGTCAGAGAAAAGCCTGAGCGCAGCAGCCAAAACCCAGCACAGCCAAAAATAAACAAATAAATAAAATTATTAAAAAAAAAAGGCAGATCGTGTCAGTCGTGATCGTAGGTTTCCTATCTTATTGAATAAAATTTGAAAACAAACAAACAAAAAAACCTGCAAACATAAAAATCTTTTGTGTCTTTGGCCCCTGGCTGTCTCTTAGACCTTATTTCCTTTTATTCTGCCTCCTGGTTTCTGTGTTTCAGCTACTACATTAGCCTCCTTGTTTATTCCTCCAACACACTTGGTATCTTCTCACAAAAGAGTGGACTTGGCACTTGCTGTAATTCTATCTTCCTGTGTACTGTTTCACTGGATAGCCATATGGTTCATTTTCTCATCTCCTTTAAACTTTTGCTCAAATATCAATTTATTAAAGAGGGTTTCCCCGACTACCTTCCATGAAATAGCCCTTACTTCCTTCTGTTACAATTTGTTCTGTGATCCTGACTCACTTTGCTTTAAAGCACTTATCATCTGACATATATATTTATTTGTCTTTCTCAGTAGCATGCAAGTTCCATGAGGGAAGGATTTTTTGTTGTTGTTGTTTTTGTTCACTGTTGTATCCTTAGCACCTAGAATGGTACCTAGTGGTGGTATATAGCGGTGATGGTTTAGTCACTAAGTTGTGTCCGACTCTTTGTGACCCCATTGACTGTAGCCTCTCAGACTTCTCTGTCCATGGGATTTTCCAGGCAAGAATGCTGGCGTGGGCTGCCATTTCTTTCTCCAGTGGGTCTTCCCCACCCAGAGGTCGAACCTGGGTCTCTTGCATTGTAGGCGGATTCTTTACCAACTAAGCTACCAGGCATATAATAGGTCCTCAAATATTGGTTGAATGAATGAGTATTAAGTGTACCTTTTGGAAAGAAAGCTTTTTATTAAAAAGACATCCACTAGATGGCATTGCTTTCAAATTTTTTGTAATTAATGTCTGGGAGGAAAAGATAAGATCTTTTGCTTGCTGTAACCAAAAAGACTTTTGTGATAAAGGTTGTCCTAGATTAATGTGAGGCCTCTAGAATATTACATTTATATTTGGTTTTTGATTTATAGGTATTTTAGATACATTTTTCTAGAGTAAACATTTGGAGAAAGAAAGCAACAGCATATTGGTATGTAAATAACCATTCGATACCGTTACTTTGCGTGGTTAACTGTGATGTCCACATAGTTCATGTCCACACGCTGACCATCCTGCTTTTGAGGGGCCTACATGCAACAAGAGAGCAGAAATAAGTTCCAGAGTCTTTCACTACTTGAGCCACTAGTTGAAATCGAGCCTAGTGTTAGAGTCAGGAAATTATTGTTGTCTGTCAGCTGTTCAGTTGTTGCCACCAATGAGTTAGGTACTCTCATCTCATTGGGTACACTTAGTCTGGTTCCTAATCAATTGAAGATCCAAATACTAAAAAAAAAACCCTCCCTGTTTCCGGCAGATGTCACCATCACTGTCCTGTTGAAAAGCAGTAGGCTCCAAGGGTCAGAACTTTTTAGCCGACTTCTCTGACTAGCACTTAACTCAGCAAATAGTTTCCCTAATCAAGAAACTTGCACATTTTCCCCAAGCTGTTACAATCTGCCCATTCCACCTTTGCCCGTGTCATCTCATTTCCTCTTGCTTTCATCACTTACCTCATTATTTGTCCAATCCCTATGCCTACCTCTCTCCAGTACTTCTCCTGAATGGTCATTTGATCCATTTTGTTCTCACTTTGATGGATCTTGATTCTCAAGCTGGAATCGGGGTTGCCAGGAGAAATATCACTAATCTCAGATGTGCAGATGACACCACCCTTATGACAGAAAGTGAAGAGGAACTAAAGAGCTTCCTGATGACAGTGAGAGGAGAGTGAAGAAGCTGGCTGAAAACTCAACATTCAAAAAATGAAGATCATGGCATCCGGTCCCATCACTTCATGGCAAATAGATGGGGAAACAATGGAAACAGTGAGAGACTTTGTTTATTTGGGCTCCAAAATCACTGCAGCTGGTGACTGCAGCCATGAAATTAAAAGATCCTTGCTCCTTGGAAGAAAAGCTGTGACCAACCTAGACAGCATTTTAAAAAGCAGAGACATTACTTTGCTGACAAAGATCTGTCTAGTCAAAGTATGGTTTTTCCAGTAGTCGTGTGTGGATGTGAGAGTTGGACCTCTTCTTGGAACTCACTATTTAGAAATGAAAAGTGCTTTTTATACTTTTGTATCATTAAGTGGGACATAAAATATAGGATGGTTTTAGTGTTTACAGTCCTTCCTCCCAGTCACCCTTGGATGATTAAATTTTGGGCTGCTAAACTATCAGAGACAGAGATAGTTACACTCAAAGATGTACATTTTTGACCAGAAATATTTGAAATTTCTAGTATTACTCCATTTCTTATATTATTAATGGTAAAGTTGCATCTGTTTCAACTTGTCACCGCTAATGCTCAGTCTTCTCCATGTATTTGATCTAGCTTTGAGGTGAGAATTCAGTGTTTAGAAAATAGGTTTTTTTTTTCTTCTGAAGGAAATGATGGGCTTCTCTGGTGGCTCAGACTATAAAGAATAGGCCTGCAGTGCAGGAGATCAGTATTTGATCCTTTGGTCAGGAAGAACTCCTGGAGAAGGGAATGGCCACCCACTCCATTATTCTTGCCTGAAGAATTCCACGAACATAGGGGCCTGGTGGGCTACAGTCTATGGGGTCTCAAAGAATTGGACCTGCCTGAGTGACTAAGTACAAAGGCAATGTGGATAGCATCTATATGTTTAGAAAATAGTATCCTGTTTACAAAGGAGCAATTGGATAGCATTTATCTAGTATTAAGCTTTAATTGAGAAATCATTTTTCTGGTCTGAGACATGGAGATTTACTGATATCTGATTATTATTATTAATATATATTAATATTAATATATGACCTATATCTGATATCTTATTATTAGATATCATTATTAGAATGATAATATTGAAATACATATTTCATTCATGAAATTGAAGGCATTTTTCTTAATTTACTAAACACATCTTATAGTTGGTAGTCAGATGGTCATTTATAAAATAACATTTTTGTGTTAAACCTCAGAGATACTGCTTTCTCACCACTAGATGAGATCTAAAAGCCCTGGCTGGGCTCATGCTCTGACTGGTACTCTTTTAGGGATTATAAAGAAGGGCTTCCATTCCAAAATCATATACGAAGCCATTTTGCTTATACCTGCTGTATTGATAAGGCTTTTTTTCTAGTGTTACTTATGGCGTATGAGTTTCCTAAGTAAAAGTCCTTAGAGGTTTAGGTTTAGCAATGTGACCTTAAATATTGACTTATTTAAATTTTTTATTACAATTTTAAAGGTTACTATCCATTTATAGTTATTACAGAATATTGGCTATATTCCCTGTATTGTACAATACATCCTTGAGCCTGTCTTACATCCCATAGTTGGTATCTTCAATTCTTCCACCCCTGTACTATCCCTCCCCACTCTCTACTAGTAACCAATAGTTTGTTCTCTATATCTGTGAGCCTGCTTTTTTTTGTCGTATTCACCAGATGGTTGTGTATTTTTTAGATTCCACATGTACGTGATACCATACAGTGTTTGTCTTTGTCTAACTTATTTCACTTATCATAATGCTTTCCGAGTCCGTCCATGTTGCTGCAAATGGCAGAAGATATTAACTATTGTTGCTTGTGCTATTTTTTCCCTCCACAGACTAGTTGAGATAGCAGAATCTCGTTTTCCCAGATATTTTGACACTGAAGAAAAATTACTTTTGACAAGCAGTAAAGTTCATCTTTACCGGGAACTCAGCTGTGATGAAGTTCTACAAAGGTATGCTATTTTAGATTTTGGCATGTTAGTAATACTTTGAAGATTTATTCTTTTGTTCTTCATGTTTTCAGCTTCTGAGTGACAAAAAGTCCCTACATATTAGGATTAAGAGAAAAATCATTTCAGTGTTCTTTATTTACCACAGCCTATTGGTTGAAGTATTTCTTTAAAAATGAAAAAAAATTAAATGAATAAAATGTTTTAGATTTGACTAATTAAGTGGTATATTAATTGTCTACTGTTCTGTTAACAAATTACCCCAAAATTTAGCAGCTTAAAATAATCTATTTATCTCACCTAGTTTTTGAGGGTTAGTTATCTGGGAATAGCTTAATTGGGTATTTCTGGCTCAACGTTGCTCAAGAACTTGCAGTTAATCTGTTGGGCAGGGCTGTAGTCATCTTAAGGGTCACTTGAGACTGGGAGATCTTGGAGAATTCCAGGATCACTCATGTAGTTGTTGGGAGACTTCCGTTTCTTTCTGGATTCTAGCCAGAGGTCTCCATTTCTCACCGTGTGAGCCTCTCCATAAGGCTTCTTACAATATGTTGTTTACTCAAAAAAGTGCACAACCTAAAAGTTGAGAATCATGTTTTATTCAGTGGTCATACTGAGGACTTAAGCTTGAGGGGCAGCCTCTCTGATAGCTCTGAGGGACTACTCTAAGGATGTAAGGGAGGAACCAGGATATAGGAGTTTCTGCAACAAAAAACCAGGTAGTCAGAATATAAAAAGATTACTGTTAATTAAAGAAAAACCAGACATATTTTAAAATATATATATATATTTTTTATTTGGCTGTACCAGGTCTTAGTTGCTAGTTTTAGCACATGAGATCTTCCTTGCAACATGCAGGTTCACATGGGATCTATAGTTGTGGCCTGTGGGATCTAGTTCCCTGACCAGGGATTGAACCTGGGTCCCATGCATTGGGAGTATGGAGTCTTAGCCTCTGGACCATGATGGAAGTCCCCAAATCAGGCATATTGAATTAACGAATTTAGCAGTTTTCTGAGTGTGGGAAGATGCGAGTCTGGGCTCATTGAAATCATTCCTTTGATATGCACCTTAACTATCTAGAGCCAGTATCTTGCTTTTCTCCATCCTGAATTCCCTCATGGTGCACAGATGGGGCAGCTTCAGTAGCTGATGGCTTGATGGCCTCAACATCATTTGTTTACGCATGTGGCAGGTGGCATTTCTGGTCCACAGTGGTATCTTGCCTTCCCCACAGCAAGTGCTCTGAGAGAGAGTGGACAAATGAGAAAGATCCCAAGATGGAAGCTGTAGCCTTCTACAGCCTATTTTGTCATTTGGTCCACAGACGAACCCTGGTACAGTTGGGAAGGGGACTCCATAGGGATGTGAATACTGGGAGATGGGAGTAAGTGGGGGCCATTTTGGAGACTGGCCACTGCAAGTAGTTTTGCTCTAAAACTGGAGCTTTAGCAATATCATGAAAAAACCAAGGAATAAATCTAAAGGAAAATATTTTGGCCTATTTACAAAAGAATGCAATATGTATGGAAGAGCTGGAAAATAAGTTATGTTTATTGAGAATATCTGTACTAACTACTGTAACTTAGAGAAGAGTAATTTGTTGTTTTAAAGTTGGTTAACCTTTGCAGTGCTCTATTTTTAAGAATTATACCTTAAAGTCATCCACTATCTTATATCTTCTGCTTTTACAGGATTGAATCCTTAGAAGAAGAAATTATTTCAAAAGGAGTTAAACTTGTGATTATTGACTCTGTTGCTTCTGTGGTAAGAAAGGAGTTTGATACACAACTTCAGGGCAACATGAGAGAAAGGAACAAGTTCTTGGCAAGGGAAGCAGCCTCTTTGAAGTATTTGGCTGAGGAATTTTCAATCCCAGTAAGTTTTTCTTTTTCTTTTTTTCCTTTCTTTTATATGAAGTTCATTAATTTATAATATCAAATAATATAATTAGAAAGAATTATAAAACAGGTGACTTATTAAGGGTAACACAGTCTGATTGCTATAGCAAATACCACCGTCTTCTAAAATTTGTTTATCTGTTGAGATTGTTTTATCTTTTTCATAATTTGAGCCTAGAACAGATTTAAATATTATTTTCCAAAGTTCTGTAGTCAGCCCTTTTCTTCTCATTGGTTACTCTTTGTGCATGTTTTTATATTACTTTTGTTATATTGAGGTAAGTAATAAGAATTAAAACTCCATGAAATCGCCCATATCGATATACCTTTTTTTTTTAATGACAGTATTTGTCAATTTTATAAATTTTTAAGGTTTAGATATTGTTATTGTGTTCAGTGCTGTTTTGTATGCTTTAGCAGTTGGTTTGCTTCAAAAGCCAGAGGTTGATTCTTAGGGCATGAACGTTGGGAGTGATAGTAATGAAAATGTAAGTAAGGAAAACTTGAAAACTTATTTTTGGCATGACTTTCAGTAGTGGACCAGGAAATCTGAAGATGAGATGTATTATAAGAGTTTGTGGTGGGTAAGCTACAAGAGCAATAAGTTAGTTATATTCCCATCAGTAGTGTGTGGGAGAGTACGACTTGTTCTGAAGTCTTGCTAGCATTTAGTACTGTCAGGCTTTTAAATTTTAGCCATGTATCATCTCAACAGAAGATAGGAAAATTCCTTAAACTGAGATAAAATTTAGTAATGATTTTATAATTTTTAGATTTGTTCGGAAAATTAAAACCTTGGATCTTTGTAACATAGGAATATGTACCATTAGTGGAAACTATCACATAGCCTTTGAGATTTATAAACCAAAACAAGGAGTTGAGGGAGAAAATGTGATATTCAGAAAGTTCTGCATGTCTTAATGGCTTTTAAATTCATATTTTGGATTATATGGTATAATTCCTGGTGAATCAAGTGCTGTAAAAGTTATCTTGGATGATGTTTATCTTTTAAATTTTGTTACAGTTACATAAAAGGACAAATTCAAACTGTATATTTCCTGGTCAAAGGGAATAGGGAATTAAAAAATATTTTATAGAGTTGATTGAGTGGAAAAGTTAAGTGTATATGTTTATTTCATTAATTCATACTGTTGCCTATTTAATCTTATGTAAAATATGAAAATTCACTTTTTAAAAGTTGTATTTGTTGTTTTTCTATTGTAATTATAGACTAATGCATTTCAGTTTTTTCTCAGGTGGTTATTTTTCTGAGTGAGAAAGGGCCTCTGCTTTTGTTTGTTTTTAATAGAGCCCTCTGAAAGAATGGGTGCTTAGCATCTCCATATTCCTCTGTCTTTGCCTTTGTTTTTCTGTTTAGAGGTAAATGCAGACTACAACATATATTTATATAACACAGTATGGTATTGGCTTTTCTGACAAATCAGTATTGGTTTTAGAAAGGTTTTGAAAAATACTTCCTTTAGGAAATGTCTGACTTTTCCTAGCCTAGTTAGCTTGTCTGAATGGAAAACCATGAACTTTTAAACTTTTATACTATACTTTGAATAGGTGGCTTCGTGTGGAACAAAATATGTTACAAAGTATGTTGTCTTTTGGTTCATTGTACCTTTCAAATTAGCAAGCCTTATGCCTCTTTGTATTTACTCAAAGTGAAAGTCACTCAGTCATGTCTGACTCTTTGTGACCCCATGTACTATACAGCCCATGGAATTCTCCAGGCCAGAATTCTGGAGTGGGTAGCCCTTTCCCTTCTGCAGGGGATCTTCCCAGCCCAGGGATCTAACCTAGGTCTCCTGCATTGCAGGCAGATTCTTTACCAGCTGAGCCACAGGAAAGTCCAAAAATACTGGAGTGGGTAGCCTATCCCTTCTCCAGTGGATCTTCCTGTCCCAGGAATCGAACTGGGGTCTCCTGTTTGTGTTTACTCAAACATGTCCACAATCGTTCCTGTCCCAGTAAGTGTTTGCTGTTCCTTAGCCTGAAATATTCCTCCACTATATCCATTGACTTATTGTCTCCTGTTGTCTTGTTAGTGAGGAGTTCGCTGACCATACAAGTATTAATCACACTACTTGTGTCTCTCTCTTTTGTTATGGTTTATTTTCCTCCATCATAGTTTTCACCCTCTAGCATTATATATTTCTATGTTTATTGCTTGTGTGTCCCCACCACCCCATTGTATGGTTATAGGGACTCTGTCTTCTTCGTTCTTGGCTTTATTCTCAGTACTAGGAATAGTGCCTAACACATAGTAGGCACATTGAATGTGTGAACTTAGATATTGCATTTCTTCGTAGGCTTGATTTAATCATGTATATATTTATATTGAACTTAAAATTTATCATTTGCTTTAAATTCTATTTTGATCCTATCTTTAATATTATTTACTATCTATATAGTGATAAAATATAATTTTAGATGGCAGAATCTTATCATATAGGAGCTGCACTCAGTTTACTCTGGTGTCTTATAGGAAGAAAAATAGTTTTTAAGATTCTTAAGCTTGGAAAAGGCTTTAGAGATCTAGATAGTATCACAAAGCCAGGAATTTTAGAAGAGATTTTATCTCAGTTTAGTAAAACTGTGAAAAGTGAATGTCTGATGATCTCTGAAGACTAGGCAAAAAGCCAGGCCCTCCAACCTGTTCTTTGGCTGTGGATCTGAGGTGGTGGATAGGGCCAGGAAACCTGGCATATTGATACACTTTAGGTATGTTTTCATTCAGAGGAGAATAAAGAGTCAAACCAACTTGGGTGGTGGGTTGATTGCTTCATTGAATTTAAATATTTAAATATTTCTCTATAGTGAAACTTCAGTGCTTTCAAAATGTGGGAAAAAAGCTTAAGATATAATTTGTATTTCATTTTGATCATCACACTGTGTATATGTTTGTGTGTGGTATGTACAGTTGTCCCTCAGTTTCTGTAGGAACTTGCTTCCAGAACACCCACAGATACCAAAGTCTGCAGATGTTCAAGTCCCTTGTGTAAAATAGTGGTCCTCCTTATCCGTGGGTGTTATGTTCAGGGCTTTGCATCAGAAATTCTTTAAGTGAGAATTTTTGATCCATGGTTGGTTGACTCCTCAGTTTTGGAACCCATGAATATGGAAGATGCTCATATGTATGTTCATATGCAAGCATATCTATGTGCATGGAGATTTCAACTTCCTTTCTCAGTAACTAATGGAATAAATAGAAAGTCAGAAAAATAACATCAATCAGCTTCATCTAATTGATATTAGATTAGATTATAAAACTTTCCACTTAAATGCCTGCAGAATACATACTCCTTTCAGGTACACATGAGATATTCACCAGAATAAACTATATTTGGTGCCATAAAATAAATCTCAACATATTTAAAAGATTGAAATAGTACAAAGTATGTTTTTTAACCACAAGAAAATTGAACTAGAAACAGAAACATGTCTGGAAAATTCACAGGTATTTGCAAATTAAGTAAAAACACTTCTAAATAACTCATGAGTCACAGAATAAATCTTCTAAGAACTTAGGAAATATTTTGAAATAAGTAAAAGTGAAAATACAGTGTATCAAAATCTGTGGGTTGCAGCTAAGTCAGTGCTTGGAGGGGATTTTTTTTCTGCTATAAGCACTTGATTAAAGAAAGAGACATTTAATATTTAATATCAATTTTAATATTTAACATCAAACTAATATTTATTACTTAATTTTAATATTTATTATTTGATTTTTATTTAATATTTATTTAAAGCATTCAGTGATCTAAGCTAGTGAAAAGTAGAAAAAAATTAAATCCAAAATAAGCAGAAGGAAGGAACTAAGGAAGATAAAAGCATAAATTCATGAAATTAAAAATAGGAAACAATAGAAAAAAAAATCAGTGAAATAAAAAGCTGGTCCTTTGAAAAGTTTAGTGGAGTTGATAAGACTCCCCAGACTGATCAAGAGAAAAAAGAGAGAAAAGGCAAATTAACAGTATCAGGAATGAGAAGTTATATATCACTGGAGGTCCTAAGATATTAAATGAACAATAAGGGATTGTTATGATCAACTTCATTTCACTAAATTTAGTGATGAAATGGATAAATTCTTTGAAAGCTATAAACTACCAAAGCTTTCTGAGGAAGAACCATATAACCTGGATAGTCCCATATCCATTAAAGCAATGAGGTTTAAGGGACTTCCCTATTGGCTCAGTGGTAAAGAAACCACCTGCCAATGTGGGAGACTTGGGTTTGACCCCTGATTTGGGAAGATCCCACATGCTGCTACAAAGCAACTAAGCCCATGTGCCCCAGCTGTTGAACCTGTGGTCTGAAGAGCCTGGGAGTCATAGCTGTTGAACCTATGTGCTGCAACTACTGAAGCCCACGCACCCTAGCACCCAGCTCCACAACAGGAGAAACCACCACATTGAGAAGCACACACACCATAACTAGGGAGTAGCCCCTGCTTGCTGCAATTAGAGAAAAGCCCATGCAGCAACAAAAATCCAGCACAGCCAAAAACAAGTAAACAAAACTATTAAAAAGAACAGAAATTGAATTTGTAGTTAAATATCCCATGAAGAGACAGCTACATGTAAAAGGAGGAAATTAGAACACTTCCTAACACCATACACAAAGATAAACTCAAAATGGGTTAAAGACCTAAATGTAAGACCATAAACTGTAAAACTCTTAGAGGAAAACATAGGCAGGACACTCAATGACGTAAATGAAAGCAAGATCCTCTATGACCCACCACCTAGAGTAATAGAAATAAAAACAAAAATATACAGTTCAGTCGCTCAGTTGTGTCCGACTCTTTGCGACCCCATGAATCACAGCATGCCAGGCCTCCCTGTCCATCACTAACTCCCGGAGTTCACTCAGACTCACGTCCATCGAGTTGGTGATGCCATCCCCTCATCTCATCCTCTGTCGTCCCCTTCTCCTCCTACTCCCAATCCCTCCCAGCATCAGAGTCTTTTCCAGTGAGTCAACTCTTCACATGAGGTGGCCAAAGTATTGGAGTTTCAGCTTTAGCATCATTCCTTCCAAAGAACACCCAGGGCTGATCTCCTTTAGAATGGACTGGTTGTATCTCCTTGCAGTCCAGGGGACTCTCAAGAGTCTTCTCCAACACCACAGTTCAAAAGCATCAATTTTTTGAAAAATATACAAGTGGGACCTAGTTAAGCTTAAAAACTTTTGCACAGCAAAGGAAACTATAAACAAAGTGAAAAGACAACCCTCAGAATGGGAGAAAATAATAGCAAATGAAACAACTAACTAAAAGATTAATTCCAAAATTAATTCCAAAAATATACAAGCAGCTTGTACAACTCAATACCAGAAAAATAAACAACCCAATCAAAAAGTGGGAAAAAGACCTGAATAGACATTTCTCCAAAGAAGACATACAGATGGCTAGCAAACACATGAAAAGATGCTCAACGTCGCTTGTTATTAGAGAAATGCAAGTCAAAACTACAATGAGATATCACCTCACACGGGTCAGAATGGCCATCATCAAAAAGTCTACAAAGAATAAATGCTAGAGAGGGTGTGGAGAAAAGAGAACCCTCTTGCAGTGTTGGTGGGAATGTAAATTGATACAGCCACTATGGAAGATGGTAGGGAGATTCCTTAGAAAACTAGGAATAAAACCACCACATGACCCAACAATCGCACTCCTAGGCATATACTCTGAGGAAACCAAAATTGAAAAAGACACATGTACCCCAGTGTTCATTGTAGCACTATTTACAGTAGCTAGAACATGGAAGCAACCTAGATGTCCATTGACGATGAATGGATAAAGAAGTTGTGGTAAATATACACAATGAAATATTACTCAGCCATAAAAGGAACACATTTGAGTCAGTTCTAACGAAGTGGATGAACCTAGAGCCTATTGTACAGAGTGAAATAAGTCAGAAAGAGAAAGATAAATATCATATACTAATACATATATATGGAATTTAGAAAGATGATACCAAGAATTTATCTGCAGGGCAGCAGTGGAGAAACAGACACAGAGAACAGACTTATGGACATGGGGAGAGGAGAGGAGAGGGTGAGATGTATGGAGAGAGTAACATGTAAACTTACATAACCATATGTAAAATAGATAGCCAATGGGAATTTGCTGTATATCTCTGGGAACCCAAACAGGGGCTCTGTATCAACCCTAGAGGGGTGGGATGGGGAGGGAGATGGGAAGGAGATTCAAGCGGGAGGGGAGATATGTATACCTATGGGTGATTCATGTTGAGGTTTGACAGAAAACAACAAAATTATGAAAAGCAATTATCCTTCAATTAAAAATTACATAAATTAATAAAATCCCATGGAGAAAATTCTAGGTAAAATTCACTGGTAAAATCTATCAACCATTTAAGGGTGAAGTAATATCAGTTCTACACAAACAACTACAGACTGATGTTTCTCATGAACATAAATATACAAATCCTTAAAAATATTAACAAAGTAAATTTAGCAATAAATAAAAAGAGTGAATACATCATGACCAAGTAGAGCTTATTTCAGGATTGCTAGGCTGATTTCTGGCCTGGAAAATCCCATGGACAGCGGAGCCTGGAAGGCTGCAGTCCATGGGGTCGCTGAGGGGTCATACACGACTGAGCGACTTCACTTACACTTTTTACTTTCATGCATTGGAGAAGGAAATGTCAACCTACTCCAGTGTTCTTGCCTGGAGAATCCCAGGGACGAGGGAGCCTGGTGGGCTGCCGTCTATGGGGTCACACAGAGTCGGACACGACTGAAGTGACTTAGCAGCAGCAGCAGCAGCAGGCTGATTTTGAATGCAACATTAAAATGTAAAATGTACCAGAGCAACAGATAAATAAAAAAGATCATTTCAGTAGATGTAGGAAGAAAAAACCATTGACAAAATCCATTAACTATTTATGATGAAAACTCTGAGCAAACCCAGAGTAGAAGGGAACTTTCTAAATCTGATAAAGGATTTAATACTTAATAGTGAACTCTTGCCTGGAAAATCCCATGGATGGAGGAGCCTGGTAGGCTGCAGTCCATGGGGTTGCTAAGAGTCGGAAGTGACTTAGCAGCAACAGTGAAATACTGACTTCTTTCTTCCTAAGATTGGGAATAAGGCAAAGATGGTCTATTCTTGCGATATCTAATTAGCACTGTATTGTTGAATCTAGCCAGTGTGATATGGCAAGAAAAAGAATTTAAGTATATTCAGATTAGAAGAAATAAGACTATCTTTACTCATAGACAGTATGATATATTTAGTAGAAAACCCCAAAGATTTTACCCAAAAAGGCTACTAGATTTAACAAGTGATTTTAGTAAGATCATAGAGTATGGAAATCAATATATAGACATTAATTGTTTTTCTGTAAGCTAGTGGTGGACAATTGGAAATCAAAACTTAAAACCTGTCCTATTAATAAGAGAACCTTAAACCATGAAATATTTGGTGATAAATGTAGCAAAATATATGTAAGGTTTTTTATGCCGAAAGCTATAAAACATTGATGACAGGAATCAAAGTAGACTTAAATAAATGAAAATATACCATGCTCATATACTCAAGACTCAGAAGTGTCACAATGTTAATTCTCTCCAAATTGCTCTGTATATTCAATACACAGTCCTGTAGATCCCAGTAGGCTTTTGGGTAGAAGTCAATAATCTGACCGTGAAATCTATGTAAGAAACAAAAGATTGAGAATAGCTCGAGCCATTTATGAAAAAGGAAGTATAGTTAGAAGACTTGCACTCCCTGATTTTAATAGCTACTATAAAGCCGTAATAATTAAGACAACATTGTATTGGTGATAGGATTGACACCAGATCAATGGAACAGAATAGAGAGTGAAGAAATCCACAGTTTGCAGTTAATTTTGAACAAAGATGCTAAGAGAAGTCAATGGAAAAGGAATAGTTTGTCAACAAATGATGCTAGAACTAGTGGATATCCATATGTAAAAAACAACAAATGAATTCCTTTCATTATTATAGAAACTCAACTCAAAATGAATCATACACCTATCATAAAACCTAAAACTATAAAACTTTTAGGAAAAAAAATGGGAGAAAATCTTTGTGGCCTGGGGCCAGGCAAAGATTTCTTAAATGACATTAAAAAACATTAACTATGAAATATTAACATTTCTATTCTTTGAAGACACTTCAGAAAATGAAAAAGTAAGCCACAGACTGAGATAATATTTGTGCAACTCATATGTTAAAGGACTGGTAGCTAGAAATATAAGGAACTATGAAAACTCTTAACAATCTAATTTTAAAAATGGACAAAAAAATGGGCAAAATATTTGAATAAGCACTTCAGCAAGAAAGATATACAGATGACAAATAAGCATGAGAAAATATACTCAAAATCATTAGTCATTAACAAATGCAAATTAAAATCACAATGCAGTACTACTATATACCTATTAAAATACTTCAAAAAACAAAAACAAAAATCCTGACATTACCAAATACTGACAAAGATATGAGTATACAGAGCACCTTGAATTCTCCTACATACTGATGGAAATGCTGTAAATAGTATTCCCACCATGGAAAACAGTTTCTTATAAACATCTACTTTAACCATATGACCCATCAATCTTTCTCCTAGGTGTTCTTTTTACCCAAATAAATGATACATATCAGTGCAAAAATCTGAAAATATTTTTAGTGGTTTAATTCATAATCACCAAACACCAGAAACAGCCCAGACAGGTCTGGGTTATAGTAGTAACTGGTTGTTCTTTTAAATTCAATTTGTTTATCACAGAGCTTCAAATACAACTTAACAAGTAAAAAAAAAAAAAAAAGCTGCAAGGGGCTCTTATGTCTAATATTAACATCTTCATTTTATAAATCAGAGAATCTTATTGTCTTATCTCTCTTCTAGAAACAGTAATGCTTTGCTTCCCACTTGTTTGCTTCAGGACTTTCAAATGCCAGTGAGCACATTCTCGTTTTGCCCTATTAGCTCACTGGCCAAAGGTCAGCAAATCTTTTCTGTGAAGAGCCAGATAGTAATATTTTAGGTTTTATAGGCCCTACGGTCTCTGTGGCAACTACTCAATCAGCCATAGTAGCATAAAGGAGCCTGAAACAATTTGTAAACAAATAGGTATGGTTGCAGTTCAATACGATAAAAACCAGATGGAGTGTCACAAGCCTTAGTTTGCCACGCCTGATCTGCCCCTTTCCCTTTTCTCCTTAGCTTCAGGACCCAAGCTGGTTGCTACCAGTAGGATAAGGATTTTAGAGGAAGGGTCAGAGAGCAGTCTCCTCATAAAGCAGGGTTTCTCGAACTGGTGTAAGGCATTGGCCCCTTTTAAATGCAAGTAATACTTTCATTAACCTCCATTTCTGACTTCAGGATTATTAAATATCATAGAAGTATATAGAATTATGTGCTAAGTCACTTCAGTCATGTCTGACTCTTTGTGACCCTATGGACTATAGCCCGCTAGGCTCTTCTTTCCATGGGATTTTCCAGGCAAGAATACTGCAGTGGGTTGCCATTTCCTCCTCTAGGGATCTTTCCAACACAGGGACTGAATCCGAGTCTCTTATGTCTCCAGCATTGGCAGGCAGGTTCTTTACCAAAAAGTAGTTAATAACTCTTCGTATTAAACCATACTTAAGAAACCATAAAAGTGGGTTGTATTTATAAATAACACAGTACTATTCAAATTAATTATTCTCATATTATAGATGATAATTTGCTAAATTAAACTATTACTTGTGATATAAATATACTAACTTATGGTATAGCTTCTTTTGAATTATGTGTGTGTGTGTGTGTGTGTGTATTTACTGTATTTCATGTGATGCCTCAAATTTGAACTACTGTAACATCTTTTTCATTTTGGGAAGGATGACTTCATTTGGCCTTCACCTTGGCATTGAATGCATTTACATTTGAATTCTGCCATTACTTTTTATCATTCAGTTCAGTTCAGTTCAGTCCAGTCGCTCAGTCGTGTCTGACTCTTTGCAACCCGTGAATTGCAGCACACCAGGCCTCCCTGTCTATCACCAACTCCCAGAGTCCACCCAAACCCATGTCCATCGAGTTGGTGATGCCATCCAGCCATCTCATTCTCTGTTGTCCCCTTTTCCTCCTGCCTTCAATCTTTCCCAGCATCAGAGTCTTTTCAAATGAGTCAGCTCTTCTAATCAGGTGGCCAAAGTATTGGAGTTTCAGCTTCAACATCAGTCCTTCCAGTGAACACCCAGAACTGATCTCCTTTAGGATGGATGGTTGGATCTCCTTGTAGTTCAAGAGACTCTCAAGAGTCTTCTCCAACACCACAGTTCAAAAGCATCAATTCCTCGGTGTTCAGCTTTCTTCACAGTCCAACTCTCACATCCAGTGACCACTGGAAAAACCATAGCCTTGACTAGACGGAACTTTGTTGGGAAAGTAATGTCTCTGCTTTTGAATATGCTATCTAGGTTGATCATAACTTTCCTTCCAAGGAGTAAGCGTCTTTTAATTTCATGGCTGCAGTCACCATCTGCAGTGATTTTGGAGCCCCAAAAAATTAAGTCTGACACTGTTTCCACTGTTTCCCCATCTATCTGCCATGAAGTGATGGGACCAGATGTCATGATCTTAGTTTTCTGAATGTTGAGCTTTAAGCCAACTTTTTCACTCTCCTCTTTCACTTTCATCAAGAGGCTTTTTAGTTCCTCTTCACTTTCTGCCATAAGGGTGGTGTCATCTGCATATCTGAGGTTATTGATCTTTCTCCTGGCAATCTTGATTCCAGCTTGTGCTTCTTCCAACCCAGCGTTTCTCATGATGTACTCTGTATATAAGTTAAATAAGCAGGGTGACAATATACAGCCTTGACGTACTCCTTTTCCTATTTAGAACCAGTCTGTTGTTCCATGTCCAGTTCTAACTGTTGCTTCCTGACCTGCATATAGGTTTCTCAAGAGGCAGGTCAGGTGGTCTGATATTCTCATCTCTTTCTGAATTTTCCACACTCTCTATAGTTATATTTTATTCTTATGTAAAGTTGGCTTAAAGCTCAACATTCAGAAAATGAAGATCATGACCTCCGGTCCCATCACTCCACGGGAAATAAATGGAGAAACAGTGGAAACAGTGTCAGACTTTATTTTTTGGGGCTCCAAAATCACTGCAGATGGTGACTGCAGCCATGAAATTAAAAGACACTTACTCCTTGGAAGGAAAGTTATGACCAACCTAGATAGCATATTCAAAAGCAGAGACATTACTTTGCCAACTAAGGTCCGTCTAGTCAAGGCTATGGTTTTGCTAGTAGTCATGTATGGATGTGAGAGTTGGACTGTGAAGAAGGCTGAGCGCCGAAGAGTTGATGCTTTTGAATTGTGGTGTTGGAGAAGACTCTTGAGAGTCCCTTGGACTGCAAGGAGATCCAACCAGTCCATTCTGAAGGAGATCAACCCTGGGATTTCTTTGCAAGGAATGATGCTAAAGCTGAAACTCCAGTACTTTGGCCACCTCATGTGAAGAGTTGACTCATTGGAAAAGACTTTGATGCTGGGAGGGATTGGGGGCAGGAGGAGAAAGGGACGACAGAGGATGAGATGGCTGGATGACATCACTGACTTGATGGATGCGAGTCTGAGTGAACTCCTGGAGATGTTGATGGACAGGGAGGCCTGGCGTGCTGCAATTCATGGCGTCGCAAGGAGTCGGACACGACTGAGCGACTGAACTGAACTGAATGTTATTATATGATTTTTCAGAAATGATACAATTTTTGGTTTGATTACTTTTATCTTAATTACTGAAAGCAAACACTGTGGGAATTCTATGAGATAAGAAAGTCTTTGTGTTTGCTAACTCACATTTGAAGTCAGAGTATTCTTAATGGTACCCTATATTCATTTTGGTGGCTGAAACTAACAGTCCAGACTAAGTCTTTATTTTATTTCATTAGTAACTGATAATAATTCTAGAAAAATTATATTCTTCCTTTGTGTGACTCTTTATACTTTATAAAACTTTGTTTTTATTGTTGACTAGAGCATAAAGCTAGGAACAACTTAAGGTGAATGAGTGTGGGGTGATTGGCTAAATTAGTGGTAGAATATCCATACAATGGAATACTGTCCCATTGTTAAAATGAAGGAGATAACCCAAAAATGTATTCATAAGTTGTATAGGGAAAGATTAACTCAGCTGGGGTGGGTTGCTCAGACCTAGCATGCCCCCAAGAAAGTCTGGTTTTTAAGACTACCAGCTCCTGGGAAGTGAACTCAGAGCCTTTGGAACATTCTTCAGAGTGTTTTTGTATGCCGCATACCTTGGACCACATAATACCAGCTGAATCAGATGATTTATCCAAACAGTGTGATTTATGGTGAATACTTATGTTGCTCTGGTGTTTAGTTGCTAAGTCATGTCTGATTCTTGTGACCCTATGGACTCTAGCCCACCAGGCTCCTCTGTCCATATGGTTTTCCAGGCAAGAATACTGGATTGAGTTGCCATTTCCTTCTCCAGGGGATCTTCCTGACTCAGGAATTCAACCCAGATCTCCTGCATTTCAGGCAGATTCCTTTCCAACTGAGCTACCAGGGGACTGGAATCTCAGTAGCTCAGGTCAGTCACGCAGGCTCTGCATGTCGTGTGGCTGACCCCTAATAAAAACTCTGAACACCAGAGCTTGGGCAAGCCCTCTTGGTTGCCTTTACTTTTCACATGTGTTGTCACATATAAATTCTGGGAGAATTAAACACGTCCCTGCAACTCCACTGTGGGAGGACACCTGGAAGCTTGTACCTGGTTTCTGCTGGACTTTGTTCATGCTCCTTTTCTTTTTGCTTATATCAAACTGTATCCTTTTGCTGTACTAAACCATAACTGAATGTAACAGCTTTTCTGAGTCCTAGGAGTCCTTTCAGTGAATCATTGGGGCAGAAAGTGGTCTTAGAGACCCCTGACACACAGGGACGTTAGTAGATAGGTACAAGAATGTTTAGGACTTTTATGGCAACTTAATTTAATTGTTCAAAACTGACAAAATTTAGTAATTAGTATTTCATCAGCCTTAATTTATTGGTTTTGATCAGTGTACTATGATTATTTATAAAAGATGTCAACATTAGGAGAAGCTGGGTGAAGAGCATGTAAGGACTCTCTGTATTTCTTTTTGCAACTATTTATTGGATGAATCTAAAATTATTTTAAAATAAAAAATTGAAAAGGACAGAGTGGGTTGGGTGCTTTTATATGTGTAAATTGGCTCTGGAAACTCATTAAGAAACTCCGTTGGTTGCATCTGGAGAAGGAAAGTGGGTGTTGGAAGAGGGCTTATGTTTTAATCACTGAATGTCTTCCATTTAGTCATCTGGTCCTGTAGGTATTACCTAATACCACTTCAATTTAGATGCTACTCTTCATCTTTCAGCTAATCTGGCTCCATTTTCAGTATATACTAGGTACCATCATCAGATTAATTCCCAGCATCTTCAGTGCTATCTACCCTGGTTCCGGGTGGTTAAGAGTACTGGCTTTGGAGTTAGGTGTTGATTTGAATCATAGTTTCACTGTTTGCTGGTTTTATGACCTTGAGTAAGTTCTAGTTCCAACTCTTAGTTTCCCATTTGAAAAAATGCGGATAATAATATCCGACTCATGGGGGTGTGGGATTAAATGAGATAATGTCTGTACTGTTCTTTGTGCAGTGTTTGATACATTCAATAAGAGGTTCAGTTCATTTGAGTCGCTCAGTCGTGTCCGACTCTTTGCGACCCCATGAATCGCAGCACGCCAGGCCTCCCTGTCCATCACCAACTTCTGGAGTTCACTCAGATTCACGTCCATTGAGTCCGTGATGCCATCCAGCCATCTCATCCTCTGTCGTCCCCTTCTCCTCCTGCCCCCAATCCCTCCCAGCATCAGAGTCTTTTCCAATGAGTCAACTCTTCACATGAGGTATCCAAAGTACTGGAGTTTCAGCTTTAGTATCATTCCTTCCAAAGAAATCCCAGGGCTGATCTCCTTGTGCAGTGTCTGATACATTCAATAAGAGGTAGCCATTAATTATTAATTTCAGTCGTTATCATTCCACATGCTTGGTATATTTTATCTCTCGCCTCCTATTTTTTTTTTCTTTAGAAGTCTGCAAGCTCTTCAGAAGGAAAAATGTCTTACTGCTGTATCCCCTTCCAGCTATTTTGTTGATGGTTGCTGTTACCGTCTGACTCTCCTATACCTGGTTTACTCACTTATTCTTTGGATCTCAGACACTCTTCTTCTTTTCCTAATTCGATCCTCAGCAGTGTGTACAAAACTCTGTGCTAGGCACTATGAGATCATAATGATGAATAAAACATAGTCTTTGCCCTTAAGACTTCTATAAATAAGTTATTTGTAGAAGACAAATGGCTTTCTATGGTATAATGGAGAATGAAATAAGTACCTTGTCACTATTCTTTTTCTGTTTCTAACAGATATGTAAATGCCTTTGTGTACTCCCTTCTCTGTCCTTTACTTGGAACTACAGGTTCGGTTCAGTTCAGTCGCTCAGTCGTGTCCGACTCTTTGCGACCCCATGAATCGCAGCACGCCAGGCCTCCCTGTGTATCACCAACTTCCGGAGTTCACTCAGACTCGAACAACAGGTTACACAGAGAGAAATAAAGAGAGGTGGCATAGATCTTCGTTTTTGTTGTTATTCAGTTGCTCAGTCATGTCCGACTCTTTGCCATCCCATGTCAGGCTTCCCTGTCCTTCACCATCTCCTGGAGCTTACTCAAACTGATGTCCATTGAGTCTGTGATGCCATCCAAATATCTTGTCCTGTGTCCTTTCTCCTGCCTTCAATCTTTCCCGGCATCAGGGTCTTTTCTAATGAGTCAGCTCTTCGCATTGGGTGGCCAAAATATTGAAGCTTCATCTTCAGCATCAGTCCTTCTAATGAACACCCAGGACTGATCTCCTTTAGGATTGACTGGTTGGATCTCCTTGCAGTCCAAGGGGCTCTCAAGAGTCTTCTCCAACACCACAGTCAAAAGCATCAATTCTTCTGTGCTCAGCTTTCTTTATGGTCCACGTCTCACATCCATACATGACTACTGGAAAAACCATAGCCTTGACTAGATGGACCTTTGTAGGGAAAGTAATCTCTCTGCTTTTTAATATGCTGTGTAGGTTTGTCATAGCTTTTCTTCCAAGGAGCAAGTGTCTTTTAATTTCATGGCTGCAGTTATATCTGCGGTGATTTTGGAGTCCAAGAAAACAAAGTCTCTCACTATTTCCATTGTTTCCCCATCTATTTGCCATAAAGTAGTGGGACCAGATGCCATGATCTTCATTCTTTGAATGTTGAGTTTTAAGCCAGCTTTTTCACTCTTCTCTCTCACTTTCATCAAGAGGCTTTCATCGTGGATCTTCATAGGCTCTAGCTAAATTCTGTCTCAACTGATCTTGACTCTGATGGTCCATTCTCTTTCAAAGAGTGTGTTTTTGGAGACAGACAGTGGTTAAACTGATGAATTATAATTCTAAGGTTGAGTTGGTAAGAAAAAGTTAGAGATGAAAGAAAGCAAGTTGTAGCTGTTAGATTTTATTGTTACTTTACATTTATTAGGCAGTGCTTTGATGTGCCTGTAGAGTTTTCCAGTTGAGTATCTTAAGGTTGTAGCTGAGTGGCAAACTTCAATTCTCAAGTGAAAACAGGGATGCAGAGAAATGAGGTGTTTTATCTGAGACTGCTCAAGAAGTATTTGCAGAATTGAATATTATCACTTATATCTTCTCTCCTGGATTATTATTACAGTGTCTTAATTGGTCTGTCGCTTTTCTACCTAAGTACCTATTACTGCTGCATAATTTCCCAGAGTATATCTCTGATCACATCCTCTGCTCTGAAGAATTGCATGGCACCATATTTTTTTTATGGAATATGCCACTAGACTATCATCACTATAAGGGTAGAGAACTTCTCTGTTTTGTTCATGCTTGTATCCTTTGCATCTCGAATTGGGGTACATGACACAGAATAGTTGCTTTAATTGGTATTTGTTGAATAATTCATTCTAAGTTCCTGATCTGATATTCAAAGTTTGCTTCCACCTGGTTCGAGCTTACTTCTCCCACTTTTTCTCTTTGGTGCTGGCTGCTGGTCTATCCCTGGTCACCCTGGGTTTATTCTAGCTGTGGATGTCCTTCATCTCTCCTTTCTAAACTTTACTCTTCTTTGTTGTCTGAGCTCTCGCGTTTTCTCTCTTTCCTGAGAGTTTTGTACCACTTGATTTTTAAGTACCAGTTAATTCTACACACAGGTTTTAATCCCCATCTGTTCTGTCTTCTTTGTAGTATACATGGTCTTAACTTCTAAATTGGAACTTTAATCATTTATTGCTTTGCAGTATTATTTAAATTTTTTGTGTGTCCATGTCTGGGCTCCTTAGTTATATTAGGAAGCTTCCTGAAAACAGAGCTGTCTTATAGGTATACTCCAGAGCTGCCTATATAGTATAGTATCCATATTGAATAGTGTCCTATGTATATTTTTAGAATGATTGTATCACTTTTTCTATTCATGCAATTTATGAAATGCATATTTAATTGTCTACTTCACGTCTTACAATACTTAAAGGGAAAACCTTCTAACATTCATTATAAAAAGTGAAAAGATACTTGGCAACTAAACTTGGATGTCTTTTGCCAACCCCTTTCCTTCTTTAAAATTGATTTGCTCATAATTTGCTAGTTCGGTTTCTTTAATTTAATATGATGGAAGAACTTCTGTCCGACATCATTAATCAAGATTTTATACAAAGAATTGTGGTCATCAGAGTGGGAATTTAACATTAGTGCTCTGATACATTATTACTATAATGCCTTGTTTGGAAGCTTAACAATGTGGGATAATACTCTATTTTATGATTTTTAACATATCAGAGGAAAGCATTGTAGATAAATTGGATCTTGAGTTTATGGAATCAACAAACAGCTCACTGTTTAATTAAATTCAAATGAATTTGAAATATAGTCTTGGCTAGATGAGAGGTTGGTCAGAGGATACTGTCTTGTGTTTTTTAAAGACAAAAATTATCTCTTTGGTTCATATTGTTGTATGTTCTTTGTCTTTCTTCAGTGTATCTGTTGAGTTAATTACGCTTATCTTCCAAGTGCATACATGTTGATATGTTGTTAGTGTTTTAGTTTTACACTTTAAGAATCTTTGTATTTAAAAAAAATTTTTTTTTAACTTAATTCTTTGACATTGTAAATTTTGACTTCTTTCTGGAAGCTTCCAGTTTTATCATTTCTGTTTTCCATCAGTTTATTAAGTCAAATAAATTTATTTCTCAGATAACTTATAATTTTAATAGAGTTTGAAGTCCTAGGCAAAGTTTAGCCTTAAAACAGAGAACAGTTTTAATAATGGCAGTTAGAATTTTTTCCTGTATTGAGTACAAGAATTAAAGTAGGCGTTTAATTAACTTTCCAAGATTTAAGAAAATTTTCCAAATACTTGAGTCTGTGTAAACATGTAACAGCTGTTACAATTAAAATAATTTACAATAGAGACTATTGAAAGTTAGATGTTTATTTGAGCAGTTTTTCCTTCCCTCTTTTTAATCTTTTGTTTATCCTTGATATTGAAAAATTTCAATTTCACATTTTCCTATTTGTTTTGATTCTCTTAATGTTGATTTGTCTCTGCTGGGAAATGTCTTATTAAAAGTAAAACATTAAGGAATTCTCTGATGGTCCAGTGGTGATGACTCTGCGTTCTTACTGCTGGGGTCCTGGGTTTGATGCCTGGTGGGGGAACTATTATTAATAAGATCCCACAAGCAGCATGGCATGGCCAAAAAAAAAGTAAAACATTAAATCAGTTGATGGCTCTTTAATTCCTAAGACTGTTTTGATTGTTCTGGGAGAGAAAAATGTATGTGGATAGAAAGAGAACAAGGACTCTTATTCTTACCACTAGCAGTTTGAAAAACCTAAGCTGCTTCTAAAATTAAGTTTTGATCATAGATGTTTGGGTTTTGAAGTCCCTTTTAAGATCAAGGACCCTTTATTTAGTATTTCAGAGTTTGTGTTAATTGTTTTACTGGCAGAAGTAAGTAGCTGTTGACATTCTGGTTTGTCATCTTGAAAGACTGTTGATTATAAATAGCTGGACCTTACTGAGCACTGAAGTTTTTGTTCCAGGTATTGTAATGAGTACATTTTAAACATTTTTCATTTAATATTTTAAATAATTTTATGAGGCAGGTTATATTATTCTTGTTTTACAGAACAAATTGAGCCTTGTAAGCATTAAAGATTTTAACTTTCTCAGAATCACATGGCTTGTGAGTGAAAGGGGTAGAATTTGAACTCAGATCTGTTTGATTCCAATGCACATACTTTTTATTCACAGTGGAGCATTGTTTCTTAAAGCACTAGTCAAAATTATTCTGCTCTCTCACTTAAAAAAAAAGAAAAAAGTTTTATTTATTTATTTTTGGCTGCCCTGGGTCTTCATTGCTTTGCATGGGTTTTCTCTAGTTGCAGTGAGCAGGGGCTACTCTTCCTTGTGGTACTCAAGCTTCTCATTGCCGTGGCTTCTCTTGTGGCGCACAGGCTCTAGGCGTGCAGGCTTCAGCAGTTGCAGACATGGGCTCAGTAGTTGTGGTGTACAGGCTCTAGGCACTCGGGCTTCAGTAGATGCGGCACGTGGGCTCAGTAATTGCTGCTCATGGGCTCCAGAGGATGACCTCAGTAGTTGCAGTAGCATGGGCTTAGCTGCTCTGCAGCATGTGGGAGCTTCCCTGACCAGGCGTCGAGCCCGTCAGTGTCCCCTGCTTTGGCAGGCCGATTCTTATCCACTGCGCCACCAGGGAAGTCCCCTTACTTCTTATGTAGTACTAAAAGCTGTTCAGTACTCAGAATTCTTTCTTCCAAAGCTTTTTCAATGGGAGATCTCACACTTTTAATGCTTTGATTGTTTGGAAGTGTAATGGTAGAGGTGCTTCTATGTTAGCTGTATTGGTATTTCAAGTAAGAGAAATATTTGAACAGTTACAGCTTGGTTGCTTTTCCACCTGCATATAAATCATACATGTATGTTAAGGGTATAATTAATCCCTTTTATCTGCTAGTGAATGTGCAGACTTGTTGGGTTTCTATATTTTCCAGCTGGAATTGGCGAACCTTAGCCTAAATCCCGTGTTAGGTATGCTGTCTTAGGAAAATAATTTCTAGACACTTGTACTTTAGACCTCTCTTAGGGAACATCTGAAGTACAGACAACCTCCTAAGATTCTGCTCTGAGGTTTAATGAAGACTTAATACTTGCTGTGACTATACGGGAGATATTTCAGTTTCATGGCATTGCCAGATGTGTCTGGTAAAATTGGGTGTTAATTAATTTAATTAAAAGTTCCTAGGAATTTACAACTTAAAGTAGTTTTTATAAGCATCAGGACTCAAAGGATCTTTAGTGTATATATTTGAAGGAGGGACAGTTTTGACTTGAACTGAAATAAAGCAATGTTTGTAGTTATGATGACCAAGGTGCAGTATTTTAAAGAAATACTGAAAATGTTATAATTGAAGTTTTTTTTTTAATGCTCCTAGTTTAAAGTTATTGCAGTTGGTTTCATTTCCTAGACTATATTGCAGTGAATCTCTCTTTTGTTCTTCTTTGTGATCTTTAGCTTAGTTTACCAGGTTGTCCAATGACATGAGATTGGCTTGCTCTAGAGCCTTAGAAATGACACTTCTCTGTTCAACAGTAGACCTCTCCTTTGACATTTCTTGCCGCAGCTTTGGGAGTCAATCATGTTTTGAAGAGTAAACATTCTATACAAACAGGATGATGTAGTAAAAAGTACCCTAGAATTTCAAGTCTGAAGATACTAGTTTAAGTACCAAGTATATTTCAACTAACTGTGTGATTATGGTCCAATCAGTTCTCCTTCCTGAGCCTCAGTATCCTCATCTGTAGAAGGGGCATATAAATTCCTTCTCATAAGCCTTAATGTTATTGTTACTCATAATAGTAATATTATTACTAATACAAACTATAACTAGTAGATGAATAATAGGATTCATATTATTAGTAATATTTATTGCTAATACAGATTGCTAAATTACTTTTATAGAGATTTTTACAGTTAACAAACCACTTTCATATGTAGTAATTTTTAAAGAAGATCTATCTGTCTATGAAAGGACTAAATTCTAAAGCACTTTGTGAGTATTGATATTTTCATAACCAACTGAAGTGGCTGTTTTCAGTTTTAGTTATTTGAATGATAAACCAGAGTTTTAAAAATTCAGATAACACATTTCTGTTTAGCTAAAATAGAAGTCTTAGAATGTTTTCTGACTAGTGTTAAGATTGATTTTAAGTTAAATTTCAATAACATCTGATTTCTATATTACTGTTATTATTTGGATTTCCTTAGTGGCTCAGATGGTAAAGCATCTGCTATTTAAAGAAACAGAGATAGATGATCAGTAAAGTTATGAGTGGTCAGGAGTACTTGTGAGCTAGTGTCATTTCTAGAAATTACAACAAGGTTCCCGTTGCACTAACAGTAAGTTTATCATTTACTGCTAAATCACTATGATTATTTAAAAATAAACAGCCCTTTATGTTTACAAAGTACCCTGCAATTGTTAATTAGCCTGCATCAGTGTTTATAAAGGGCTGGACTAGTGCCTGTGTTGGTCAGCTTTGTGTAGGATTTCCAGACACCATTCTGATGACTCAGTCTAACTCTGGGATCAGTTGATATTTGTATACTGCAGGGCGTTATCAAAGCTTATTTCATTGCTCAGTTGCACCATCATTTTCTCAGAGAAATTATCCTGAAAAAAGCTGAAGAAAAAATTATTAAATCTTTTCTGTGCATTTGTTTCAGAACCTCACCGTTTCTGAGACCTAGACGTTCTTACTAAGTATAATATAAATATTTTCCTTCAGAATTTAAATAGCTAATAGTTTTAAGGTAGTTACCATTTAAGGCATTTTGTAATGAAATAATCTTTGGCTTCAAGACTCATATTCTACTAGTGGATGTAAGACATATATGTGAGAAAAGATCAATGTGATGTAAGGTAGTAGGTAATGAGTGTTAACCAGGTGGTTGTGGCAGATACTGCTAGTTGCCTGTCTAGTCCTCATTTCCATCTCCCATTGTTAACAGACCCTGGTTAAGGTGGCAGTGTCCTCACCTTAGCTAGTGTTAGTGTTAGTCACTCAGTCATGTCTGGCTCTCTGTGACCTCGTGGACCATAGCCCACTAGCTTCCTCTGTCCATAGGATTTTCCAGGCAAGAACACTGGAGTGGGCTGCCATTTCTTTCTCCCGGGCTCCTTAGCTAAGTTCATGGCAATCATGTTCCCTCATTTCCCAGGTTCTTTGCAAGTGAAGGTGGTCATATGACCTAGTTCTGGCCAGTCATAGCAGTTTTAGTTCTCTATTGCTGCTCAATAAACTTCCAGAATGTAGTGACTTAAAACAACTGGAATTGTATGAAAAGGCTCCTTGGTACTGTTTGACAGTTAATGCTTCTGTCTGCTGGGGACCCAGCCAGAGCATTCACACGTGGTCTCAGCGTGGTTTCTGGGCTCTAAGAGTTTCCCAAAAGAGAGAGCCCCAGATGGAAGCTGTATTCTTCTTAAAATGTTGCCTCAGAAGTCACATAGCATCACTTCTGCTGTACTCTGTTGGTCAAAACTATCATAAGTCCCCCTCCCAGATTCAAAGGAAGAGAATATCACTTCTCAGTTGGAGAAGTACCTATCACATTGTAAAAAGAACATGTGGGCTGGGGTGAGTTTGTTGGTGTGGATATCTTTGAAAAATAAAGTTTGCCACAAACTATTGAAGGGGAAGTTTATAAGAAAGCTTTAATAATACTTTCCAGATAAAAGAGAAGTGGTATTTCTGCATGGTTCTTTGTTACTTGTCCCTTTTTCCTACCTTAAAGGAGCAGCAACCATCTTGTGCTTATGATGAGACAAACCAGTATTCTAAGGATGTTAACATCATTGGATGTCAACCCTGGCCTATCTGCTTTCCGACTTTTTCTTCAGTCAGTTCAGTCGCTCAGTCATATCCGACTCTTTGAGACCCCATGGACTGCAGCGTGCCAGGCTTCCCTGTCCATCACCAACTCCCGAGCTTGCTCAAACTCATGTCCATCGAGTTGGTGATACCATCCAGCCATCTCATCCTCTGTTGTCCCCTTTTCCTCCTGCCTTAAATCTTTCCCAGCATCAGGGTCTTTTCCAGTATGAGGCAAATAATTGCCTATTTATTTAAAATTGCTGTAGAGAGGTTTTCTTTTTTTTTTTTGTAATTTATTTATTTGTCTGTGCCAGGTCTTAGTTGCGGCATGCAAACTCTTAGTTGTGGCATGTGGGATCTAGTTTCCTGACCAGGGATCAAACCCAGGCCCCTGCATTGGGAGCACAGAGGCTTAGCCACTGGACTGCCGGGAAAGTCCCTAGGTTTTCATGATCCTGAAATCTCATGGCTGTCAATACTGAGTGTGCATAGAGATCACCTGGAGAGCTTGTTAGGGCTGACATAAAGGGAGAGATGGATCTTGGGCTAGATAAGTAAGATTTGGATAGATAGATTTAGGGAAGCAATTCAAGTATTACAGGTGGAATGAGCAAATACATCAAAGCAAAAAAAAAAAGTTAAGTTTTTTTTTTTTTGAACTTCTATAATCAGCTTACTTGGAGTTTTTATTTAGGGTAGGACATTAGTTAAAGGGGAGGTAACAACTATATTTAGGAGGTCCATGGAGGCCAGAAAGACATTTCTTTTTTATTTTGTAAGTAGTTAGATGCCCAGAACTTGTCAGAGGCTTGTACTGTTTGACCATTGTTTGTCATTTCCCCCCATCCAGTTCCTGCTAACCACCATTCTACTTTGTTTCTTTGATTTTTTTTTAAGATTCCATGTATAAGTGAAACCATACAGTATTTGTCTTTCTGTATCTGCCTTATTTTACTTAGCGTAATGTCCTCCAGGTTCATCCATGTTGTCACATGTGGAAGAAATTCCCTTTCTTATAGTTGAATAATATTCGTTCGTTGGTTGACACTTAAGTTGTTTCTATATCTTTTTTTGGCGATTGTGAATAATAATACTCTTTAAATTTTGTATTTCACTAGATTTGTGTAGTGCCAGATTTATGTAGTGACTCAAATTAGGTACCAATTAGACTTCAAGTTATTGACCCACATCTGAAGATAGCCTTGTATAGTACGTATGTAATAATTTGTATTGTGCATTGTAGGTCTGATTTTGAATGAATAGTTCTTCCTTTATGTCAGTGTTGAATACAAGATAGAATCCTTTATAAAACAGTGAGCCTAACCTGTAAAATGGTCACATTCCTTTAGCTTTAGTAGTTTAAAAAACTGTCTCATCTGTTAGTATGTTATGACTGAGATGTTTGCCAAGTTTTTCTTAGGAACAACTGTTGTGCAAGCTAGGAGCCTATATAGTTGACTCCGGCCTGTGCTTTCTGTTATTAGCAAATAGTGTTTCTTCCAGGGAATGTTACGTTTCCTGAATCTAGAAGTTCTGTGAGGTAGAGCAACAGTGAAGGGCAGATCACACAAACCACATTTTTGGTATTGCTTCCAGAGACCTCTGACGCAGTTTCTGCGACTGATTTTTGTTTAAATAGTAGATGTTTGACATTTGTGACATATGTGACTGTCTTTTTTAGACAGTTTTCTCCACAAGTTGTTGCTCTGTATTGTTAGGGGGACGTGTTTTGTTTGTTTGTTTTTTAAAAACAGTTTTTTGAGCTATAGTATACATACCATATAATTCACCCTGGGAAGAAATCTTGCTTCCATGGAAAGACTGATAGATTCAAAACAAAGCCCACATTTCTTTATTCATTTATTCCTACATATATCCCATATTATGAATTTATTTCCTACTTTACTGCTAGGCTACTATATATCCTGTTGCCATTATTATTATTATGCATTTTTATACATTTTGAAATAAAAGCTTCCATGTCATTTTAGATTGATGAGTATTTTGAAATTATTTTTATAGTTATACTCTAGTATGAATTCTAATAGATGAAAGAGCTTTGCAAGCCATCTTACAGAAGACAGTAAAGATTTTAAAGATGTCTCAATATAATGAGATTTCTAACAGCTGGAAAAGTTGATGCAGTGAATTCAGAACCAAATGATAGCATTGAAACATTAATGGGATGAGGGAAGATAATATTTATCTTGGATGTTATTTATAGTCTACTAAGCATCCATTCTTCTTTCTTCCTTCCTAATGGACCCATGATTTTTCTCCAGGATTCCCCTGAAAGTGAAAAAGAAAGTGAAAGTGAAGTCTCTTAGTCATGTCTGACTCTTTGCGAGCTCATGGACTGTAGCCTACCAGGCTCCTCCATCCATGGATTTTCCAGGCAAGAGTACTGGAGTGGGTTGCCATTTCCTTCTCCAAGGGATCTTCCCAACCCAGGGATCGAACCCAGGTCTTCCACATTGCAGGGAGACACTTTACCATCTGAGCCACCAGGGAAGCCCTGGGATTCCTCTACTCCCATGTAAGCATCAGAAAAGCTGATTTCCACCCTCAGTTCAAGGGTAGGGCTAGTTGATCCAGGATTACTTGCTGCTTGATGGTTCAGGTGTGAACAGATGACCTAATCCTGGCAAATAGGAAAGTGTTTTAAGTTTTGGGGCTAGTATTCCTTGCTCTTATGAGAGATTCATGGGAAGCCACTCTGTATCTTCTGTGGAACATAATCAAGGAAATCATGTATTAATAGCTCTGATTACTATTGTCATCCACACTGTACCCAAAAAGGTGGAGTTTGCTTAGGATGAAGCTGGCATTTTGGATGGTATCTCAGAGAGATAGAAAAGATATGGGCTCTTGATCACATTGTTGAACAGTCTTATCTCTGGGTTTCCAGAAGTATTAATCCATATATTTCTTCATGGTTTAAGTTGCTGGTATGGAAATGGTGGTCTGTGAACTGATAACATTAGCATCACCTGTGAGCTTGTTTGAAATAAGAAATTTCAGGGCCTACCCTAGTCCTGCTGAATCAGAATCTCCATTTTAATTGGCTGTCCAGATGATTCATATACACACAAAAACTGAAGAAGTGTTATTTTAAGCCACTTTGAAATGAGTTTTTGTTTACTTATGAAATGAAAGCATCCTAGTATGACATTCTAGAGTTTTTTCTCTAAGAAGTTACAGCCTGATCCAAGCATGCCATTTAGAAATAATGGAGTTGGGGATAGGCACCATTTCTGGTTGTTATAGAAACAGCATTTATTGGGTCATGGTACAGAGTTTAAAAATTCTCATCACACTTTGACTGATGTATGGTTTTCTTTTGGTTGTTTTTAATAGTTATTTTTAGATGAAACCTAAAACTGTAGTCCTTACTACTTGTGGTCAAAAAGACCCTAATGTTATTTTTGGAAAGTCGGGAGATGTGAGCTTAGCTGTGCTGGCTGAAAGCCAGCTTTGAGAGTTGCATTTTACCTTACCTAGGACCACCCCTTCCCATTCTCTCCTCACTCCCATTCCTATTTCAACTCGTTTTGTACTGCTCTTCTGTTTCAGAACTATTAACCCATTAACGTCTGGGGAGTACGTCTTGCAAATGTCTGCCTTTTAGACCAGATGTGTGTTTCAGTTACAAGAATGGAGGAAAAAATTTTCTCCGCCTGCTGTAAATTATAAATTATCTGTCTGTATGAAGGTTAAAGATAGCATGAGTAAATTAAATCCACTGTCTATCTGGGAGTTTTATTTGAGAATTTTTTCTTCTACGTTTGTGCAGAATTAGATGCAGCCTTCCAAAGAAGCAACTCAGATTATTAAATTATACTTCTTTGTCCATTTTTCTAGAGGCCTTAATGAGCCTCTGTCAAGATAAATTGGATAATTCAGTTCACAAATTAGATGATCATTTCTATAATTAATTGAGGATGAATGGTATCTGGTATGCTTTCCTGTGAGAATTGCCAAAGGTCTGTGTTCAGTCAGAAAGGTCTTAGCTCTGAAAGGAGTACTTTTAATGGAAATGCCAGTATGCCAATTGATTTTATTATTGCTATTTGCTGAGTTTTTAGTGTGTGTTAGGCATTATGCTAGTTACTATGAAAATTTATCTCTGATCCTTACAGTTACTCTAAAAGTAAATGATCATTTTATTTCCATTTTAGACATGATAAAATTGGGGCTAGAGAGATTCAGTAACTCCCAAGATCATATATATGTTAGAGCCCATGAGTGGTATACCCAAGCTCATTCAGGCCCTCAAGGAGTTTTAATACCTACTGAATGGGAGTCTAACATGCAAACGGTGCACTGTAATAAAATGAGAGATAAAGTAAAATTTTAAAATAAAGTAAAATCTAAAGATAGAATACAGATAACATTTAATGAAAGAGTAGAAGAAGAGGGAATTAATTCTAGTCCAGAAGATCAGGAAAAAAATAATTCATCTTCCTTCCCATTTCTCTAGTTCCTTAATAGGCTTCACGTGACTTCTCTTGTTCTCTTAATGTTATTAGTAATCAAGAATCAGAACCTTTGCTCTTTTGATTTTCTTCATATTCTTACATTTTGTCAGTCTGTAAAGTCTTTTAGTAGAGTTTCTGGCAGTCTCCTACTGTTCGTTCCCACTTCTATTATCCTAGTTTTATCTATCGCTGTACCATCTTGCCAGTAGTTGTTAACCTCTGTTGCACTTAGGATTCATCTAATGGTGCTTTGTCAATGTACAGATAGATTTGTTTCTTTAATTTGAGGTCACAGGTGATTCTGATGCACATTACAGTTGAGAACCACTTACCTAAGACAGGGGGTCCTCAAAATTTGATCTGGGCCTCCTGGGGTTAGGAGGCATTCCCTGGGAATCTTTCAGGGATGTGCACAGTCCATAACTGTTTTCATAATTGTACTAAGATGTTATTTGCCTTTTTCACTGTCCTGACTTTGCACTGATGGTGAAAAAGAAATGAAGAGTAAATTTGTAGTGCTTTACTCAAATTAAGACAGTGGTGCCAAACTATGTTAGTAATCATTGTATTCTTTACTGCCACACCCTTGTGAAAAAAAATCTAGTTTTGCTTAAGAATGTCTTTCATGAATCAGTTAATATTGTTAATTTCATTAAATCTTGCCCCTTGAGTACATGTTTTATTATGACTCTATTTGACTACGCATTGTGCATTCTGATGTATGATGGTTGTCTCAAGGAGTGGCACTTTTGCAGTTGTTTGAATTGCGCTAAACTTTTTTTTTTTTCATGGAACACCATTTAAAAAAAATACTGATAGACAGACTGTGGTTATTTAAAATTTTGATATTGGGCAGAAGTTTTCCCCAAATGAGCAAAAATAATTTTACCATTGCTTGTGATAAAATTTAAGCTTTCAAGCAAAAATGAGAATGTGAAAAAAAAACTTCCCAGTACTTGAAGACTTTTCTGATGAAATTGATGGTGTTTGAAATGTGTTGCTATTAGAAAGATAGCGAATATATTCCACAAGACCAATGCATGATATTATAAAATCATTCAAAGTGCAAAGTAGCACAATGGATTTTAATGTAACAGAGCCTCCTTAAGAGTTCACTGATAACAGTTCGAGTAGCAAAGCAATTGTCCATTTCTCTACCTCCCCTTCAACATTTGTTGTCTGTGTTCTTTATGATGATAGTAATCTGGCCGGTGTGAGGTGATATCTCATTGTGCTTTTGTCTTTAAAAAATGACCACTTGTTGAGTTTTGATGTACTGTCAAGGAAGACTATAGTTACCCATAAAAGCTACTGAAACACTTCTTTTTCCAGGTACATATTTGAGGCCAGATTATCTTCAGATACCTTAACCAAAAGTATACATTGATAAGACTGCAGAAGTAGATGTGAGAATCTAGCCATCTTTGTGATTTACAGACATATAAAACAGTGCCATTCTTCTCATAATTTTTTTTGGAAAATACATTTATTGTTCCCAAAAATGTGTTAAAGTGCAATGAGTTTTTTTTTTTTATTTCTGTCTTAAATAAGCAAACTCAGGGAGATAGTGAAGGACAGGAAAGCCTGTCATGCTGCAGTTCATGGGATTACAGAGTCTGACATGACTTACGACTGAACACAAACTACAACAAAATAAATGAGTGGATAAGTACTTAAGCACTTAATTTTTATTTCTAATATGGTAGATATCAATATCTAATATGGTCAGTCAGTTCAGTTGCTCAGTTGTGTCTGACTCTTTGCGACTCCATGGACTGCAGCCCGCCAGGCTTCCTGGTCCGTCACCAACTCTCAAAACTTGCTCAAGCTCATGTCCATTGAGTTGGTGATGCCATCCAACCATCTCATCCTCTGTTGTCCCCTTTTCCTCCTGCCTTCAATCTTTCCCAGCATCAGGATCTTTTCCAGTGAGTCAGTTCTTCACATCAGGTGGCCAAAGTATTGGATCTTCAGCTTCAGCATCAGTCCTTCCAATGATTATTCAGGACTGATTGTCTTTAGGATTGATTGGTTGGATCTCCTTGCAGTCCAAGGGGCTCTCAAGATTCTTCTCCAGTACCATAGCTCAGAAGCGTCAATTCTTTGGTGCTCAGCTCTCTTTATGGTCTAACTCTTACATCCATACATGACTACTGGAAAAACAATAGCTTTGACTGTATGGACCTTTGTCGGCAAAGTAACGTCTCTGCTTTTTAATATGCTGTCTAGGTTGGTCATAGCTTTTCTTCCAAGGAGCAAGTGTCTTTTAATTTCATGGCTGCAGTCACCATCTGCAGTGATTTTGGACCCCAAGATGATAAAGTCTGTAACTGTTTCCATTGTTTCCCCATCTGCTTGCCATGAAGTGATGGGACCAAATCCCATGATCTTCGTTTTCTGAATGTTGAGCTTTAAGCCAGCTGTTTTACTCTCCTCTTTCACTTTCATCAAGAGGCTCTTTAATTCCTCTTCACTTTTTGCCATAAGTGTGGTGTCATCTGCATATCTGAGGTTATTGATATTTCTCCCAGCAATCTGGATTCCAGCTTGTGCTTCATCTAGCCTGGCATTTCGCATTATATACTCTGCATATAAGTTAAATAAGCAGGGTGACAGTATACAGCCTTGATGTACTCCTTTCCCAATTTGGAACCAGTCCGTTGTTCCATGTCCAGTTCAACATATGAAAAAACTCTTTGGGAACTGCAGTCATTTTTAAAGAGTGTTAAGGGGCCTGTAAGTGAGTTGAGTGTTCCTCGAAAAGATATGTTCCTGTCATAATCCCTGATCCTTTATTTGGAAACAGGATCTTGGCAGATGTATTCAAGTTAAAATGAGGTCATGGTGGATTACCACAGGCCCTAAATCTAATTACTGTGTCTTTGTAAGAGCAGGAAGAAGGAGGTTTGAATATAGAGATGCAGAGGAGATATATAGAGAAGAATGCCCTGGGAAGACAGAGGCAGAGATTGGAGCGATGTAGCTATAAACCAAGGAACACCAGGGATTGCCAGAAGCACCAAGGCTAGAAAGTGGCAAAGAAAGATTCTCCCTTAGAACCCTCAAAGGGAGTGTGGCCCTGCTGGTACCTTGATTTCAGACTTCTAGCCTCCAGATTTGTGACAGAATACCTCTCTCTGTGTTAAGCTGCTCATTTGTGGTACTTTTGTTACGATAGCCTAAAAAACTAATACAGGATCTTGAAACCAAAAAAGTTAAGAATCTCTGACCTAGGTTACCCACCTATCTTTTCTTCCAGATTTTGTCTTGCCAGTACATGCTGCTCACCACTGCCAGCTTACTTATCCTAAAACAATTATTATGCTCCCTTTCTAAGAAAATGTCACTGATTTTTAAAATTATCTTTCAAATATATTTCAAACTCTTTAAGTTTGCATTCAAAGTCATCTATAATCTGGCCCTAACCTACTTTTCCAATTTTGTGTTCCACATTTTCCTAAGATACTATTTTCTAATATGCTATACTATATTCAGTTGAGTGTACATTTAAGCATGTATTCTCTTGTTCATTCACTTATTTGTTCAACAGAAAATACACCTGTTCTGAGTTTTTATTCTGATAGTGTGTTGTCTAGTATGGTAAGCAGTAGCTCCAGGTGTCTATTCATTTGAAATTAAACACATAAAACTGAAAATTCACTTCTTTGGTCTCAGTGGCTGCGTGTGACTGGTGACTGCTATATGGAACAGCACAGATATTAGAACATATCCACTCTGTAGAAAGTTCTTTTAGATAGTTCTATTCTTATAAATAATCTCTTCACCTTGGTCCCACATCACCTTGCATTTTCCTTCATTTCCAGCACTCCTGATATGGTCTTCCTGGAACTGGCTCTCTACCACACACCCCACACCTTTCCTCCAATTCCCTGGCATACTTTCCTTCCTGTTATTTATCAAAATCAACTTTTGATTCTGACTCAAATGATTATTTTAAGATGACTCGAGCTGGATAGAATCTCTTGTTTCTATTACTGTAACACTAATTTTGTTTTGTGGTATGTTTGTCTTGATCTGCATTTGCACCTGGCATGTAAGATGAACAGTTATTGTGTCTTTCGTACTAAGCTCATTGAAGGTAGGAACCTTGTCTAATAGACTGGGGTATACTAATCATCATACTAGAAATAGAAGAAAAGAAAAAGAAACCCGCCAGAGAAATCAAATATTTAGTGAGTATGTTAATTTTAAAATCTTAATTTCTATTGAAAAATCTTCTCAGTTCAGTGGCTCAGTTGTGTCCGACTCTTTGCGACCCCATGGGCTGCAGCACGCTAGGCTTCCTTGTCCTTCACCATCTCCTGGAGCTTGCTGAAACTCAGGTCTATTGAGTCATTGATGCCATCCAACTATCTCATCCTCTGTCGTCCCCTTCTCTTCCTGCCTTCAATCTTGCCCAGCATCAGGATCTTTTCCAATGAGTCGGCTCTTCCCATCAGGTGGCCAAAGTATTGGAGCTTCAGCATCAGTCCTTCCAATGAATATTCAAGATTGATTTCCTTTAGGATTGACTGGTTTGATCTCCTTGCAGTCTGGGAGACTCTCAAGAGTCTTCTCCAAAACCACAGTTAGGAGTAAGAATTATACTGCTTCAGTATTTTTGTTTGTTTGTTTGTCTGTTTTTTGTCTCCTGTTTCAGAACCAATCAAATTGCCAGGTAGATCTGTCTTCTTGGATGTCTCATAAGCTCTTCAGATTCTTTGTATCTAAAACTGAACTTCAAATGCATTAGTGGCTCCTACTGGCCACAGAGAAGATTTGAGTCTCAAAAACAAAACAGAACAAAAACCCCTAGACAATTGATTGAAACACATTTAACATAAAATGATTTATATCATAATGACAAAAGGAGAAATACCCAACATCTCACTGAGACCACCGAAGAAACTAGGGCACTAATTCTAAAGGAAAATTTAATTTAAAGGAAGAAATTCAGTGTTTAATTAATTCACAGTTAATACTAATTAAGATTTGTATTGCTAATCTTCTGGATTAGCTTATACTTCAGGAAGGTCAAGTAGCCCTTTACAGAAGAATTCCAGCTAATAAGTATGGAAAAAAAATGATAGAAATAAAAGCTCATCATTTTGTGACCCCCACCCCCGCCAAAAAATATTATTGATTTAAACCACAATCATTGACGGATGAGATTTGAATGAAAGGTTAAGTATGATTGATTATGTGTGTTTTGTTCCTTTGCGTATGTATATTTGTGTGATGCCTCTTTACCTAAGTATGCATGTCTCTTTACTAAGTATGTACCTAAAGAGTAGAATCTCCTTCAGTCTGAGTTTTCACACCTATGGCTGATTCATGCTGAGGTTTGACAGAAAACAGCAAAATTCTGTAAAGCAATTATCCTTCAATAAAAAATAAATTAATTAAAGAAAAAAAAGAAATACTCTTTCTGACAAGAATACCATAGAAGTGATGTGTATTCTGTGTATCACAACAGAAGGTAAATGATATTGATTTGTCCCATTGCTATTGGTATTAACTTTAATCACCTTGTTTAGGAAGTATCTTTCAGGTTTCCTACAATAAAGTTACTATTTTCCCCTTTGAAATTTAAGTGTCTTATGAAGGGGTAGCTTTGAAGCTGTAGATGTATTCTGTTACCCCTCAAGCTTTCACTATTTTAGCATCCACTGATGCTTCTTGCCTGAATTAGTTACCACTATGATGGTTGTCAAATGGTTATTTTGTAATATTATCATTTTATTTACATTTGTTAATGGGATTTCTACTGGAAGGAAGAAGTTTTCTGTTTGTTTTTATAAGCATGAATTCACGGATTTTTAAAAATTCAGTTGTCTGTAAACCATTACTATTATTATGAGAAAAGGTGAACATCTTTTCTTAGGTTTAAAGGCCATTTTTATATCTTTTTGTGTAAATTATTGATTTTTTGCACATATTTATTTGGGGTTTTTGGATTTTTTCCTTTAAGAGTTTTAAAGTTTTGTTAGTGATTATTAGCCCTTTATCTGTGACATATTGTATATATACTTTTTCCATTTGTTTTCTTTTGACTTTTGCACATTTTTTGCCATGCATAAGTTTTTTATTTTTATGTAATCAAACGTATTTTCTTTAAAATGTATCTAGAATTTAAATCATGGTTAGAAAGCCTTTTCCTATACTGAGGTTAGAGGGGAAGCCACTTGTATTTTATGTACCTATAGGTGATCTTCATTGCAGATTCTGTATTTGTACTATAATGTATTTGTAACCTCAGGTTAATACTTGCTGTGCTCTTGCAGTCATTTACAGATATTTGCAAACTGGCAAAAATTCGAGTCAGCCAGTGACCATGGTCCCAGTTGAGTTCGTACAAGGCGATGCTCTGCCTTCTTTCAGTTCTCGTATTGTAAACAGTGTCCTTTTCATATTTTTGTGCTTTTTGTTGGTGATTTTACTGTTTGACCCCAAAGTATGGTGCTGGATTTGTGTCTACAGAACTTCAGTTCTTAAGCACATGAATACTGTGATGTCTGTTAGGGAGAAAAAAAGTGTATTACATAAGCTTCATTTAGGTATGAGTTATACCTAAATACCTGTGGTGGTATGTTCAATGTTTATGACTCAACAACATATATTAAATAAGGTGTCTCTGAACAAAAACACATAAAATAAGTTCTGTGTTGATCAGTTGATAAAATTATTATCAGAGGCTTGCAGGAACCCAACCCTTCGTTTGCCCTAGGAACAATCATTCAGTATTTGTGAATTCAGTGTTTGCAGAGACTTTGTAGAACATTGCCATGAATACCAAGAATCGACTCTAGTTTCATTTTTTACTCTTTAATCACTGATCTTTTGGGATTTGTGTAAATGATTTGTTGTAGGGATCTAGTTTTATCTTTTTCCAAATGGCTAAACAGTTGTTCCATCATTTTTCTTTCTTCCTTTTCTTCCTCTCTCTTTTTCTCTCTTTCTTTCTTTCTAAAATTTACCTTAGTTGTAGTGATTTGAGATACCACTTTTATTATTACTAAGTTTCTGTATGTATTTGGCTCTGATTTCAGAGTCTCCTTCGTAGTCTATTTGTGTGCCGATACCTCATGTTTTAATTATAGATATTTTATGTTCTCATTTTGGTAGGTCTAGTTCCCTCTCATAGCTTTTCTTTTTTAGTGTTTTCCTGGATATCTTTACTTGTTTATTTTTCCAAGTTGTCTAGCTCCCCAAAAAAGATTATTAGTATTTTTATTAGTGTTGTATTAAATTTAGAAGTTAATTCAAGGAGAACTTACAATTTTATGATGTGTAGTTATCCTGTCCAAGAACACCAGATATCTTTTCATTTGTTCAAGTCTATTTTTTGTGGCTGTCAAGTATCTTAAAGTTTCTGTCATATAAGTTTTGCACATTTCTTGTTAATTTGTTCGTAAGCATTTTATCTTATTTGTTGTTATATTAAGTAGAATTTTCTTGTCCACCATATCCTTTAACTGTTTAGTATGCTTGCATATGAAGGCTATTGTTTTTTATATTTTAATTTTATATCTTGCTACCTTATTAAATTCTTTTATTGTTTTAATTAGTTTATCTTATTGATTTACTAAGATTTTCCATGTTCCCTCCTATGTCATTTGAAAATAGTTGTTTAATTTTTATTTTTTTCCAATTTATAAGCTTCTTGCCCATTTCATTGGCTAATACGTTCAGTCCAGTGTTGAATAGTGGTGGAGGTAGTGGACATCCTTGCCTTGCATTTGATCATGCATCTCTAGTGTTTATTAAGTAAGATGTTGGCTTTAGGACTGAGATATGTATTGTTTTATCAAGTTAATGAATGATGCTTTTATTTTGATATGGTAAGACTGCTAGAATTTCTAACTTAGTGCTGGGAAGATCTAAGTAGAGAGAGGAAATGAAGTTGAAGTGGACAGAAGAAGGAAGCAAGTGAGAAAGGAAAAGGCTTTGGAATGATCAGTAAAACTGCTCAGTGGGAAAGAGAATGCTGTTTTTACTAACAACACATCTCACTGTTCACTTGGTTAATTAATCGAAGACTGAATGTCTGCACATTAAGATAGTAGAAATAATTCTAGAAATATTATTGTCACTCTGCCTCTATTATCTTCTTGGACTTTGCTGGTAGCTTGAATAAATAAAATACTTATATGACTGTAACCCTGAAAATGGAGCTTTGCCTTGTTTTTGAACTTCCAGTTTTTCCAGATTGCTCCATAAGGCAATCGTAAATGTTTATTGAATGCCTTATATTAGAATATATATGTATATTTATATATATGCACACGCACATATATTTACAGTGCGCACACACACATACACATTGTCTAGCTTCAACTGAGATTTAATCCAAAGGCTCAAATGATTTTATCAGAACTCAGTCTTCTTTCTCCTGATCTTTCTGTTCTACTTTTGTTAGTGTTACCCTCATCCTCAGGGTCTGCTTTTGGCAGAAGAGATTTAGATTTATGTCTTCACCTCTTTGTAGCTCCTGTACAAGTCCTTGGAGTTCATTCTGGCTCGACTGGCCCCATCATATGCCCACAGTGGCAGTGGGGTTTGTGGTTCCTGCTGGACCCCAGTGGCACATTCCACTCCTTCTGATGGGGATGCAGGTTCCTCCCCAAAACACATGGTCTGAGAGATTGGAGGGGTAGTTTTCCAAAAGAAATGGGGTGTATTTATTGTAGCAGAAGAAGGGAGGATTAGGTGCCAGTCAGGCAAAAAAACAGCAGCTGTTTGCTGCAATAACTGAGTAAAGTTTATTCAGTGGACTCGAGTTTAGTAGTGAATGAAAAGTTGTAGTAATTTGGAGAAAGGAAAAATGCCTGAATGAATTCTTTGGACATAGACTCCTCACTGCTTGCTTCCTTCCTTCCTTTGGCAATAGCTTACTGTTTTTCCCCCAGAACTGATTCCTCTAGCTTTATTGGATTCGTTCACCCTTGCTGGAGGTAAATGATATCAGGTAAGTAGTGAATGTGAAAATAAGCAGCACGGTTCTGTTTTTCTGCAGCTTTAGTCCTGCCTCCCAGATCTACTGCCAGAGATGAATAGAAGGCCTCCTCCCAGCTTTCCTCTTGACTCTAGGGGATGAAATGTGTCATTCTTACATAACACAGAGAATAGTTATCATATGGCGTACTTGTACCACAGTATTGGTTCTTTTTTTTTAGTGTCATCTAAAGTAACAACATGTATAAGTCTCTATCTTTCCTTTCTAGGGCTGCCAATACAAAAAAGTAATATTTCCTTTTGGAGCCTGAGGCTTGTTTTCCTCTTATTTATGGAGAATATGCAATTTAGATATTTGAATAGAAATAGCGGAAGCAGCCAAAAACTTTTCAATAGTCCAGTTAAAATACATAATAGCATGTGTTTAAAGTAAATCTTTGGAATACAGATCGGAAAATCCTGGATACAGTCATATAGTATGTGCCGCAAAGGCATGCCTTGCTAATAAGTACAAGTGGGAGGAAACAGTACATATCCTACAAGGGGTCAGAGATTCCTACTAAGATGTTTCTCTGGCAGCCTTGTTCCCATCTAGGTAGCTGAAGGACTAAAGGGATTTTCCAGTCTTGCTTAATCTACTGGCTTTTATTGAGTTAAATGCCATCACCTCTGCAGCCTCACATATTTGCATAAACACTCTCCCTCAGAATTTAAACAAAGAGTTATATATTTTCCTTTGTTAGAAATGTAAGAAAAAAACTTGCAAAGCCTGAAAGTCTGTGGAGGATTCGCCTCATTTTAATCATAGACATGGACAGGGGGCAGTCTAACTTAAACATGTGGACTTTGGCACCAGGCCAGCATGGATTTTAACATTTCGTGATTTGGATGTGTATCCTTAGACAAGTTGATCGTTGTAGGCCTCTCTTCTCTTATATATGAAAGTTATTCATTTATTCATCCAATACGTTTGTTATTAACTACTCTTCCATGTGTTGGGGATGCATCAATAAACAAAACAGTAAAGGTCTCTTCTTTTCTGTGGCTTACATTCTAGTGGTGGGGAGAAGCAAGAAAGATAAATTGCGTGTTCAAAAATCATAATTGCTGTAAGAAAGGAAAGAGAAGAGCAAGATCATGGAAAAATGGATTAGGGAAGAGAGTGGGTGCAGAAGTAGGGTAATCAGGGTTGGCATCACCAAGAAGGTGATGTTTGAAGTTTTCAGTGAAGTTTTAAAAGACTCTCTCTGCCTTGAGAATAGATTGTTGGGGGTTAAAAAAAAAGCAGAGAGAATTGTTAGGAGGCTTTCATTGTAACCTCGGTGAGAGCTGATGGTGACATAGTAGTAACGCTGAAGATGGTGAGAATGGCTGAATTCTGTATCCATTTTGTAGGCTCAGCCAACAGAATTTTCTGATGGTTTAGATATGCTGTGTGAGACAAGAAGAGGAACCAAGGCTTTTGACCTGAAGAATTGGATGGAGGAATTGTTAACTGACGAGAGGAAGACTGTGGGTAGGGTGAGTTTTAGGGAAAAGATCAGGAGTTCAGTTCTGTGTATATATATATTGCCTTTGAGATGTCTGTAGGCACCCACATAGGCATAAGAACATATACCCACAGGTTGCTGTGGTGATTCAGTATGGTTAATGTAAATCACTTAGCACAGTGTGTGACATAATTATCTGTATGAGATCAGAGAATATATTGCCACATGAAACAAGAATCCGTTCAGTTCAGTTGCTCAGTCGTGTGCGACTCTTTGCAACCCCATGAATCGCAGCACGCCAGGCCTCCCTGTCCATCACCAATTCCCGGAGTTCACCCAAACTCATGTCCATTGAGTCAATGATGCCATCCAACCGTCTCATCCTCTGTTGTCCCCTTCTCCTGCCCTCAATCTTTCCTAGAATCAGGGTTTTTTTTTTTTTTTTTTTCAAATGAGTCAGCTCTTCGCATCAGGTGGCCAAAGTATTGGAGTTTCAGCTTCAACAGATCTCCTTTAAGATGGATGGTTGGATCTCCTGGCAGTCCAAGGGACTCTCAAGAGTCTTCTCCAACTCCACAGTTCAAAAGCATCAATTCTTCGGCACTCAGCTTTCTTTATAGCCCAACTCTCACATCCATACATGACCACTGGAAAAACCATAGCCTTGACAAGATGGACCTTTGTTGACAAAGTAATGTCTCTGCTTTTTAATATGTTGTCTAGGTTGGTCATAACTTTCCTTCCAAAGAGTAAGTGTCTTTTAATTTCATGGCTGCAGTCACCATCTGCAGTGATTTTGGAGCCCAAAAAAATAACGTCAGCCACTGTTTCCACTGTTTACCCATCTATTTCCCGTGAAGTGATGGGACCGGATGCCATGATCTTCGTTTTCTGAATGTTGAGCTTTAAGCCAACTTTTTCCACTCTCCTCTTTCACTTTCATCAAGAGGCTCTTTAGTTCTTCTTCACTTTCTGCCATAAGTGTGGTGTCATCTGCATATCTGAGGTTATTGATATTTCTCTGAGCAGTCTTGATTCCAGCCTGTGCTTCTTCCAGCCCAGCATTTCTCATGATGTACTCTGCATAGAAGTTAAATAAGCAGGGTGACAATATACAGCCTTGACATACTCCTTTTCCTATTTGGAACCAGTCTGTTGTTCCATGTCCAGTTCTAACTGTTGCTTCCTGACCTGCATACAGGTTTCTCAAGAGGCAGGTCAGGTGATCTAGTATTCCCGTCTCTTTCAGAATTTTCCACAGTTTGCTGTGATCCACACCATCAAAGGCTTTGGCATAGTCAATAAAGCAGAAATAGATGTTGTTCTGCAACTCTCTTGCTTTTTAGATGATCCAGCGGATGTTGGCAATTTGATCTCTGGTTCCTCTGCCTTTTCTAAAACCAGCTTGAACATCTGGAAGTTCATGGTTCACATATTGCTGAAGCCTGGCTTGGAGAATTTTGAGCATTACTTTTCTAGCATGTGAGATGAATACAGTTGTGCAGTAATTTGAACATTCTTTGGCATTGGAATGAAAACTGACCTTTTCCAGTCCTGTGGCCACTGCTGAGTTTTGCAAATTGGCTGGTATATTGAGTGCAGCACTTTGACAGCATCACCTTTTAGGATTTGAAATAGCTCAACTGGAATTCCATCACCTCCACTAGCTTTTTCGTAGTGATGCTTCCTAAGGCCCACTTGACTTTGCATTCTAGGATGTCTGGCTCTAGGTGAGTGATCACACCATTGTGATGATCTGGGTCGTGAAGATCTTTTTTGTACAGTTCTTCTGTGTATTCTTGCCACCTCTTAATATCTACTGCTTCTGTTCTGTCCATACCATTTCATAACAAGTTGCAAAACCATATATTCAGGGGAAAAGGGCTCATTGAATATAATAGCAAAATGAAAAATAATAGTTTGGAAGGCTGAGGAAATCTCTCAGAAAATGAAAGTCAGAGGGATGCAAAAGTCATAGAGAATCCATGTAGGAGGTCTAACTCCTTCCTAATGGGATTCTCAGAGACACAGACCAGAGAAAATGAAAAGAGGAAATTATGAATGAAATAGGACAAGAAAAAATTCCAGAACTGAAGGACAAGAATTCCTAAATAGAAAGTGCTCAGCACTAAGAATAGGGGGTTGATTCGGGTGGGAAGAAACATAGTACCAAGACATTTTAGAGCAGCAGAGAGACGCAGCAAGTCACAAAGAAAGGATTAGAAATTAGCAGTTTGTCAGACTTTTCAAAAGTAATACAGGATGCAAGTAGACAGTGGATTAGTACCTTTAAGGTTCTGAGGGAAAATGATCAAACATAGATTTCTATGTCCAGCCAAACAGTTAGTTATAAGGATAAGGTGACAATATTTTCCAACGTGCAAGGTCTCAGAAAAATTATCTCCTAATACATCCTTCCTTGGGAAGCTATTAGGAAAATAGGATATAACACAAGAGAGACATAAAGGAAATTCCTAGAATGATGATGAAATAAAGTCCAGGATAACAGCTAAACAGCAGGTCTAGAGGTTAAGGTAAATACAGTTAGGGCAGAAGGATGTAAGACCCAGGGAACATGTCTCTAAGAAGAAGATTGAACTGACATTTGATGTGTTTGACTTTTCTGAAGGAGATTCATAGCTCTTTCAGGGAGCTAGGGGATAAACTGTTCCCAGCTTAAAGCAACTTACACTGCAGTATGGCATATGCACAAGGAAGTAGGTAATTACCATAGTCTGTGAAGGTTTGGAAAGCTTAGTACCCTTCCCGTAGACCACCCATAATTGGAATGTGGGTTTAGAAGTCTAGTATTTAGCTCCTTCAGCATCTGTAATTGAACTGTCAAACCAACAGCTTGAAGCTGACTGTTGGACTAGCTGAAAAATCATTCCACAGTCTAAGAAAGAAAGTCTTTTTTCTTTTTCAAGGGTTGGGCGGGGGGAAACTATTGCTTATTATTAGTTGAAAGAATATAAAATCTATGTATGTATATTTATAAGCATTTATCAGGTTTTATTTTTGTATGTATGACACTATATGTTTGTAAGAATGTCTTGTTTTTACAATGAGCATGGAATAGTACAAGAGAAAAAACTTTCAATTGTCAATTTAGGTATAAAAAGTAACTGAATTTTTTATATAATAATTTATTTTATCTCCCAAGATAACTGATACCCCACTGACTTCTGGCAATAAGATAATGTTCTCCCAATATAATAGTGACCTTTTTTGTGTGCGGAATTCTTCACTATAAAGTTATTTTATAGTTGGAGATTGATTGCAAGCAAATTAAAATTTTACTGTTTGGCTTAGACTTTGCATTTTTTGGTACGCTTTGGTTATAATAGAAAATGTAGCAGTTTTGTGTCACAGAAGTATTTCTCAATATAAATATGGAATGATATTTATGTCTTATTTAATTTCTCACTCAGTGCTGCAATCCATGGGGTTGCAAAGAGTCAGACATGAATGAGCAACAGTTAATATATATACTATACAGGTATAGAGTGAGTATATAAAGAAAAATTGCAAGGGGAGAAGAAGATAATCAAAATGAAGTTTATTATTTTTAAGTTTTAATACTATGTAAGATTTTATGGTAGTTAAGTTCCTACAAAATATGGTCATTCTGTAATATATGACCTGGGAACATCAGTTAATCTGCTGGGAACACAGGAAAAGTTAGGACATTATTCCTGCCCTCTGATAATCCGTAGTCCTAAAAAAGTTAATTTATAAACAAGTAAATGTAATAAAATAGAGGGTTGTTGCTGTGTTGTGCTAAGTTGCTCCAGTCGTGTCTGACTCTTTGCGACCCTATGGACTGTAGCCCGCCAGGCTCCTCTGTTCATTGGATTCTGCAGGCGAGAATACTGCAGTGGGTTGCCATGCCCTCCTCCAGGGGATCTTCCCGACCCAGGGATAGAACCCATGTCTCTTATGTCTCCTGCGTTGGTAGGTGGGTTCTTTACCACTAGCGCCGCATGGGAAGCCCAAATAGAGGCTTAGAAGTACTTTAAATGATATTTACCAAGTGAATAAAGAGAGAAAATCATCCCAAGAAAAGTATGGATTAAGAAGACAGATATGGAAATGCAGTACTATTTGTGGAAATGGCAAACTTTTTGTTTGTTTGTGGTGTAGATTAAGAGGAAGGACCTGGGAAATACATGAGCTCCATCTCATAGAGCAGGCCTGCTGTATTCAGAGATTTAATTATTTCCTCCTGGGACAGTGTTTCTCAAATTTATGTGATCATAAGAATCATGTAGAAAGTTAAAGCAAAGCAGAACAAGAAAACCTCTGTAGTTCACCCTTGACCTGACAAATCAGAATCCTCAGAGGAGGTCTGGTTTAATGTATCTGGGGCTGCTAGAAGACCTAACTGGCACAGCAGATACTGCAATTCATTGGTATTTCTTAGTTGTTATTTGGTCCCTCAGTGTCCAACTCTTTTGCAATCCCATGGACTGTAGCCCACCAGGGTCCTCTCTCTGTTGGATTTCTCTGGCGAAAATACTGGAGTGGGTTGCTACTTCCTTCTTCAGGGGATCTTCCCAACCAGTACCCGGTCTTCTGCTTGGTAACCAGATTCTTTACCACTGAACCACCGGGGACACCCATTTCTTGGTTAACTTTGAGGTTTTCCAGTTTTATTATGTGGTTCCTCTGGATAAAGGGAGCTTAGACCACTAGGGGGTGCTTTGTAATTAGAAAATGCAGGTCTTCCTTTGCTACCACGGGGGTGAGTGTAGCAAAGCAGTGGCCAGTGAGAAGAGTTGGTGCCAGTCCTAAGACACATTTAAAATAAGAGAGAAAAGAAAGGAAGAGATGACGATAGAGAGAAAAGAAGTCGAAGGGCAAGAAGAGAGAAGAGGAGAAAGTAAACAGGTATACTGTGAAGGAGGTTGTCAAATACCATCAGTAATTACCTCAGGAAAATGGCTCCCGGGCCGCTTGTTGCTGATTTATTTCTGTGTTTATTCATTTGACTCTTATTTAATGAGAGTCAACTGAGGATACCATGGTTAACAAGATGTCCTCCCTACTCTCTGAGAGTTTATAAAGGTAAAAGGAGCTTAAAAAATCTGAACTTAAAATCTTGACCCTTTCTTTGTGGATTATGTTAAACAATATGAAAAAGAATACTTTAAAATTTTAGTTTTGTTTGTTTCATATTCTTTGTTTCATTCCTCTGCTGGAGAAAACCTTTTCTAGAATTTCAAAGAAATTTTTCTGAGAAAAGTATTTGAAAATTAGCTGCTTGAGGTCTAATTCTTCAGAAATTCAGAGCATGTAGTTCATTACTGGGCTGTTATTAACAGGTGAGGGAGTGTGGAGGTGTCCAAGTGTGTTGAATAAATGATGGGTTCAGAGAGGGCCCTCAGTAGCCAGCTCCTGATTAGAGTCTGCAGCCTTCCTCGCTTGTTCCAGAATTCAGGCTTGTGACCTTGAGCACTCTCCCGACAGCCCAGGATTCCTCCTCAGGGGTAGCACACTGCTGCCGTTACCTGTTTACAAGGCATTCTGTGTGTCTCCATAGTGGTGAGTTGTTTTATGGTAGACTGTGTGACTAATTTAACTCATTTATGTAATCCCAATGTTTGGCAGGTGTGAGTGCTCAACAAATTTTGGTTGAAAGGGTGAGTAAATCATATTCGGTAGTGAACTTGGTAAAAGATAGATTCCTAATAGGGCTCCCTTCTCCAAGAGGTGTTTTTTGAATATGCCAGAAAGCCCTTTCTTTACCACTTTTCATATGCATGAGAGAGTGTGTAGACTTGAAGTATAAGATGAGAGTACACTTTCAGAGATAACCAAATGATGCACCCTTCATCAGATAGAGATGGATTTGACAATCCAACTCAAATTTTAATGTTGGATTCCGTTGCTTCACCATAGGTAAATAGCCCAGCTGTAGTTCTCTATATTTCTAATATAATAGGGACTGATGGCACCTATTATTAATACTTCAGGCTCTAGGGCCTGCTGAGGACTTTGTCTTACAAAGATGTGCATTGAAGTTGTCAAAGTTGAGTTGAGGAGCAAAAGACAGGAAGACAGATTTCACAGTGGGTGCATTCTACTCCCCCAGAGTCAGCGACAGTAGATCAACTTCTGTTGAGTGCGAGAGCTTTGCTCTTCAATAAAGCCCATCGTGAGAGAGATGTATCATTGTAGACCTCAAAATGCTCGTTGTTTTATAAAGAACACATTACAGAAAGCCTTCAAATAACAGAAATGTTTTAGAAACAGCTTTATTGAGATATACTTCACATATCATACAACTCACCCTTTTAAAGTAGATAAGACTTTTTTTTAGCATATTCACAAATTTGTGCAACTGTCACCACTATCTAATGCCAAAACATTTTCATCACCGCTCCCCCACCCCGCCAAAGAAACCCCATACCCAGTTAACAGTCACTCTGTGTGACTGTGAGAAAAGAATAATTATTTCCCTCTTTTGTGGTTCAGACAGTGTATGCTTTTAGAGATACAGCTAAAAACAAAACAAAAAGCAACAAAGGACCAACTGGTTCCAGCAGGGATGGCAGTAGTTCAGCTCTAGTCAAATCATTATCTGAGAAATATCCTCACAGTGGATCAATATCATAGTGCTGCAAGCTGTTATCTTTCTTTGACTGTAGGTTCAGTGAGAGTTGCCCTTGGGCTACCAAACACCTAATTTAGATGATGAAGGGGAGGTACGAGGAGAAAATGTAATGTCTGTGTCAAGGTTTTCTCCTAGTCATGGGCAAGTGAACTGCTCTGATGAACATGAACATGGAGGGACACAGTGAGGTGGTTGTGGTCACTTGCACATCTTTCTGGCTAGTCTCATCCTGTGGTCAAGAACAGTCTTGGTCCCCTTACCACACCTTTAGCTTGATATCAAAGTGTAGTGGTAACAGCGAAGATATTTTAAACTCAACTGAGATAAATTAAGAAATGGTCATGTGTATCAGTTCTGATGAGATGGATGAAACTGGAGCCGATTATACAGAGTGAAGTAAGCCAGAAAGAAAAACACCAATACAGTATACTAACACATATATACGGAATTTAGAAAGATGGCAATGACGACCCTGTATGCAGCTGTATTAATGTAAAAAGGTTTGGGTTTGGTAAAGTAGCCTGGCATATGCTGCAGTACTTAAAATTTTTTTTTAAATTTTTGTGTTTTTTTAATAATAGCACTAATTCCAGATTATAGGTGCACTTGTGTGAACAGTTCCCTAAACTTTTCTTTCTAAAGTGTAAATTGTTAAGTCTTTCAGAATAACGGTACAGTTGTCTCTTTAGAAAGATCCTGTAGATTGATGTCTTATGACTGGCCTAAGTTCTTCTGGCACATTCTCTCCTGACTCCTTTTTATACCCAGAGAGATATTTCTTTCTTTTTAATCTATGCTTTGTTCAGAATAAAGAAATGACAGAGAAGTTCTCTAACATACTTTTAGGAGAGGTTGCAAAATAAAATTTTGAATCCAGAATGGCATAAACTGTCTACTTTTGCTGTTCTGGGCTGATGGACAAATTTGTAATCAACCGTTGTGCATAATGGTCATGTAGTTGAAGTTGTAGGTTTATCCTTAAGAACACAGCCTCGAATACACTTGTGTTTAGTAAGTAATGTTTAAGGTGATTGTGAAACTCTTTGCTGTCAAGTAGTGGGGACTTCTCTATCAGTTTGGTTTGCTTTGTAGACGATGCTGTCTTTAAGTAAAAAACAGTTGACACCTCCATGTCTCATTGACATGTCTGGTTAAATGTAGCTCAAACACATATTAAACTTTTGTGTGTGATAATGTGCTCTCCAAGTGAGAAGTCCGCACTGTAAGACTCTAGAGGAATTGTCTCATTTGATAATTTCAGTACCACCTACGATTTTATCTAGTGTGTGATGAGGTCATGTAGTGACTGTTATTATATGTTGATTCAGAATCTAGGAAGATAATTGATAAACCTGGTCCTTGGTTCCCAGAGGTCTATCATAGAAGAAAGGGAATGATTATAATGAAGCAATCTTTATTGTTGCTGACCGGCTCTACTGTGGAACATTTAAAACATTGGGGCTCTGATGTGAAAGATGAATTGAAAAATAAGTATTTAGCACTTATTCTATGCCCGTAACTTTGTTAGGTACTGGTAAGTTAGAGACATAATTTCTGATCATGAGGTATTTAAATTTGGGGGAAGATAGGCAAAAAGATAGTTCTTCTTTTTAAAAAAATACATTGAGGTAATGGCTTCCCTGGTGCCTTAGATGGTTAAGAATCTGCCTTACCATGAAGGAGACCCCGGTTAGAACTCTGGGTCAGAAAGATCCCTTGGAGAAGGGAATGACTACCCACCCTGGTATTCTTGCCTGGAGAATTCCATGGACAGAGGAGCCTGGTGAGCTACACAGTTCATGGGGTTGTAAAGAGTTGGACATCACTGAGTGACTAACACTTGAAGGACTTTACTTTTTCTTCCCTCCCCATTGTGGAAGGGAGGGATTAGCAAATACATTAGAACATGCCATCAGTTGTGGTAAAAATTATTTTATAAGAGGCAAGAATAAAATAAATGCATTATTCAGAATATTGGTGATCTTCGGGAGGGAGACAGAAGAATGGAATTCAAGAGGAGCCGATGTGTAACTTCACTGGGATTGGGAATATTCTGATTCATAAATTGGGTGATGGGCTCATGAGTATATATTTTATCATTATGCTTCAGTAACCTACATAGTATACATATTCTTTTATATCTATTAAGTGGTATATAAGTTAAAAAAAATCAAGATATTTTAGTAAACATTTCCCAATCTTAATTCATTAAAAGCATTTACTTAGGATAAATTATGGGAGAAAGACTGAACTCAGCCAGACTTTCTCGGAACAGTATCTATTCATCCACTCATCCTTTTTTTTTACTTTAATTTTTTGAAAGATAATAAAAATAATGTAGATTTCTTTCATATGACCTGAATGCCCTATTTCTGTGCTCCCTAAGTTTCCATGTACTCTGTGTAGAACCCAGTTTATAAGTCAAAAGGATTCTGTCTGGACTGGCTGGCTAGATATTTAAGTATTCATTACCTCTGTGCATGTGTGTGTACGTGTGTGTGTATATTTAATGATGTTTGTGCATGACTTAGCTAGGGATTTTGAAGTATTTGTAGGGTTTTCCTATTTGCTGGGTGGTTTTAGAATTGAGAGCCATCAGTAGAAAGAAAACAAAGAAAAATACTATTTCTTCTTTTATCTATGTCCTGTATCATACAAGTGTTGGCTGAAAATAGCACCAATTTTCTGGGAAAGGTCATGCCTGAGACTTTTCTCACCCTTTACCCCTACTCTCCAATTCATGTTTCCTTCTTACAATGTGGTCATGCGCTTGCCCAAGTCGGGCTTGTGAACCGTGTAGAATATTTGTGCAGTTTTGTTTTTTAAGCCCTGTACTGCGCACATGATGCAGTATTTAATTTGGAATGGACCCTGAGTTTAGTCACACGTGCTTCTTGTGGTGTTTATCTTGGAATCCACAAGTAGGAGGGAGGTATTTTTGCATTTTATACATCTGGACATTGTTCATGATCCTCTTGTGACTTGGGAATTCTGTGTGGGGCAAAATCCAAAGAACAGCATTAAAAATAACATGGAGCTATAATGACATCTGAGTAAAAATCCTTGAGAATGCCCTTCTGATCCCAGGAGAGTTTGATCCTGATGGTGCGTGTGTGTGTTAGTCACTCAGTCGTGTCTGACCCTTTGCAACCCCATGAACTGTAGCCCGTCAGGCTCCTCTGTCCATGGGCTTTCCCAGGCAAGAATACTGGAGTGGTTTGCCATCCCCTTCACCAGGGAATCTTCCCGACCCAAGGATTGAACCCAGGTCATCTCCATTGCAGGCAGATTCTTTACCGTCTGAGCCACCTGGGAAGCCCTTGATTTTGAGAGTGAACTTTTTCAGTTGCACACTTCACTGTTGGCCTGAGTAGATTGCTGGGGTTATGCTTACCTGACACCTTTGCATGGAGGCTAGTGCACTGCCAGGCTTTCTGAACGTCTACTGCACAGTCAGGCTTTTGGGAGGGGAAGATTCTGCCTTGATGGTGCATGGGGTAAGACAGATGAAGTAAGTTCTGCTTACAGCTGCAGTGTCTCTGCCATTCTCTTACTCCACGGGCATCTTAAGATGATGATGACCTGTGAGCGTCTTTCTAGTCATTCCCTTGATCTTGCCTCATTGCATGTAGTTTAGAGCTAAAGGCTGATCTGACACCACCTCGGGCTGTGTCAAGACTAGGGATGGGAGTGGGGAGAGGGTGTTGGGGGATGGGTGGGGGAGGCAGGGAGGTGCGTCCAGTGAACTCATCCTTTCCTTGATTATATATGGGAAGTCATTTTCAACAGGATTGGACAGATAAAGTACATTGCCTCCTCCTTTTGGCTAGGGTTCTGCTAGGATGGCAAAAGTGAAAAGGGATGTATAGAAGCCTTGCTGCTCTTTGAGTGAGTTTGCATACGGACAGTATTGCTTTTTGGCTCCAATCTAGTTTTCTTTCATTCCCATGTCTCATCTTTTATGCAGCTGCAGAGAGCAGGCTTGGAAAGCGGAATGAAAGCTTCAAGCAAATTTGCTCTTGAATTTAAGAAAGAGTGATTTCTCTGGGTCAGAGTACAGATTCAACTGAGGAGGAAGCTGTTTGCCTTATCACTTTCTGAGTGAGGGCTGTTAGCTTTTTTCCCTTTAAATGTAATAAAAAGGGGAAAAAGCTGATAAGGTAGTTGGATCTGCTAGTTATAATTTATATAGAATTTTCAAATGTACTTAATAAGGTTTATCATATGATTAGAAAAGAAGCAAATACGTGGAGGGCAAAGGTCAGCCTTTGCTTGAGGTTTCAGAAAGAGTGGAATATGCGGTGGTTGAGTGCTTGAATAGGACTACTCAAGTAGGAGCTGTTTCTCTCTTTGCTGGTTTCTTTGGCCTTTCCTTTGGGAACTTTTTCCTCCTTACTTTCCTAATGCATTTTGCAACTTTCAGTTAAAAAATATCCACCAGAGTTTAAGCTTTTAGCAAATAAACATGTCCTGGTCCTACGATGGGAATCACAACATAACCAAGAATGGCTTGACTTCAGCTGGGGAGAGGTTAATCGTCGGAACTCCGAGGGTTGATACCAAGATCGTGCTTGTTTAATGTTTTAATGACTCCAAAAGGAAATGGTGAAATCTGCTGATGACACCAAATAGTTTTTGCTGATCCAAACAGGAATTTCTGGGAAGCTTCTTCATAGTATTTGGAAGACTGGAAGAATTGGGCAATGTGGTAGCAGACACACCAAACTTGAAGTGAAGGTTTATGCGAAGTAGCAGGAGTAATGTCAATTTGTTGAAGCTACAAAGCCTGCCAAGTCCTCCAAGGGGAAGAGTGTGGGGTCCCTATAAAGGACTTGGCTTTGATTCCTCTCAGGAAAGGAAGATTTAGGATAAAGAATATTTTGATATATAGAAAATGGAAACTACTGTGGCAATAGTTGTAATTATAAAGCATAGTGATTTAATGATATGGTGTCCAAATTTCTTTGCTAGTGCCAGCAGTAGTATATCCACATGAGTGCTGTTTTCCCTCTAGATGCTCGTGGAAGATTGTATACTCATTTTCTGTGTGCTCGTTTTGGGGGAAATAGTTCCTAGTATACATCCTTTTCATTATTTTCTGGGGTGGCAGGTCTTAATTTTTTAGGTTTATTTTTGACTTTTGATGTAGCCAGTGGTCAGAGGACTTCCCAGGTGGCTCAGTGGTGGCAAAGAATTTGCCTGCCACTCCAGGAGATGCAGCATATGCTGGTTCACTCCCTGGGTCGGGAAGATCCCCTGGAGAAGTAAATGGCAACCCACTCCAGTATTCTTGCCTGGAAAATTCCATGGACAGAGGCTACAGTCCATGGGTTCACAAAAAGTTGAACATGACTGAGTGACTGAGCAAACTACACACACGAGGTGTACAGGGTAATGGTTTGATATATGTATATGGTGAGAAATGATTACCACAATCAACACACCCATCATCTCACATAGTCACTACTGTTTTATGTTTGTTGAGAACAGTTAAGATTTACTTTCTTAGCAAATTTCAAGTATGAAATACTGCATCTCTAAGTGTAGTCATCACACTGTACGTTAGATCCCCAGAACTCATTCATCTTATTACTGTCCCTTTGTCAAGCATCTCCCCATTTTTCCCCACTCCAGCCCTGACCAACTACTGTTTTGCTCTCTGTTTCTGTGAGTTTCATATTTTTAGATTTCACATATGAGTGAGATCATACAGTATTTGTCTTTCTCTTTCTGAATTATTTCACTTAGCAGAGTGTCCTCCAGGTTCATCCATGTTGTTGCAAATAGCCAGGCCTTCTTTTAGAGTAAGTTCTTGATTGCTTTATTTCACAAATGTCACTCAAATAGATATGTAATGATAGTGTTGTTAAAACACTTGTTTCCTTACATTATAGATACACCATGTTTATAAGTGAAGTCTTTTAAAAATTGTTAGAATTCTGTGTCCCCCAACTGTACTCTTAAGGAGGAATGAAGAGATTGAATAGTAACTGGAGATTCATTTAATACATTGATATTTTCTCATTAAAACTTCCATCTGTATAATTAAAAAAGACCCTGTGGGTTAATAAATAAGATAGTCACTGTCACAGAGGCTCTGGGCTAGCTATCTATATCCATCCATCCATCCATCCATCCACCTATCTGTTCATTTACTTCACAAGAATAGTCATACACCCTTACTTCAAGATTTTTTTTTCCCTGACATGATGGTAAATTCATATGAAACAGATAGCAGTGAGTTGTACCAGTGTCAGTAGAGTAAGTCAGTGGTTTCCAGACTTTGTCTATTATGTATTTTGATTAAATGAGGGCAGGATGGGAACGGTGCTTAATTTTTGTCTTCCCTTTTCCCCCTCAATGAGAATTCATGGAATAACTTTTGAAAAATCACAGGTACAGAGAATAAGTTATCTGGAAGGTCAGAAAAGAGTTTGTATACAGAAAGCAGTGAGAGAGGCTTACTTCATTTCTTCCCTACTCTTCTAAGATTATTAAAACAGAATTAAGAATTTCCATTTATCAATCTTATACTTTTGTATCTTGAAAGTCAGTAAAACACAAAATCCAAATTTATGACAGTTTCACCATCATAGTTCTCTGTGTGTAAACTCTTTAAAATATGAGAAAAGTGAGGAGAACTTCTAATTTAAGAACAGATGGATAGCCCAAGAACAAACTATGTCTTAGAGCTCTATTGTTCTAAATTCTGGGCCCCAGACTGACTGTGTCAAATTTGGCAAGGCTTTCAAATTTCAGCTCAGACATAATGAATCAGAATCTCCAGAGTAAGGCCCAGGTATTTAAAAAAGTTCTTTGCATTAAAATAACACCTCTGGAAAAACACATGTATACAAAAAAAGCCTATAGGGAGAGATAATGATGTTATAATGTATTAAGGTAAAGCGTGATGTAGAGTTTGTCCTATGGAGTTCTGATGACAGAAGGCTGATTAATCATTGTTTGAACCTACCTATAGTAATACTTGATATCATGGTAAAGAGATGGGTTCTAGACCCAGAAAGTTTGGATTTAAACATAGTTTGATCACACTTAGTTGTGCTACCTTGGGCAAAGTTTGAATAACTCCTTTGTGCCTCAGTTTCCTTATCTGTAAAATGGAGATAATACTAATGACAGCTGTCTCAAAGGATTATTGTGACAATTACTTGAGATATTGAGTCAAAAGCACTTAAAACACTATTTGACACACAGTAAACTTTCAGTCCAATTTCATGGATCACAGCCTTGTGGTGAAAGGGCTTGAGACCCTGATCCTGGGAAAGACTGAAGGCAAGAGAAGAAGGGGGCGGCAGAGGATGAGATGGTTAGATAGCATCACCAACTCAACGGACATGAATCTGAGCAAACTCTGGGAGATAATGGAGGACAGAGGAGCCTGGTGTGCTGCAGTCCATGGGGTCACAAAGAGTCAGACACAACTTAGCGACTGAACAACAACAAAAACTTTCAGTCAGATTTTGCTACTGTTATTACTTGTTCTTCTAATATACAGGAGCAAGTATTTGGTCCCTACTGTGATACTCTTCTTATAGTGAGTTTAGGCCTACTAATTAGAAAGTGAAAAGAAAGCAGGAAAAATGATTGCACAGATATGAAAGAGTGTGTGTGTGTGTGTGTGTGTGTGTGTGTGTGTGTGTGTGTAGGTAGGCAGTTACACTAAATATATGTATAAAAATATGTAATGGGGAAAAAAGCACACCCTCTAATTTTTTTGGAATAGAATTTTAAAGTAACAGATTCTTAATTTACTACATTTTGCATTTCTCTAGCACTCTGAAAAATGAACAAAAAATGATGTGATCCAGACAGACACAGTAGATGGCGCTTTAGACTTAATTTTTAAAGAAACTGGCACCAGAAGGAAAAAGAAAACTAAAGCACATTTTAATGGACTTTTTAAAAGTTTCACCACTAGGACAATTTCATCCTAGGATACATGCCTTTAAGAAGTAAGGATTTTTTTTTGTGTGTGTGACAGTGCTGGATAATAATTTTAGCAAAAATAAATTTCCCAGTTGCTATGTTTGTGCCAGGTTTGTCACTTGGAAAATGTTAGTTGTGTTTTAAGCCACAAATATATAAGGAAATAGTTTTCTTTTGAAACACTGAGATTTATGATCTTTTTCTCTATATTTAATATTTCTTTTCCTAGTTTTTTTTGATCCTTTATAATTATTTTATAAAAATGTCATAAAATTAATTTGAATCACATTAATTTATAATGTAGTTATATTTAAAAATTCAGCTATAGTCATCCTAACGGGCCTCAAAATGTAGGTCTCCTTTAAAGGATAATTATAGTACTTTTGTTACTACTATGTTATGCTTTGTGTACTTGATCTTACTTAATCTTAGCAATAACTCTATGAGGATTGCTGTTCTCTCTTTTTAGATAAATAAACTGTCTCAGAGATGTTTTGTAACTTGCTGAGCCCACATACTTAGTGGTAGAAGTAGTAGCCGGTTTAAAAGTTTCATCAGTGCAGTGTAGGTGTATTTTTTGTGCAACTGCTGTGTGTCAGGCTTGCTAAGCACTGGGCGTAGTATAGTGACCAAACCCTGCCCTTATGGACCTTGCAGGTTGTTAGCTGTTTGCTAGCAACTCTTTGAAGTCTACAAGATTGGGAATATGCAGAGATGTATTTCAGAGTCATTGTGATTTTTAGGTTGATCAGGGAGCCCTTAACCAGAGAGAAATACTCATGCCTAGCTTGAACGTATTGCTATATTGAAATACTTCTTCAGGCATACTGATTCTAGCCAAAGAGAGAGCAAAGTCTCCCTTCTCTCTACAACTCTGGACAGTTAAATTATAAAATCAAAAAATGAAAAAAATAAAATAAAATCAACAAATAAAACCCACCGTAAGCTAAACTGATTTCCAGATATGGGACAGGTAGAGTAAGGAAAATACAAATGTACTAGAATGTCAAATTTTTCCTTTGGTTAAATGGTATTGAAACATATAAGGCAAGAAAATGTTAGTGATAGTCTGAGAGAATAATAGACTTTGTGTCCAGTAAGACTATGGTAACTTCTAGATGGTTTCACTTGTGCCATTTGGTGAAATGTTTTGGTGTACAACCAGTCTGTGCTTAGCCGCTCAGTTCTGTCCAACTCTTTGTGATCTCATGGACTGTAGCCCACCAGGCTTCTCTGTCCATGGGGATTCTCCAGGCAGGAATACTGGAGTGGGTTGCTGTGCCCTCCTCCAGGGGATCTTCCCAACCCAGGGATTGAACTAAGGTCTCCTGCATTGTAGGCAGATTCTTTACCAACTGAACCACCAGAGGAGCCCAACCAGTCTAGTGATACCCAAATTGCCAAGTATCCCTTCCACTCTGAGACGTTTAACATTTTTCTTTTAACTGATTTTTTCTTTTCAAAAAGTTTTGCTCTATTATTTTCACATATGATCCCAAGCTCCTATGCTAGAGAAAGGTATGTAATTGATGAGGAAACAGACCAAGAGTTTTACACTAAGGTCCATAACTGGGCTTCAGTAAGTCTTTAGAACTCCTGAAATTGTATGAAATTTTATGTGTAAGTACTCAGGAATGTTACTCCAGGAAGAAACTCCATAGCATTCACAAAATACTTAAAGACTTCTATGACTATTAAAAAAGTTAAGTATTACTCTAATTAGGATTTAGCCAAAGAAGTTTGCTAGATTCATGCCAGTTCAGGGTCATGAAAAGAGAGGTGTCTTCCCAAACAGCATCTTAGAGAAGGAGGGGCTGTTTTGTTCCTTGTAGGGATTGCAGTTTTGAGACTGAGTAAATTTGGGATTTGAAGGTATGTGTTTATCAATGGAGTTTTAGAACTCTCCACTCTCAGTGGGGTATCCTGATTTCAATTGGGGAATACCTTTTGGGGAATTGGAAAATGCTTCTTTTCAATATAATCTTTTAGTCAAATGATTCCCAGGTAGCACAGTGGTAAAGAATCTGCCTGCCAGTGCAGGAGACCCAAGAGACTGGGTTTCAGTCCTTGGGTTGAGAAGTCCCCTGGAGTAGGAAATGACAACCCATTCCAGTATTCTTGCCTGGAAAATCCCATAGACAGAGGAGCCTGGTGGGCTGCAGTCTATGGGGTTGCAGAGTCAGACACAACTGAGTATGCATGCATGGACATTTTTTTTTTGAAAATGAAATAGAAAGGTAGTGGCAAATGAAAAAAGTTATTAGATCTCAGTGGAATAAATAACTGAAGAAATTAACTCCTAAATCTTTAAATTTCATCACAGGTTAAAGATATTCCTTTAGATCAAAGTCTTTGGTGTAAGTTCTTTGGTAATACAGATTGACTCTTTTGGGACACAGGTTTAAGAGGATAGGAGATATGTATAGGAGATGTGTATGGTTCTTCTTTTTTCCCTGTCTCCTCTCTTGTCTTAACCTTTGCATATATTTTGCTGAAGAGCAGGTAGTTATAACTTATAGTTAGGGTTTCCCAATTAAGCTGTTACCTGTGATTCATATTAAAAAGCAGAGACATTACTTTGCTGACAAAGTCCGTCTAGTCAAGGCTATGGTTTTTCCAGTGGACATGTATGGATGTGAGAGTTGGACTGTGAAGAAAGCTGAGCGCCGAAGAATTGATGCTTTTGAACTGTGGTGTTGGAGAAGACTCTTGAGAGTCCCTTGGACTGCAAGGAGATCCAACCAGTCCATCCTAAAGGAGATCAGACCTGGGTCTTCATTGGAAGGACTGATGCTGAAGCTGAAACTCCAATACTTTGGCCACTTCATGTGAAGAGTTGACCCACTGGAAAAAAACCCTGATGCTGGGAGGTGTTGGGGGCAGGAGGAGAAGGGGACGACAGAGGATGAGATGGCTGGATGGCATCACTGATTCGATGGACATGAGTTTGGGTAAACTCCGGGAGTTGGTGATGGACAGGGAGGCCTGGCGTGCTGCGATTCATGGGGTCTCAAAGAGTTGGACATGACTGAGCAACTGAACTGAACTGAACTGTGGTTCTAGATAGATGAATCAATCAAAAAGTAGAATTAGATTTCTTAATTTGATGTATTTGTCTTTTATTTTTATCTAATAATTTTTTGATCAAACAGTGATCTTTTAATTCTAACAGTCACACATAATAATAGTAGCTATCAAATAGGATATGGTGAAGATTACGGTGGAGGGTAGACTGAATAATAAATACGGTGTTTAGTGTAGTATCTGAGGTTTAATGAATACTTACACAAGTATTAGCTATTGCTGTCTTCATCGTCATCATTATCATTATAGTAATATGTATATTATATATCTCTATGACTGAATACATAGCATAAAATCACCCCAAAATGTAAAGAAATGGGAAGGCTATGTTAGCTGGCCTCTTGTTTAGGGAAGCAGATTATCCCAGGAGTTGAGTTTCCTGTAAGGCATGTGTATCTTTTATTCATGGGTTAATGGCAATATGGATAGCTTTTTTAAAAAAAATTTAATTTATTTTTTACTGAAGGATAATTGCTTTACAGAATTTTGCTATTTTCTGTCAAACCTCAAGATGAATCAGCCACAGGTATACATATATCCTCTCCCTTTTGAACCTCCCTCCCAGTTCCCTCCTCATCCCACCCCTCTAGGTTGATACAGAGCCCCTGTTTGAGTTTCCTGAGCTCTTTTGATGCAAGAAAAATGGCGTTAGATTGATTATAAACTCATGAGGGCAAGGACTGTGTTTTATTTGCCTGTATCTTTTTTGGTTTTGGCTGTGCCATGTGGCTTGGGGGATCTTATTTTCCCAACCAAGGGGTCTAATGTGGGCCCCCTGCAGTGGAAGCGTGGAGTTCTGACCACTGGACCACCAGGGAAGGCCCTCTTTGCCTGTACCCTTAACTCTCTTTTCAGTGTCTGGCTCATGATTGGTGTTCCATTACTTGTCTTTATTTATTTATGTTTTCTTTGTTTTTCCTTCAGCTTCCAAAAATATTTGCTGTTTCCATATTCAGAATTCCTATGAAAGAGTTACATTAGTATTGTGACTTTTTGAATTATTGATTAAAATGTGGATCTTTTTTGGAATGTTTTGCTTGAAGCAAATTACCTGTGAAACAAGACTCAATTCAACTTAAGAACATTCAGACTTAAGACTTTTTGTAGAAAGGCAAATATTTGGTCTTAACAAAGGAAAAAGAACTTTATCTTCATTTGTGTGTGTGTCAGGCAATCACTGATGTTTAACAACACTTAAGTTACCTGGTGTACTGGTGTGTATATATCATAATGGAAAAATGTACTGCCTAAAGAACAATATCTTTAATAAGATATTTAAGAAACACCGTTTACTCTCCCATATTAGAGAACTTTAGACAGCCCAACAAATATTTATGATTATAGGAAACATGATATTTTTCAGAAATGAATCCAATCATAAGTATGGCTACTGTGACAAAATTAGGTAAAATAGTTACATCTGTTAACTTATCTGTCTTTTGGAACTGTATTTAGATTAAATAGTAAATTGGACATAAAGATTAGTATCCCTATTGCATAAAAGAGCCCAGCTATATGCAGGCCCAGGGTACTTTGTAATAGTTTATAAGAACATTGTAGATATGACCCCTTTGAAAAATGGACTCTCATGAGGCTTGGTTGGTTCTTGAATCATGCAAGACTGAGTTCAAGTTAGGGGACATTTCACTTCTTTGGTCATTGAATTGTTTTCTCCCTATTTCTAGTAATAAACAATGAACTCTGGATGCCTTCTGAGACAGAGTAGAAATAGTACATATTTCTAGTAACAGGAATTAGGGTCTGGAGATAAATGATACTCACCATACAGTGTTACAATATCTTTGTTTTGGTAGGAGATTTGCTTACAGTATATGTAGTTGGTCACCTATGGTTTGGTATCCATTGAAATGTATTATTACTCATTTGGTCTGGAGTTGGGTGAGGTTTGTATTAACAATATCTGCTTGTTGTCAGAGGGCTTCTGGTCTTTTTCTTTCTTCTGTGGTAATGTGCTATTATTAAGTGAAATTTTTATGAACATTTTTAGAAGAATAGAAATTGAAAAATTATTTGTTAACCAGCCTTAAATGTAGTGTTCATTCCTCCCACCCCCCAAAAACTTATTGTCCTCTTGGACTAAAAGGTTTAGACAGTGGAGTAAGAATGATGAGTAATTTTGAAATTCAAAAGTTAGAACCTGTTTTCTCTTGATCATATAATCACAGGAGTCACAAAAGAGTGGGCCTCATTGTCAGGAGATGAGAATTCAAGATTAACTGAATTTAAAGTTTTAAATTAGGGTCTTCCCTGGTGGTGCAGTGGATAGGAATCCACCTGCCAATGCAAGGGGGCACAGGTTCAACCCCTGGTCCAGGAAGATTCCACATGCCTTGGAGCAACTAAACCTGCCAGTCACAACTACTGAACCTATGTGCCACAACTACTGAAGCCCCGAGGGTAGCAACTACTGAAGCCTGCGTGCCTGGATTCTGCGCTCCGCAACAAGAGAAGCCACCATAATGAGAAAATTGTGCACTTTGATGAAGAGTAACCCCTGCTCGCCGCAACTAGAGAAAAGCTCATGTAGCAAGGAAAACCCAGTGCAGCCAAAAGTAAATAAATAAATACATTTAAAAACTTAAATTTTACTTTAACCATAGTAACATTATTAAAAGCCTTATTTAAATCACAGTTGACTTTATACCACCATGTTGTCTTGCAAGGTAATGTCAGGTGGCTGGAGAGTTGCTTATAGTTAACCTTGAAGGTACCTCATTTTCCTGAGGACACTTTCTATAGCTTAGTATTTATTTGCAAAATAAACCACATTTTCCTCTTGCCTTATTAAAATGATGGAATTATTTCTAGCATATGGAAACATTTCTGCACCCCATGTTCTTTAGAGCAAGTAACCCCATGTGATTTACAAATGTTGGTAAAAGCAATAGATATTTCCAAATGCTATTAGAATGATGCAACTAATATATAGGTATTAAAAAATTTTCTTCATTGGGATAAATGAAACCTGGAATGAATAAAGTATTAGGTACTCTTTCTACTGTTTTAATTCCAGAATTACTTCAACTATTGTTGCTACTTTAATTTTTGCTGTAATATCAGTATCACCACAAAAGATTCAACAGTCCTCTCAACAGGCAACCAAATATTGCCCAAACCAAAGGTAGAAAGTTCTCCCTGCTTCACTTATAGAGAAAATAGCTGGTAGTTAAAAAAAGGTGTCCAAACTCTTGAAAGTATCATTTTAAATTATCATTGTCAAAACAAAATACATGCCAGGTTAAGTGTTTAAACTCTGTACATGGAAGAATGAATGAAATATTTCTATAATATATTAATGATGATCAGATATTAATATATGGGGAGAAGTAATAGTAAACCTGGTCCTGTATTCTGACTGTAAATGAGCAGGGTGCTCATAAAAAATAGTGACATATCACTTCAATAGGATATACTCTAAACTTCTTCCTAAATGACATCTTGAAATTTTGCCCTGTCCAAAATCTTTTTTTTTTTTTTTTTTTGAGTAAGGACAGATGGGTTTAGCTGCTGTCTTCAAAGAAAAAGAAAAAGTGACATCATAACCTATATTAAATTTCATGAGGTAAAGTAAAGATGGCCTCTGAAAAAATAAGGTAGAGAAGGAGCAGGAGAAGAAGGAAAGGAGCTTTTAAAAAAATGGAAATAGTTGAAGATATTAGGGTATCTAATATCGTCAGGAACGGTATGTAATGAGACTGTTGGCAGAGTGCAGCTTCAGAGTTCTCTGAGGGTTCTAAAAGCAAAAATTATTTTTTCAACACAAAAGAATCAGACATTCTTTGGCATCTTAAAATGAGTGTCTGCTACTACATCAGCTGTTTTGTGAAACATCATTAATTCAATGCATATTCTAAATCCATCTACTGTAGGCTGCTATGCTGAGCATTTCAGAAAAAACAAGATGTTACGATATTGTTTCTGTCTCAGAGAATTTATTATCCTTCACTTTTCACTTTCATGCATTGGAGAAGGAAATGGCAACCCGCTCCAGTGTTCTTGCCTGGAGAATCCCAGGGATGGGGGAGCCTGGTGGGCTGCCGTTGATGGGGTCACACAGAGAGGGACATGACTGAAGCGACTTAGCAGCAGCAGCAGCAAGGGAGAGAGCATCCATATACAAATATCTACAGCACAGAGCAGAACAAACATCTGAGAGGACTCTACTGACAAGACAGATTCCATCCTTTTGTCAAGAGTGCTTCATGAAGGAGGACAGGTGAACTGGATGTTGTTTTGCTCTTTTTTTTTTTTTCCCAGCTATACCATGTGGCTTGTGGGATCTTAATTCCCTGATCAGGGATCAAACCCGAGCCCCTTGCAGTGGAAGCACTAAGTCCTAACCACTGGGTTGCCAAGGAAGTCCCCCGGGGTTGTTGTGTGTGTAGAATTTGGACAGTTTAAGATGGAATTGGGGTAGGAGTTAGGCTTTTGGCAAAGAAAGAAGCATGAGCAAACTGGAGCAGGGATGAAGATGGGGATGTGTTTAGGGAACAGGGCAGAGCTGAGACAGGGTGAAGTGTAGGTTTTATGGAAGAGAGTAGTTGGAGGCAAAATGGAAAGTAAAGCTTGGAGTCAGGCATGGAAGGTTTTAACAAGTGAACTGAAGGATTTTGGTCTTTATTCTCTAGGCAGTGGGGAGTCCATGAAAACTTTTCATCGGTGACAAGATAGGAGCTAATAGCTGTGCTTTAGAATACTTAACTGGAAGGGTACAGTGTAGTAGGGAGAAACTTTAGAACTAAGATTTAAGATTAAGAGGCCTGGAGAGGCCCACGTGAAAAATAATCAGGGCCTGACAGAAGGTGTGGCAGTGGAAAAGGAAAAAAAGGAGAAACATTTAGTAAGAATCAGCAGAACTGAACAGTGATTATGTGGGATAAGTAGAAGAAAAGAAAATTCAAGGAAGATTTGCACCTGCCTGAGTTAGGGCAGTGGTGGTGCCATCAACAGAAAGAGGAGTGTTAGGCAGAGGAGCTGGTTTGGGAAATTAAGAAAATTCGTTAAGGCAGTGGTTGAGGAGGAAAAAAGAAGATTCGTTAAATGCTTGAAATGAATGGGTGGGGGCACATAAGAATGGTAAGGAAGACAAATAAGAAGACAAGAGAAGATTAAAGATGAAGCCTTAAGAAATACGTCCCTTTGGGGATTCGAATAGAAAAAAAGGAAGAAGTTGGCAAGAATGGTCAAAGAGGGGATGAAGAGATAAGGATGCTCTGTTATTCAAAGGTCCCTTTTTTAGGCGGTGTGACCCTGTTTTACGGTGGTCACTGAAGATTCTACTATCTGTGTGGTCCCTGCTATACTGCCTCAAAGACTTTTCACTGTCCAGTGAGTGGCCTTTCTACCAAAGAAAACCACCCAAATTTCTGGGAAATTGGTTACAGTAGCCCTCTAACTCAACTTAATTCCATTGTTCTTTCTATTTCAACATCACAGGAGCTGTTATGACTGATAATCAACAAAAGGGTACAAGGAATCAGAGGCTTACATTGCCAGTGCCGAGGTTATATAGCACTCCCGAGCTCACCTGATAGATCAGATTCTATGTGCGTATTTCCCCCATGGGGAAGGAATGAGCGTGAGTCCGTCGTTTCTTTTCCCGTATCTTATGAGTGAGGGAAGGGTGGTAGGCATTTTGTTGATGTAGAAGCTGGCTCTCATGTTCATTCTCCAGATCACTGTGTCACTTGGAAACCAAGAGATGAAAACATTTTAATGAGAGTTCAGTCAGTAGTATCATGATTAACACCACTTGGTTTAGTGGTTTTGAGCTCATGGATGGCCTTTGAGAAGATAGTTTTAGTAAAATAATATAGGCAGAAGAATCCACTAGTTATAGAATAAATACATTATCAAGAATGGACTTCACTATTGTAAACTACTCTTTCAGGACTTGAGCCTGCAGAGGAATGGGAATAGAAAGACAGGAGCACTAGGATGAAAGGAAGATTTTTTCCCCTTGTCTCTCTCTCTCTCTGTTTTTAGTGGGAAAATGAACATGTTTGTAGGCAGAGGTAAGGGAGTCTTAAGAGAATGTACTGGGGAGTAGAGGGTTCATTACTGATTGACAGATATTGGAGGAGTCTGGAAAGAAGGAGAGCAAGAGTATGGGTTCAGGTGTTGGTGTTGGGAGGGAATATTTAGAGATCAGAGGAAAAAGAATGAAAGATGGATGAAGGTGAGGGAGCTCCATGGTGGAGAGGACAGATGCTGAGGTACAATGTACCGCATGACCTCAAACATCTCCTTAAAGAAGGAAAATCCTCTTGTCAGGAGTGAGGGGAAAGGAAAGAGGAGAAAAGATGTGGAGTAGCTGCTGTGAGAAATAGTTAAATTGTTGAGTTTCAGTGAGAACGCAGTTGAGGATAGTTAATCTTATTTCTTGCTTTTCTTTAGTAAGATTTACTTGAGGTTTTTGCTTTTTTTCGCTTAAAAGGATAGAAGAAATTTCCATGAACGTCTGTGCTCAAAAATGTGAGGAATTTTGTTGTCAGCTAATTCATGCTGATGCACATATCTTGGGTCCAGAAATATAGATGACGATGGTACTATTCCTGCTGATGGGTGGATCACAGAAAAGCAATATCCACTGAGGACCTGATGGTTCTTTCAAGTGTTAAAAGAAAACAGAATTTCTTCAGGGACTTGTTTTAGGAATGTAGCTTGGGATTTCGCCAAGAATATCTTCTCTGTCACTCAGTGGCATGGTTTTGCATGACAGTGTCTGGCTCCTCTTGTTTCTGATTTCTTCTTTTTCATATGAAAGGTATTTCTCTAGGTTTGGAAATACTCCAAATCAAGATATGTAAAAGATGCTTGACTCAATCCAAGAAGACTGTAAATTGAATTTGTCATGATGAAAAATGAAATATTACATATAGGTATTGGTGGTAGTTCAGAAAAGTGAGGCATTAAATTCTATGGTGCTAACATTCATTGTGTAACGTTCATTGTGTATAATGAACTTGACAAACATCTGTAGAACAGAGCAGAATTGAACCATCTGAGAAGACTCCCAGATCCCAGCCTTTTTGTTTCGGTCAAGGGGAATGCTTCATGCAGGCACACCACATGAACTAGACGATATAGTACGTTTAGAATTTGGATGATGAAGGTGGGTTTGGGGTAAGAGGCTTTTGACAAAGAAAATAGTATAAGCAGAGATGAACAGAGATGGAGATGTGGGATATATTAAGGAAACTTCTTTCTTTCCCTAGTTCCTTTTCTGAAAGTAAATACTTGAGGTAGCTGCTTGTGGAGGACATACAGTTCAGATAGTATAACATCAGTCTTTGTCTTGTTTTACTTTAATGGTGATTGTCTGATTTTTAGAATTACTTGCTATTCTTAAAATGGAAAGAAAAAAGAAATGTCAAAGTCTTCAAGTTTTAGCAGTTGCTATCTTCACTTCAACTAAAGAGTGTTTTAAAATACGCCTACTATATATAAGATGTTGATGAACAAGATAAAATTCCTGCCCTGAAAACATGTGCACTCTGTTAAGAGAAATTTCACCTTGGAAATTTTAATTATTTGAGCAAACTATGCTTTAATGTTCAATTTATTATACAATATAAGCAAACCAAATGGTGCATAATTTTGTGTATTCCCATTGTGATTGTAGAGCTACACTGTTCAATATATTAACCACTAGCCACTTGTGGCTGTTAAAATGAATGAAAATTAAATAAAATTAAAAATTAAGTCACACTGGTTCATTTCTAAGTGCTTAGCAGCCACATATGGCTAGTATTTATTAGTATATTCTGTACTGGAAAGCAAAGATACTGAACATTTTCACTGTTGCAGGAAGCTCTGTCCTGTTCTAGAGATCTAGAACATATTTTAATTGTTTGGTCAGGTGATTGGCTTAGTCATTCATCTCAGTGATGCAGCCACAGTACTGAGCATTTTTGCTGTGCCGGGTGCTGTGCCAAGTCCAGCATCATGTCAGAGAAGCCCTGCAACAGCCCAGTGCAGGTGAAGAAACTGAAGCTGAGCAAGGTTAAATCACTTGCCCACATCACTTAGCTGAGAAAAGCCTGAGTCCAGATCTGTACCTGAGCCCTTCTGATGCCATGTGTGCATGTGTGCTCACTCAGTTGTGTCTGACTCGTTGCGACCCCATGCACTGTAGCCCACCAGGCTCCTCTGTCCTTGGGATTTCCCAGGCAAGAATACTGGAATGGGTTGCTGTTTCCTCCTCCAGGGGATCTTCCCAACCCAGGAATCGAACCTGCGTCTATTGCGTCGGCAGGAGGATTCTTTACCACTGCGCCACCTGGAAAGCCTCTCTATAAACCTTCATTAAATGCCTGCCATGTGCCAGGTGTTGTGCTAGAGCTAAGTAATAAAGAAAAGTCATGGTTTCTGTCCACATGGACTTTTGAGTCTGGTGGAGGAAAGAGATAAGTTAACAGGTGGATTACATAGGATATGATAAGTGCTTTCAGTTGGTAAAGAGTCTATCTGCATTGCAGGAGATCCTGGTTTGATTCCTGGGTTGAGAAGATCCGCAGGAGAAAGGATAGGCTACCCACTCCAATATTCTTGGGCTTCCCTTATGGCTCAGCTGGTAAAGAATCTGCCTGCCATGCGGGAGACCTGGGTTTGATCCCTGGGTTAGAAAGATCCCCTGGAGAAGGGAAAGGCTACCCACTCCAGTGTTCTGGCCTGGAGAATTCCATGGACTGTATAGACCATGGGGTTGCAAAGAGTCAGACACAATGGAGTGACTTTCACTCACCATGGGAAAAGAAATCCAAGAGACCACGAACAGTATAGAAGGAAAACTACAGAAGCAATGCTCAAAGTTTACCTCTGAGGAAAGGTCAATAGATACTGGCTTGTGTAAGCTGGAGAGAGTGAGTGAAAAGATGATCCTGACAGTGTAAAACACCTAGGATGTAAAACAACATGGCAAATTGGAGGGACTAAAAGATGTTCACTCTGACTGGGGCCAAATAATCTCTAAGATCTCATAATTCAGAGTCTTTCTTTTTACGATATGTTTACATTATTCTAAAAAACAGACTGAAGTTGAACGGTTTTGTGAAGACCTACAAGACCTTCTAGAACTAACACCCAGAAAAGATGTCCTTTTCATTATAGGGAGCTAGAATGCAAAAGTAGGAAGTCAAGAAATATCTGGAGTAACAGACAAATTTGGCCTTAGAATACAGAATGAAGCAGAGCAAAGGCTAATAGAGTTTTGCCAAGAGAATGCACTAGTGATAGCAAACACCCTCTTCCAGTAGCACAAGAGAAGACTCTACACATGAACATCACCAGATGGTCAATACCAAAATCAGATTGATTATATTCTTTGCAGCCAAAGATGGAGAAGCTCTATACAGTCAGCAAAAACAAGACTGGGAGCTGACTGTGGCTCAGTTCATGAACTTGTTATTGCCAAATTCAGACTTAAATTGAAGAAAGTAGGGAAAACCACTAGACCATTCAGGTAGGACCTAAATCAAATCCCTTACGATTATACAGTGGAAGTGACAAATAGATTCAAGGGATTAGATCTGATAGACAGAGTGCCTGAAGAACTATGGATGGAGGTTTGTGACATTGTACAGGAGGCAGTGATCAAGACCATCCCCAAGAAAAAGAAATTCAAAAAGGCAAAATGGTTGTCTGAGTAGGCCTTACAAATAGCTATGAAAAGAAGAGAAGTGAAAGGCAAAGGAGAAAAGGAAAGATATAGCCATCTGAATGCAGAGTTCCAAAGAATAGCAAGGGGAGATAAGAAAGTCTTCCTTAGTGATCAGCACGAAGAAATAGAGGAAAACAATAGAATGGGAAAGACTAGAGATCTCGTCAAGAAAATTAGAGATACCAAGGGAACATTTCATGCACAGATGGGCACAATAAAGGACAGAAACGGTATGGACCTAACAGAAGCAGACGATATTAAGAGGTGGCAAGAATATACAGAAGAACTGTACAAAAAAGATCTTCACGACCCAGATAATCATGATGATGTGATCACTCACCTAGAGCCAGACATCCTGGAATGTGAAGTCGAATGGGCCTTAGAAAGCATCACTACGAACAAAGCTAGTGGAGGGATGGAATTCCAGTTGAGCTATTTCAAATCCTGAAAGATGATGCTGTGAAAGTGCTGCACTCAATATGCTAACAAATTTGGAAAGCTCAGCAGTGGCCACAGGACTAGAAAAGGTCAGTTTTCATTCCAATCCCAAAGAAAGGCAATGGCAAAGAATGCTCAAACTACCACACAACTGCACTCATCTCTCATGCTAGTAAAGTAATGCTCAAAATTCTCCAAGCCAGGCTTCAACAGTACATGAACCGTGAACTTCCAGACATTCAACCTGGATTTAGAAAAGGCAGAGGAACCTGAGATCAAATTGCCAACATCTGTTGGATCATCGAAAAAGCAAGAGAGTTCCATAAAAACATTTACTTCTACTTTATTGACTACGGCTGAGCCTTTGTGTGGATCACAGCAAACTGTGCAAAATTCTGAAAGAGATGGGAATACCAGACCACCTGACATGCCTGCTGAGAAATCTGTATGCAGGTCAATAACCAACAGTTAGAACTGGACATGGAACAAAAGCCTGGTTCCAAATCGGGAAAGGAGTACATCAAAGCTGTATTTTGTCACCCTGCTTATTTAACTTATATGCAGAGTACATTATATGAAATGCCCGGCCGTATGAAGCACAAGCTGGAATTGAGATAGCTGCGAGAAATATCAATAACCTCAGATACTCAGATGACACCACCCTTATGGCAGAAAGTGAAGAACTGAAGAGCCTCTTGATGAAAGTGAAAGAGGAGAGGGAAAAAGTTGGCTTAAAGCTCAACATTCAGAAAACTGGTCCCATCACTTCATGGTTAATAGATAGGGATACAATGGAAACAGTGACAGCCTTTATTTTTTGGGGCTCCAAAATCACCACAGATGGTGATTGCAGCCATGAAATTAAAAGACGCTTACTCCTTGGAAGAAAAGTTATGACCAACCTAGACAGCATATTCAAAAGCAGAGACATTACTTTGCCAACAAAGGTCGTCTAGTTAAGGCTATGGTTTCTCCAGTGGTCATGTATGGATGTGAGAGTTGTGAAGCTCTGTGCTTCTGAGCTTTCTGTGAAGAAAGCTGAGCACCGAAGAATTGATGCTTTTGAACTGTGATATTGGAGAAGACTCTTGAGAGTCCCTTGGACTGCAAGGAGATCCAACCACTCCATCCTAAAGGAAATCAGTCCTGAATCATTGGAAGGAGTGATGCTAAAGCTGAAACTCCAGTACTTTGGCCACCTGATGCAAAGAACTAACTCATTGGAAAAGACCCTGGTTCTGGGAAAGATTGAAGGCGGGAGGAGAAAGGGATGACAGAGGATGAGATGGTTGGATGGCATCACTGACTCCATGGACATGAGTTTGAATAGGCTCTGGGAATTGGTGATGGACAGGGAAGCCTGGTGTGCTGCAGTCCATGAGGTTGCAAAGTTGGACATGACTGAGCAACTGAACTGAACTGAAAAAATAGGCTCCTTCCTTTTCTAAAAAGAAAAAAAAAAGGTCCCTGGGTCTCTCCCACTGTTTGGGGAGCTTCTTATACCTATCTTACCTTTGTAGATCCTGCAGTTACAGGAAGACAAGAGGTAAAAAGAAATTGGAGAAAAGAAGGAAGAAAGAAAGAAAGAAAGATGGCCAGAACAAGCTGCGGAAAAATAGGACAGGTAATATTTGATGAGGAATGTCAGTACCATTTATAATTCTCAGATTCCCTGTCTCTTATCAAAAGTTCAGATCAACCATTTCAAAAGGTCATGTCTTTGTATCATGAAATGTATTTATATGAGAATATTTTTGATAAGGTATCTAAAAACTGAACTGCTATAGTGATTCATTTCATTAGAAATCATAATAAAATTTTCTTTATTCTATCATCATGTCTGTGCAGTTACAGTATATTCTGCCTGGCAGAAATTTAAATGCTATGATTTTATTTTTATAGGGCAATACATAGTCACTGTAAGACTGTAAGATTGAAACATAAGGAGTCAGAGATGGATTAAAGTCAGGACACAATGAATTGTATCTTTACTCACCAATTCCAGAGATTATTCCATGTATTATACAAAATACATTACACATAATAAATCTCTCACATTTAGTAAATATTTAGTCGTTGTTGATTTATTTCTGCCTTGGCAGCCATCACGTCTCTGTTCTGCATTGTGAAAGTCTGTTTATATGTCTGTGTCGACACCATCTGCGTTAGGATGGAGGCTTCTGGAAGGCAGGGATGATGTCTGTTTGCTTTGCATAATGCTTAGCATATAGCTCTGTACATGGAGCTTTATTTTTGTTTGATGATGATGATTTATTTATGTATTTCTTTTCTTTCCTGTCTTCAGATTGGCCACATCTTCTGATAACAATGAATCCAGTAGAACACAGAGATGAGATTAACTGTTGAGTGCCTGCTTAGGCTGGGCAGCCCAATGTCTCTTGCAGCTATGTGAGGTTTTACACCACCACAAAGAGGCACCCTTTTGTAAAAAAATGAAAAATACATAGAAGCCACCCACGTTGGTTTTCATGAAGGAAAAATTTGGTGTCTAGCTTTACCACCAGTGCTTGTCAAATAAACTTGGTATGAAATCAAGGCTGAATACAGTAAACAGAAAATTCAGATAAAAGCTAAGTGGGAAAAAAAATCCTCTTTGTTTCCATCCCTATTCTTTTTGGGGATGGGGTTCTGGAATAGTGTTGGGGGTTCAGTGTAAATTTGATCAAATGGAGCTGGAGCCAAGTGAGTAAGAAGTCAGTATTTTTTGAAGATCTCCCAACTCTTTATTTTAGTAAAAACAAATTTTACTACTGTATCCTCCTTCAGATTATCCATCTTTTAAAACTTGCATCACTAAAGTATATATCTGGGTACCAAAGTCATTGTGTGGACAAAATTATTAAGTTTAGTTTTGTTAGAATATTCTGAACACTAAAAAGGAACATCTTAGACTCTTAAGGTACCTTTAAACATTTCCTTAAAAACTTTCTTTTCTCCTTTACCTTGTCTTTTCTGCTCTTTCTCTAGATTTATCATGAATTTTTCTGTTGTATTTCAGAGAACTTTTAGGGGTTACTTGTTATAACTTTTATTATAGTCAACTTTTTATGTAACCCTTTTTATATTAACCTATTATAAGTGACATTTCTTTTACATGATTTCTAGATTCTTCATTTTTATTTTTTATTCTATATTTTATTGAGGTCTGTATGTATAACATAACAAATCTTATTATAAGGAGAATCAATATTCAGTTTGGTTCAGTTCAGTCTCTCAGTCGTGTCCAACTCTTTGCAACCCATGAGTCACAGCACACCAGGCCTCCCTGTCCATCACCAACTCCCAGAGTTCACTCAAACTCATGTCCATTGAGTCGGTGATGCCATCCAGCCATCTCATCCTCTGTCATCCCCTTCTCCTCCTGCCCCCAATCCCTCCCAGCATCAGGGTCTTTTCCAATGAGTTAACTCTTCGCATGAGGTGGCCAAAGTATTGGAGTTTCAGCTTCAACATCAGTCCTTCCAATGGACACCCAGGACTGATCTCCTTTAGGATGGACTGGTTGTATCAATATTATTAATATTAAAATTTAGATTATGATTTTTAAGCTTTTTGAAGGTTTCTGTTTGATTCTCTTGGGTTCCTTTGGGCAATACTTACTTTTAAAATTTATATTAGCTTTGAAAAATGAAGATAGCCCAGGAATAAATATGTTTATGTATCTTGTGTTATTTAGATGATTAAAGGTTCATTTATAAAACAGTTAAAAGTTATCATGTTATATCTTCTTTCTCATATATATGTATGTATATATATATAGACATCTAAAAACATTTATCAATTATAATGTGCCTCTTCCTACCAAGAATAAGACTTTTTTTATGAAACCACTTTATAAACTTTTTGAAATATACAAATATAAAATTGATATTCTATATGAAATATTTAAATATACTATTCATCTATTGAGCAGAAGAATCAAGTTCAGGGAAGCTGAATAAACCATCGTTTATTCAGACTCACACAGTTTCATAGGAGCTGAGACTCAAATTCAGGAGTGATTTGATTTCATTTCACTTGATCTTTTCATGACATCATTTCATCTCTTTCTAAAAAATACTTAAGTCTTTTATGATTAATTTCCATAAATCACATTTGTTAGTTATCAGTGAAGGTTCTTATTTTCTTCAGTGCAACATTTCAGAGGAACCTATATCTTGGCTTCTGTTTCAGGACCCTGTCTCAGGGATTTTAGTAATTTGAAAGCATCAGAGTATAGGTTTATCCATATATACACAATATACCTAAGAGGAAATATATTTAAGACAAATATATTTTTGAGAACACTGGATGGTACCTGGACATATTAATCAACAATTTCCCAGACTCTGAAAGGAATTTCTTTATCCAGATACAGTTTGATAAGAGAAATTCTCTGGTCCTTATTTTCTTAACCTCTGAAACAGAAGAACGAGATCAGTCAGGAAAAAAGAAGAAGTTTTCTTTCACACATGCTCTGTATCTCTGTCTCAGACAGATGGGGTGCTGGTGATCAGAATACCAACATGGCTTACTCTGCTATTTTTTCAAAGCTACTTACTACTACTACTTATAGCTTGAGAAAGAACTTTATTCTTCGAAAGTTATGTATTTTGGATCATTGACATAAAGATGGTTAGTGCTTAGCTGGATACTTAAGTTATAGTTATATAAGCTCTATATGTTTTAGTGCCTATCAATATCTGTGTACGAGTAACAGTATTCAAAAATATTTAGGAAGTTTAGATAGGCAAAAAGAAAAAAATCACTGATTACAGCAGAAAGCTATTCAAATTCTATTGATAGCCTTTTGGACTTTATACACACAAATCAAACACAATTTATGTTTATACACACATAAACACAATATACATAATTAAAATAATAAATACACTTTAAAAATATGCTCATATTGATGAAAAGTGAGATTGTAGAGCTATGGAAACAAATTTTGGACTAGAACACCACCATTAAAATAGTAAGTGGTGGAGAACCAATAAGGAATAGAATAAAGATGGCTGAAAATTTAATGGGTTGGAGCAAAAGCTTGACACAATCCCCATAAAAACAGGTAAAAGATGAAAGCATATTGGTTAACAATGAAAGATATGACACAAGGCGAGTCAAGGAAAAGATTACTGGTGTCTGTGAGGAAGAGGAGTCAAACAAATGGAACCAAAAAGGTATTTAGAGAATTGAAACAGCAAAACTTAACTGAAATGAATAGCTGAATCTGCAGGTTAAACATACGCACCGAATACTGAAATTGGTAAAGAAGAATCAGTATCAACTCATATCCTGGTTGTGTCTGAAGAGAGACTTCTTCAGTCATCACACAGAAGCAAAAGTCATCTGCAAGGGAGAAGATTAGAGTGGTCTGAAACTTCTCCACAACAAAGTGTAATACTAGAGAAGCTGTGTCAACAAAGTTCAGATACAGGAAAGTATGACTAAGAATATTGTACAAGTTATTAAAGAATAAAGGTAGCAGGCATGTAATCCTCAAATGTGAAAGAACCCTGAGAATACAGTATCTGTGAGATCCCTGGAAAACTCACTTGTTAAAATTAAGCCAACCAAGAGATGAATCAAAACAAAACTGGTTTTGAATATTAAAAGCATTTATATATGTCTCAGATTTAGAAACTGTGGTAACAGGATGTGAAAATTATACACCATAGCAAAGTAAAACAAATATTGGAAGGTGGGTGGAAGGGAAATGGAAATTATTAATCTCTTTATCTTTCATAGTAACAATTCAGTCAATATAGTCTAAAATTTAAAGTAGTTTTAAAGTAATATTAATCTCTGATTTTTTATAATTTTTCTTAAACATGGATGTTTGATAATTAATATTTTTTTGAGTGAAGAAGCAATTGTCTAAAGTTTGAAATTGCTTCAGTTTCATTTTAACTTCTGTTATTTTCAAGTAAAATTAGCATTGATGTATTTTTACTGTTTTTAAAAGTGAGTATACTCATATTTTTTAAAAGTAAGTATACACTTATTTTTAAAACTGGATATACTCATCCTAGAAATAATAAATTTATTTTTGTTTATACTTCTATCTGTATATGTGAGTAGCTGTCTGGAGTGATATTCACTAAATCTTAATACTGAATATTTCTCAATGGTGAGATTTTGGATCATTTGTTGAATTTTTCATTGTTTATTTTGTATTATTTGAATATTGACAGACTAGTGAAAATGATACAATGAATTTATTATCCTGAAAAATGGGTTTATACTTAATATATAGTTTCTCAGATATAGAATTGACTATCCTCGTTTACTTTGCCAACAAAGGTCTGTCTAGTCAAAGCTATGTTTTTTCCAGAGTCATGTATGGATGTGAGAGGGGGACCATAAAGAAAGCTGAGAGCTGAAGAATTGATGTTTTTGAACTGTGGTGTTGGAGAAGACTCTTGAGGGTCCCTTGGACTGCAAGGAAATCAAACCAGTCCATTCTAAAGGAAATAAATTCTGAATATTCATTGGAAGGACTGATGCTGAAGCTGAAACTACAATACTTAGGCCAAGAACTGACTGATTGGAACTAGCTCGTTGGAAAAGACCCTGATGCTGGAAAAGATTGAAGGCAGGAGGAGAAGGGGATGACAGAGGATGAGATGGCTGGATGGCATCACCGACTCGATGGACATGAATTTGAGCAAGCTCCGGGAGTTGGTGATGGACAGGGAAGCCTGGCGTGCTGCAGTCCATGGGGTCGCAAAGAGCCGGACACAACTGAGCAACTGAACTGAACTGATCCTCCTTAAAAAAAAATTTATTATGACCCTTTTCCTCTCGCCATGGTATTTAACAGCTCACAGTGTTTTATGGATATGTTACACTTCTTCCAGTCTTGATCTCAGTTTCTTCATCTGTAATTTCAGAGTTGGATTAGGTTAGTAGTTTGCAGTCTTTTTCTTTAAACAGTTAGAAACTTCCCAATAAATAAAACAATTTATAACTCTTGGAATATAGTTTCAAAGCTGTACAGATTAGGTAATTTCTGAGATTTATTCCATTTTACCAGAAAAGTGTTTTTCTTAGGTTTTTTTTTTTTTGAGTGACTGCTTATTGTGTGTTAAAAAAAGAAAAATCAAGTAATAGCCATGATCTTAAGAATCAGAATTTTAAGGTGAAAGGGAGGAGCCTTTAAAAACCATCTCATCTATTTCCCTAACTTTTAGATGTGAAGAAACCAAATTTAAAATTGCTTAACTAATGTGAAATGTATGGAACTTCAGCCCAGATCTTCTGACTTTCTGTGCCGTTCTTTCCTCTACAGTACATGTGAAAAAAAAAAAAAAAAATATATATATATATATGTATATTTTAAATGATGGGCAGGAGAGAGACAATTTTATCTTAACCTATTTCACATATAGACTAATTTGTAAATGTGAGGAAGTGCACTTAATTTATAGTGTATTTATTTTTTTCCTCATGAAGAAAGATCTGCAGGGCAGGCATTTATTGAACTCCTAAATTCCAGAAGTTAGGAAAGTGAGTGGGATTTTGGTGAGGAAGAAAGCATTTACTTGTCAAAGATTTGGAATTTACTGTGGTTGCTGAGATTAAAATAAAACTAAAACTTGACTTGGCAGAGGATTAAAAAACGAAGCAGCTCCAACGTGTGTGCACATCATGGAGAAGATGCCATTCTTCCTTCAGGCGTCCAAGGGGGAAGGGAGTATTGTTTCTTTGTGTTGCCGGAGTTGATTTATTTAGTTATGATTTCAGCATGCCTAGGAGGCAAACCCCAGAAAACATTGCACAACATTAACCGGAACAAATGTTTTTTTCCCCCTATATCCCCCTTGTTAAGGTTTTCCAAATAAAACAGCACTGTTTTTGTTTTTTGTTTTTCCGGACTGTTTAGATGGCTCTGATTATGTTTGACTGTTGGGTGTGGCAGGTTTTAGAATCTTAAGTGGTACTACAGGTTCCTGAACAAGAAAGAGAATTAAAGGTGAGGTGACTTGATTATTGGAATGTGTAGAGTGTAAAGTCTGAGAGGTATTATGGTCTGCCACAGGCTGCCCTTAGTAATAGGCCTTCTTGTTAAAAGCCCTATTATTATTGGAAATTTATTTTGGAAACGACCATAGACGAAATTTGACAAGAAAGTAAAACAAACCACCTTGTCTCGTATTTCCTTTCCACACAGGCACTTTGAAGAGCTATCATGAATATTGTCAAGCCTCAATTATCCTGGGATAGTTTAGCATTAGCACCATCCTCACAACCTCACAAACTTAAACACACACGGTGTTGCTCTATGTGCAAGAGCACAGAGACAGTTAGCAAACAAGATCCTTATCCTTTTGGAGCTTGCTAAAAGTTGATAGCTTTGTATGTAGCTCACCAAATCTCCATCTCATTTCCCCACACGCTGTCTCTGAAGCCTCCTCCCATCCTGTGTTCTCTCTCTTTGTTAATAGCTCTCCAACCTCTCGGCTGGAAGCCTCACATCCATCTTGAGTCCTTATGTTCTCTTAGGTTTCCCAGCCAATCGATCCACAAGTGCTGTCTCTTCTGTCCTCCAGAACTGCTTTTGAATGTTTCCTCTCCTCCATTCTCATAGCCATAGGCCTTGTTTAGGCCCTTTTCATCTTTCAGTTCTTAGGAGAGATGCTTGTCTGCTTCCAGGCTTTCCGTTTTACAATCCATCCTCCATACTGCTGTCAAACCTTTCTTTAAAGACAGATCCGATCATCTCATCTTCTGACTTAAAAACCTTTGATGGGCCCCCATTGCCTTCAAGGGGATAAAGTCTAAACTCCTCAGCTGGTCAGGCAAGGGTTCCATAGTCTGGCCCCAATCTGCTTATTCTCGCCTCATTTTCTGCCACACTTCCGTCTCCCTCCACCTCTGTTCCACCAGCTTCCTCGTGGTTTCCGGAGCTCATCCTCTCCTCGTACTTTTGATCGTACTGTTCCTTGCTCTCTACTCACAGAATGCTTTTTCTTGATTGCCATGATCCCCAAGCCCAAGCCTGGTTACCTCCCCACCAAAACCAGAAAATGATGTCTATTTTCCGCTTGGTGTCTGTCCTTCGAAGCAAGCCTTTTTATGTGCGTTGACTTAGAGATAGACTGCAGGGGTCAATAAATAGGCTTATGAAAGACACGTATGTGGGTGTTTGTGTGTGCTTTTCCCACAAAAACAGTATTGTATGTATTCCCTCTCATTGGTCAAACTTCCCTTCTAGATTCTGGATTGATACTGGAGATCTTTTCATATTATCACATACAGATGATGATTTATAACATTTTTTTCAGCTCCTCCCATGTGGTATCACCTTTAAGACTAGCTTTACTTTTCCTCTTTTCCTGTATTCTTATATGTACAATTAGAAGGTAAAGAGAAAACAGTTATAGCAAACAAGTATAGATTCTGATGCCAATTAAATAAGGAAGAAGCTTGCAATTGCTGGCTGGGGGAAGGAATGTTTTCCTTAAAAATTAGACTGTCTTAGAAACACTTGGACGCAGTTCAAAGGATATCACTGACATTAACACCCTCTCCCCTCGCCTTCCCCTACTGCATTTCCCCAACTGTTGCTGGAAACTAAATGTAACCAGGGCTCTTTGTGTTGTGTGTACATCTGGTTTTCCCGTTTCCATATGCTCAAGTCCTCCCTCCTCAATTGCTTCTGTTTAACACTTACTTTAAATTCCCAAATTAATCCAAGAAGCAAATTTGAAACCTGTAAATTGAGGGGGTTTGGTGATTTTTTTAGGCCTTTTAGAGCTGTGAAAAGCGAAAGTGAAAGTCGCTCAGTCGTGTCCACCTCTTTGCGACCCCATGGACTGTATAGTCCATGGAATTCTCCAGGCCAGAATTCTGGAGTGGGTAGCCATTTCCTTTTCCAGGGGGTCTTCTAAACCCAGGGATCAAACCAAGGTCTCCTGCACTGCAGGTGGATCCCTTACCAGCTGAGACACTAGGGAAGCTCTTTAGAGTTCTAGAATTCTTTTAAATAGTAGACAGTTTTATTTCAGAGAATTTATTCTAATAAAATGTTTAAGTTGTTTGTTTAAGTTGTAGTTAAGGGCCCAAGAGTGGGCTCTTGTCTAACATTCTGAAACGAATTGTCGGAGGAGACACACGTGCAAGAGGCTTTATTGGGAAAGGGTGCCCAGGCAGAGAGCAGGAGGGTAAGTGAGCCTAGGAGGACTGCTTGCAGTCTCAGGGTTTCTGGCCATGGGGTTAGTTTCCTGGTTGTCTTTGCTCACTCAGGGTCCTTCCTGGTGGCTCACACATTGCTCAGCCAAGTTGGATGCCAATGAGAAGGATTCTGGGAAGTGGTAGGACACATGGGGTCTCCTTTTGACCTTTCCTGAATTCTTCAGGTTGCTGGTGGCTTGTTTTGTGTTCCTTGCCAGGACCTCCTGTTGTAAAATAACTCATGCAAATAGTTACCATGGTGCCTGGCCAGGGTGAGTGGTTTCAATCAAAGTTTCCTCTAACATTAGGCTAAGGAAAAGTTTTCTATGTTAGAAATAAAAATACTGAAAACTAATATAAAAGTAAAGGTTTGTGACATTGTAGGATCTGATCTGATCTATACAATTCTCTCTAGCTGTAATGTTCGAAGACATTTACTGCCTTTGACAAATAATTAGTGACACACTTCTTAGGTTTTTTTTTTTTTTGGTTACATTTGTTGAAATATTCTCCATGAGTTCTGTCCTTTAGATAATCTTGGAATAGAAAGTCATATATAAAACTTGCCACTTTATTTGAATTCTAATCCTTTTTGTGGAGTTATTATGTCAGGTTCTGTTTCTAAATTCCATTTCTCACTTTCTTGTGATTGGTCATTTTTTATGATAAAAACCTGTTAAAAAAACTCTTAACCTCCTTGAAGAATATCTGTTGTTCTTTCAGTTGATGTGAACACCAGTAAACTTCCTCTTTAAAGAAAAAAAGCAATTGTAGTCCAAAGGAGATATATATTTGAGGAAAGAGTATAAAGAAATGCATACTTTTCTCATTGTCCTTCTTTCCAAACTTTTGTCACCCCAGGGGGTGTGAGAATTCTTTGAAAGCTTCAGGTCTGACTGGTGAACAGAACTGACACTTGATCTTGTGAAGTCCAGTGGTGTTTTGCTGTGTAGTTTCTGCATCTGGAGACGATTCTGTTATGTGAAAAATTAAGATTACAATATTTAAAGTATGTATTTCGCAATCAGAGTATTTATAAACACACATGAAACTTGTTCTCCATGTAACTTATGCTGAAATGGAATGGTAATGTTTATAACTCAGTAGGTAAACTACTCTGGAATGTTTCAGACCTGTCTCAGCTGACATTTTCAACTAATAACATAAGAGTTTGTTTCCTTATTCAGCAATTTTATATGCATTTAAAAAGATAGCTGATGTCTAGTTAGTTCCAAATTTAAGTTTGCTATACTTATGCCACTAGAACATGTCTTTTTTTTTTTTTTCTGTTTGTAGACATAGTAGTATTGGTCTTGGAATATGGATTTGCAGGTTAAAAAAAAAAGATTATTTGATTCTTCTTGAGCTTTAGAGTTCAAATCAGTCAAGTAACCAAGAAGCACAATTAGGATATTATTGACATGCTTTATATTTCTGTTCCTTTTTCTTTCTTTGTCTGCAAACTTACACTGAACTGTGGTTTTGTATTTAAAAATAAATTACTATTAAAATAAAAGTTTAATAGCATTAGAGAAAACTTGGAAAATGGAGAGAGGAAAGTGAACTATAATAAATAGAGTCTGAGGTGAGTCTAGTCAAGGCTATGGTTTTTTCAGTGGTCATGTATGGATGTGAGAGTTGGACTGTGAAGAAAGCTGAGCACTGAAGAATTGATGCTTTTGAACTGTGGAGTTGGAGAAGACTCTTGAGAGTCCCTTGGACTGCAAGGAGATCCAACCAGTCCATCCTAAAGGAGATCAGTCCTGGGTGTTCTTTGGAAGGACTGATGCTGAAGCTGAAACTCCAGTACTTTGGCCACCTCATGCAAAGAGTTGACTCAGGGGAAAAGACTCTGATGCTGGGAGGGATTGGGGGCAGGAGGAAAAGGGGACGACAGAGAATGAGATGGCTGGATGGCATCACTGACCCAATGGACATGAGTCTGAGTGAACTCCGGGAGTTGGTGATGGACAGGGAGGCCTGGCGTGCTGTGATTCATGGGGTCGCAAAGAGTCGGATATTACTGAGCGACTAAACTGAACTGAACTGAGGTAAGTCTTGAAGAATACATAGTACTTAATGTTGGTGTTTAGTCACTAAGTTGTGTATGACTCTTTTGCAACCCTTTTGCTGTAGCCTGACAGCTTTTTTCAACATTCAGAAAACTAAGATCATGGCATCTGTTCCCATCACGTCATGGGAAATAGATGGGGAAACAGTGGCAGACTATTTTTTTGGCCTCCAAAATCACTGCAGATGGTGATTGCAGCCGTGAAATTAAAAGACACTTACTTCTTGGAAGGAAAGTTATGACCAACCTAGATAGCATATTGAAAAGCAGAGACATTAGTTTGCCAACGAAGGTCCATCTAGTCAAGGCTATGGTTTTTCCAGTGGTCATGTATGGATGTGAGAGTTGGACTGTGAAGAAAGCTGAGCGCCGAAGAATTGATGCTTTTGAAGTGTGGTGTTGGAGAAGACTCTTGAGAGTCCCTTGGACTGCAAGGAGATCCAACCAGTCCATCTTGAAGGAGATCAGTCCTGGGTGTTCATTGGAAGGACTGATGCTGAAGCTGAAACTCCAGTACTTTGGCCACCTCATGAGAAGAGTTGACTCATTGGAAAAGACTCTGATGCTGGGAAGGATTGAGGGCAGGAGAAGGGGACGACAGAGGATGAGATGACTGGATGGCATCACCGACTCTATGGACATGAGTTTGGGTAAACTCTGGGAGTTGGTGATAGACAGGGAGGTCTGGCGTGCTGCAATTCATGGCGTCGCAAAGAGTCAGACACGACTGAACTAAACTGAACTGAACTGACAGGCTCCTCTGTCCACGGAATTTCCCAGGTAAATATACTGGAGTGGTTTGTCATTTCCTTCTCCAGGGGATCTTCCCGACCCAGAGATCGAACCCGTGACTCCTGGGTTGGCAGTTCGATTCTTTACCACTGAACTACCAGGGAAGGCCAGTATTTAATGTATTCCAGACTGTCTCTGGCTTAAAGCTCAACATTCAGAAAATGAAGATCATGGCATATGGTCCCATCACTTCATGGGAAATAGATGGGGAAACAGTAGAAACAGTGTCAGACTTTATTTTTTGGGGCTCCAAAATCACTGCAGATGGTGATTGCAGCCATGAAATTAAAAGACACTTACTCCTTGGAAGAAAAGCTATGACCAACCTAGATAGCATATTCAAAAGCAGAGACATTACTTTGCCGACTAAGGTCTGTTTAGTCAAGGCTATGGTTTTTCCTGTGGTCATGGATGGAAGTGAGAGTTGGACTGTGAAGAAGGCTGAGCGCCGAAGAATTGATGCTTTTGAATTGTGGTGTTGGAGAAGACTCTTGAGGGTCCCTTGGACTGCAAGGAGATCCAACCAGTCCATTCTGAAGGAGATCAACCCTGGGATTTCTTTGCAAGGAATGATGCTAAAGCTGAAACTCCAGTACTTTGGCCACCTCATGCGAAGAGTTGACTCATTGGAAAAGACTCTGATGCTGGGAAGGATTGAGGGCAGGAGAAGGGGACGACCGAGGATGAGATGGCTGGATGGCATCACGGACTCGATGGACGTGAGTCTGAGTGAACTCCGGGAGATGGTGATGGACAGGGAGGCCTGGCATGCTGCAATTCATGGTGTCACAAAGAGTCGGACACGACTGAGCAACTGAATTGAACTGAACTGAACTGAACTGAACTGAGACTATCTCTTGAACCATTGTGTGACTGCTGTGTGTTATATGTTATGCAACTGTGGTCATCCTGCCTTGGTGGAAAGAGTTGATAACTACAATATAAACTTTTAAAATTTTTTCTAACTTAAAAAATTTTTTTTATTGATGTATAATTGATTTACAATTCTATGTTAGTTTCTGGTATATCATAAAGTGATTGTTATACATATATATTCCTTTTCAAGTTCTTTCCCATTGTGGGTTATCACAGATATTGAATATCTGTGCTTGTTTATCTGTTTTGTATATAGTAGTTTGTATCTGTTGATCCCAAACTCCTAATTTATCCCTCTCTGCCCCCTACAATATAATCTTAACATATCTCCATCTATAAAATGATAATAGTTATATAATTTAAGGTCTATTTACTTCAGTGGAGGTAAACTTTTAAATTTGTGGAAATGACTTTCACTGTGAGTGGATTTAAGGTAGAAGATAGCATTGCATATTCACACATTGTTCTACATTTAAGATGGAACCACTTTTTTTTTTTTTTTGACATAACAGAAGATTAGGCTCACAAGATAGTTTGAGTGCCTTCTGCATGTTCTAGCTGGCAACAGTCTTAACCATTTTATATCCAGCATCTGGTTTATCCATGAGACCCTTATAATTAGCCAGTTAGTACTTCTTTGTTTGGGAAGATTTATAGTATACTTCAGGTGATGTGAGATAGCAGGCGGAAGACTCAATAGCTTACTCTTCTTAGTTTAGAAGAAATGTGTATTCCTGATACCAATATTCTTAAAAAATTATTTCCCCAAACTCTTCATTTGACATGATTGATAACTTTACTGTCTGAACAACCTAAGAAGCTTAAGCTTCTTGGGTGTGGTTTTAGAGTCTTAGGAAAGCCTGAGGAGCCTGAGCTTTAGGGGGGTTGACTTGTGTGTTCTGGAGTGTTATGCAAGGAAGAATTATTGGGCCGGGTGCCTTTCATGTCTGTATCTGCCACAGTAAAAAGCTGTAGAGGCAAGAGTTTGTCGCAATAAAATTTTCATATGTTCTCTTCTCTAGGCAAAATGGCTTTGTAATACAAGCAAGAGTCCAGATACTTCATAGCTAATCAGTCTCAAAAAGGGAAATTTGTTTTCTGATTGGTTATCAAGTAGATACACACTTCTGTTGCTGTGTTCTGCTTAAACTATAATTAAGAAAATCTTGTTAAATAGGATTTTATGAAATGAAGCCTATTAATTACATCAGACCCTTTGGTTTTATGTGAAACTATTATCATGGCATGAATTGAGAGCTGACTGCAACCTACTTATTTGGAAAATTCTTTACCTTGAAATTTTGTTTCAAATCCATGACTTCTAATGGAAAGGGTGTGGTGAGAGGCAACACTAGATTTCTCATTCTCTTGTTCTTAAAAATCCCTCAGTGATCAAATTGCTTTGACTGAGTGGATCTAAAACCCGAGTTTGAGGTTAGTTTCAAGACGTTTTGTGAAATACTCTTCGAGGGACAGGATTATGCTAGCTATACCCATAGAAATTAAAACTTATCAACACAGTGATGACAATGTAATTAGCCACATCTATCAGCAGTGTATAATCAACCATATCTAAGGCTGCTGAAATGTCCACTGAGGTAAAAATTCTTGCCCTACCCTTGACTCTCAGTAATGACCTTAAGGGTTTTGAACTCTGTAAGTGGACTTAAATCTAACCTGGGATTTACTTTGTGGTTCCAGGTAAATAGTGTGCAAAGTTAGTAAACTAGATCAAAACAGAACTCACTTTATAACTCGGATAAATTATGATAGAGTGAGAAATTGGCAGTAAGAAGTTTTAGTGAATAGGACTTTCAAAGAAGGTCTGTTGCATTGACTTTAAAAAAAAAAACAACTTTGTCTAAACTGTTAAAGAAGATTTTATGTAAATTGTTCATGCTAAATATTTGCATTATATATTCCTGTTTCTTTGTACTTCCCATTTGATGATGTTTTCAAACTGTGGTTTGCTAGAGGGGAAAAAAAACCCAAACCCAAACCACATAGGACAAATTGAATTACAAACCTGGTGTGGTCCTTTAACTCAATTACATCTAATTTGTGTTATTTTAGTCATCCTGGGAGGCAGCTGTTCTGCGTGATTGCCCACAAACAATTTCAGTGTAAGAATTTGTCCTGATTAAGACTCCTTAAGATTAGTAGTAGCCTATTTCTATTGTAAGGGGCAAACTTACAGATTAATTTTGTGTTATCAGGACCATTTTAAATATTAAAAATATAGGTGGTTTGCTTCTTAAATTGACTTAATAGTAAGCATATAATGTTTAAGTGTTAACTTTTTAATAAGTTCACCTCATTTTTTAATTTTTTATCCTTCTAAAGTTTCTCCTAACAATAGCCTCTTAATTACATCTTTTAGGCAGTTATCAATTTGAAAGCAAGGGAATGTGGAATTTTAGGTTTTTGAAATACCTAAATAAATATTTTGACTTTCTAAACCAACATTTGGAATGGTCTTGGAAGAAAGGACAGGAAAGAATATGGATTTAGGATTGTTCAGTGTAATTGAGAGGGAGATTTCAGTTAGAGTTGAGTTAGGATTGAATCTGAAATGCAGTTGACTTTACAGAAATGAAGAATTTGTAAATTCTTCAGAATTTATAGAAATTGAAACCCAAGTGGCTTATGCAAAAACAGACACAGGAACCACTTACATGAATGGTGTCTAACAATACCAACTTGTCCTTCACTCATCTGTCTGTCTTTTATGATTATTCTTATTTTATTTTCAAGGGATTCATCTCCTGAGCAAAATACTCAGTTTAGATCATCGAGTATTATTAACTTTGACAGTAAGAGGACACTTAAATGTCTTTATTATTAGAGGTGAAATCTGCAGAATATATAGATGCAGAAGAGGACATACATGATAGAAAAATCTCAACTAGTTTTCTGAAGTGGGCAAATGGGGCAGTGCTAGGATAGGATTACTGTGAAGAGATACTGTCCAACAGAGACAAAAATGAAGAAAATTCTCAATTCCTCAGAAATGATATATGAATATATTTGGAAAGACATCTTTCTACTATATCTAGTAATTTTCAGTTAGCAACTGAACATCGGTTATGGGTTAGATGTTGTTTTAGGTCCTGAGACTTCACAGATCACTAAGCTATAGGCCCCTACTTCGAAGGAATTTACTTGTAGAAAGGATGGCAAACATGTAAATAAGAATTTATAGGGAATTCCCTGGCTGTCCAGTGGTTAGGACTCCATGCTTTTAATGCATGGGCATGGACTCAATCCCTGGTTGGGAAACTAAGCCACTTGGCATGGCCAAAAAAATATATAATACTTTATGGCACCAAATGGTAGGTAATGTGATAGAGGTTTGAAAAACTTCAAAGCTTATATTTTGTTGGGTCAAAGTATAGGTCTACAGTTAGGATTTAGATCAAAATGAAAGTGTATTCCAAAAAATACTGCTTTATATGAGAGGCATCAGTTACTAGTTGACCCATAGATTTAGGAATATAAATTAAGTTTGTGGTGTCTATCAGCTGCCTGTACTACTTTCCTGTCATTCTCTTCATAAGGAAGAAACTAACAATTTGATCACCTTTTATTCTGAGCATTTTCTTGCATATTATCTGCTTTTAATTAGTTGTGAACTATACCAAATTCAGCAACATTTAAAAAATTTTTCATCATCCTGTATTCTTTTATTTCCGACCCTATCCACATATTTACTACTTGAAACTCTTACCACCCCTTGGTTTTCAATGGCAGTATTTTTATTTTCCTCCTGCCTTTCTAACCTTACTTGGTGTCCCTTTTGCTGGCTTCATTTCTAGATTAGTTATCTATTGTTGTAACAAATTATCCTAAAATTTAGTGGCTTAAAGCAATGAACGTTCATTATCTGTTTCTGTGAACCAGTAATAACACAGGCACATAATAAATATTCAGACATAACCTAAATGGAAATCCCCAATAAAGGGGATATATGCATATGCATAGCTGATTCACTTTGCTGTACAACAGAAACTAACACAGGATTATAAAGCAACTATATTCCAATAAAAATAAATAAGTAGATAAAGTAGGTGTTTGTTGAGAAAAATGGTTAAATAAATAGGGTGAGGCTCCTATATGGAATACTTTGAATGCCAAGAAGACCAATACAAACTTAAAGTTAGTCCAATGAGAGTCACAACTGATTATGGATCAGAGAAGTAGCATCATGAAATTCTTTACAAATGCTGGTTTAACAGCAACATGGGGATAGAGACTGAAAGCCAGTAAAGAAGTAGGTGGAGTTATCTAGGTGTGAAATGATGAGAACATCAACCAGAATAACAGCATCCATTTGTTGCTCATAAAGCAACATTTGTAAAGAATTTCATGATGCTACTTCTCTGATCCATAATCAGTTGTGACTCTCATTGGACTAACTTTAAGTTTGTATTGGTCTTCTTGGCATTTAAAGTATTCCATATAGGAGCCTCACCCTATTTATTTAACCATTTTTCTCAACAAACACCTACTTTATCTACTTATTTATTTTTATTGGAATATAGTTGCTTTATAATCCTGTGTTAGTTTCTGTTGTACAGCAAAGTGAATCAGCTATGCATATGCACATATCCCCTTTATTGGGGATTTCCATTTAGGTTACTGTAGAGCACTGAGTTGGAGAAGGCGATGGCACCCCACTCCAGTGCTCTTGCCTGGAAAATCCCATGGGCGGAGGAGCCTGGTGGGCTGCCATCCATGGGGTTGCTGAGAGTTGGACACGACTCAGTGACTTCACTTTCACTTTTCACTTTCATGCATTGGAGAAGGAAATGGCACCCCACTCCAGTGCTCTTGCCTGGAAAATCCCAGGGACGGTGGAGCCTGGTGGGCTGCTGTCTGTGGGGTCGCACAGAGTCGGACACGACTGAAGCGACTTAGCAGCAGCAGCAGAGTGTTGAGTAGAGTTCTCATCAGTTCCATCAGATAGTAGGTTCTCACTAGTTACCTATTTTATGCAGAGTATTGTATATGTCAGTCCCAGTCTCCCAGTTCCTCCCCCGACCCTGTATCCATACATCTGCTCTCTACATCTGTGTTTCTGTTTCTGCTTTGCAAATAGGTGCATCCGTGTCATTTTTCTAGATTCCACCAGTAAGCCATAGTATCTAATTACTTGGTTTTCCTTTTCTGACTTTACTCTATATGATAGTCTCTAGATCTCTCCGTGTCTCTGCAAATTTTATTCCTTTGAATGGCTGAGTAATATTCCGTTGTTTATATGCACCACATCTTCTTTGTCTGTTCCGCTGTTGATGGACATTTAGGTTGCTTCCATGTCCTGGCTATTGAAATAGTGCTGCTATGAACATTGGGTTGCATGTATCTTTTTGATTTATAGTTTTCTGCTGGTACATGACCAGGAGTGGGATTGCTGGTCTATGGTCGTTCTAGTTTTAGTTTCTTAGGGAACCTTCATATTGTTCTCCATAGTGGCTGTATCAGTTTACATTCCTACCAACAGTGTAAGAGGGTTTCTTTTTCTCCACACCCTCTCCAGTATTTACCGTTTGTAGGTTTTTTTGATAATGGCTGTTCTGATGGGTGTCAGGTGATACCATATTGTAGTTTTGATTTGCATTTCTCTAAAAATTAGTGATGTTGAGCATCTTTTCATATGTTTGTTGGCCATCTGCATGTCTTCTTTGGAAAAATGTCAGTTTAGGTTTTCTGCCCATTTTTTGATTGGGTTGTTTGTTATTTTGATATTAAGCTGCATGAGGTATGTTTATATTTTGGAGATTAATCCCTTGTCAGTTGCTTTGACAAACACCTTCTTTAGTTAAACTGGTTGTTTATCAACCCCCAGCTCCATTCCTAATACTGTGTTTGATTTTGCTTTTTTTATTGCCTTTATTGCTGATTTTCTCCCAAATTTTATTCTCTCTCTAATTATGTTCCTTCCACTTTTTCAGTAGTCACTTTGGAGTTTTTCTGGCCCATTCTAGTTTTTAATATTTGAATTTTCTGTTAAGTAATGCTCTGGCCTGGAGAATTCCGTGGACAGAGGAGCCTGGGAGGCTACAGTCCATGGGGTCGCAGAGTTTGATACGACTGAGTAACTTTCAGTCACACACTCACACTCACACACACACCCACCAAACAGTATAGTACTTTATCTTTAGTTTGAGTTAATTTCTCTTCCCAACTAGAATCCCAATTATCTGAGAGCAAAATTCTTTCACTGCTTGTATCTCTAGTGTACTGAGCCTGTAAGTATCAATGTGCATGCATGCATAGTCACTTCAGTCGTGTCTGACTCACATGTTGCTTGATTGAGAATTAGAAAACTCGGGTCACCTGTGAAAATGCTGCTGAATGAATCTTAACTCCCAGAGCCGTAAGTGAGGATGAGCTGGGACTTTAGGCCAGTTTGGAACTACATTTCATCATTTTCATGAAGCATTGATGTATGAAGTGATTAATTTGAAAAATGTTCCCTCTGGCCAACAATCAAAACTGGCTTTTAGCCTTGAACTATCAAAGCAAAAGTTTCACAGTTGCCTGAAGCAAAACAGGTATTAAGTAGCAAGCAGTTCAAGGCCTCTGATCCCTGCTTCAGCTATCTGCCTGGCCAAACCCCTTGGCATAGATAAGTCAAGGAATTTACTTTTATCTTCTTTCTCTTGAAAGTTTCCTGAGTTTGATTCACAAAGAAAGGGTAATAATTGAAATTTTGTGTCAGCATCTTCTCATTCTCCTAAAAAAGTTAAAGTTAGATAATAATATTAATCAAAATATAAGAACACATATAGCTTGAAAACGTCATTGGGGCTAATTGTATTCCTTAATCCTCAGTATAATTTTGCACTAGCCTTGGAGAATGAGGCCTGAGAGCCAGTGGGAAGTAAAACTCCAGTTCTTTTGGTAGCTTTAAGTTTAGTTTTGTGTTTTTGCTAAGATAGGATTCTCTTAATATTCCCTTGTATGCCTTTATTTTTTTTATTTCCTTCTTTCTCTCCCTTTCTGTTCGTTTTTGTTACTTCCCTGCAAAGCTGTAGGTATGGTATTTGGTCATGGTTAGAATATAAGAAGAACATTAAAATTTTCATTGCAGCCATCTCAAATTCTTTTTAAGTTTGTATTTTAGGATTATCAAAACTATGATTTAGCTTATTATTTGCACATTTTTGGTTTCTATGTGGCTAAATTACTGATGTTTATATAAAAACTTTTTTTTTCCTTTTTATTTGTTCATGTAGGTGTTTCAGCCAAGATTCCTGTCTTTAGCACAGGAATATTTGAATTAGAGAAATAAAGGAAGTTGAAAAGGTTAAAGCTCTTGATGCTGGCCTTTTATCTGTATAACTAATGACTTTTGGCTGTGTTTCCTGGAGAAGATAAAGAGTATCAGTTGTGGATTTACCTGGTTACTACCCAGATCACCTTGATTCATACATCCTGCCTCTGCATTCCTGCCTCTAGTTTCCCTGCACATCTCAGGGCCTGCTCATACATGCCAATCCAGTGATGCTAGCTCTGATTATTACCTCTTTTAGTTTTCTTCTGTTCTTATCCCATACTTCTTCACATATGGAAAAGTGAAGTTGCTCAGTCGTGTCCGACTCTTTGCAACCCCATGGACTTTAGCCTACCAGGCTCCTCTGTCCATGGGATTTTCCAGGTAATAGTACCGGAGTGGATTGCCACTTCCTTCTCCAGGGGATCTTCCCGACCCAGGGATCAAACCCGGGTCTCCTGCATTGTAAACAGACGCTTTACCGTCTGAGCCACCATCTGCTACACTACCTTCAGCTGTGCTTAAAGGTGGGCTTCCCAGGTGGCTCACTGATAAAGAATCCACCTGCCAATGCAAGAAGCCTGGGTTCGACCCCTGGGTTGGGAAGATCCCCTGGAGGAGGAAATGGCAACCCACTTCTTGCTGATATAATCCTATGGACAAGGGAGCCTGGTGGGTGAGCCACTGAGTATGCACATGCTTAAAGGTAAAAGATAAGGAAGTAGGAGGCAGAGAGTGGGGGAGAGGCAGAGACACACAAGAAGATTGTCAGGAAGAGATATGATTGTTATCTTCAGTGGACTCCCTGCCCTTTCCAACCACTGCCCTCCTCTGCCTTGTTCCTGTTGTCACCACTTGAATATTTCCAAAGAGAAGTGTTAGTCACTCAGTCATGTTTGACTCTTTGCAACCCCATGGACTGTAGCCTGCCAAGCTCCTTTGTCCACAAAATTCTCCAGACAAGAATACTGGAGTGGGTAGCCATTTCCTTCTCCAGGGGATCTTCCCAACCCAGACTTCGAACCCAGATCTGCTGCATTGCAGGTAGATTCTTTACTGTCTGAGTCACCAGAGAAGCCTCAAAAGGGATTTAACTAAAAATTAAATTTTTATTTGAATTTCAGTTCTGAACACTCAGAAGTGCTTTTGAGAAAATCACCAATGTTGTCCTTAAGTCACATGGTTTTTGTTTAGTTTCTATCTTCCTTGATCACTCTGCTGCATTTTATACAAATTGAACATTCACTTCTTGCTAAAAAAGGAGAAGACTTATGAATACAACTTTTGCCACATGAAACCTTGCCTAATCAGCCTCATGTGAAAGTACACATTTCATTTGATAGCATTTGCAAATTATCTACCCTCCTCTGTCCCGGAACTTGCAATATTAAAATGCTTCCATATGCTAAAAGCCATTCTACTCATTTTGCTGAAGAAGAAAGAAGAAAAACGTACTTTACTAACTTGCTGTTTTGTAAACATGAAGCTACAATGTGGGCAGACTTGGCAATGGCAGCCCCTCAGAGTTCACTGTAAACAACTTTGCAGCCCTGAGGCCTCACTACCATTCAAGATGAGTGTGGAGAGTTGTTTTTGCTCCACAAAAGTAAATTGTTAAAAAAAAAATGCATTCGTGACTTACATATGGTTCTAAACTATTTAAGTACAGTTAAAATATAGTATTAGACTTTGATTAGATTTGGACATTTAGAAGAGCTAAAATACTTAGCTGTTCTAAGTTTCAGATTCTTTGTCTCAAGGCATTTATTTCAATAGCCACCACTCTAATCTGGGTCCCCAACACCACATGGCTGGATTACAGCAATAGTCTTCTTACTGAGCTCCCTAACATTAGTCATTCTCCCTTTTAGTCTCTCCTACCTGGTGCTGTAGGATAATCTTTCTTAACTTGATGTCTCTTCCTATCAACTGATCTCATTTATAATAATCTCACCAGTATTTCTTTCAAGCTCTGACTTATAATTTCCTTTATGGAGTCTTCCTAACAATCCCATCTGGCCCTGTTTTTTCCATAGTACTTTTCAGCCAAGCTCCTGCTCAGTTGTTTGTATGTAATTGATTTGTTAAAGATTTCCTTGTTTTTGTTGTATGTGTGCTGTTTCCTTTTCAAGAAGATATTAGTGTGATAGAAATACTGTCTGCTATTTCTTTTGACTGGATTCTCATGCACTTATGAGCAAATAATAGATATAAAATATATATATTCTGTTACTACAGGTTATCAGTTAAAAATTGTGGCTGTTTGCCTAAATTGCATAAATTATCAAATAAAGAGCTGAATTATGGTATCTGAGCAATGCTTAACATATACTAGAGACTTTAAAATAAATACTACTGAAGTTAGTAGGAGACTGTACTTTGTCTTCTTTGAAGATTAATTGCTTGGGTTTTAGCACTGATGGTTTTATCTTTTAAAGAAAGAAATAGTCCTGCTGTTCATGTGGTTATAGAGAGAAATTCTAGTATTTCATATTTATCACTACAGCATCTTACACCAAAAAAAAAAAAAAAAGTCTTAAAGAACAACTTTGGAAAAGGAGATAAAGTTCAAGGACTAACATTACCTGACATCAAGACTTATAAACCTAGAACAAATAAGACAATGTGGTATTGTCATTAAGACAGAGAAATAAATGGACTTGATCCACACATAATTGAACAACTGAATTTTGACAAAAGTGTAAAGGCAATTAGTTAGAGAGAGACCATTCTTTTAAAAAGATGGTGCTAAACCAGTTGGATATCCATATTAAAGAATGATTCATATCATACCATATAAAATATTAACTCAAAATGGATCATAGACTTACATGTAAAACCTAAAACTGTTAAACTCCTAAAGGATATGATAGACAAGCCTTTATCTTGGTTAGGCAAAGGTTCTTATACACAATTACAAATGTGTAATCCATAAAAGAACAAATTGATAAATTGGACTTCATCAAAGTAAAAAAAAAAATTGCTTTTCAAAAGAAAATGGAAAGATAAGCCACAGAGTAGGAGGTAATATTTTCAGAACCTATGTGTGGTAAAGGACTTGTATACACTCAGAATGTATAAAGAACTCAGTAACAAGAAAACAAACCACCCAGCGAGTAATGAGACAAAAGATTTGAACAGATTTTATTTTACCAAAGAAGTTATGTGGATGATGAATAAGAACATGAAAAGAAGCTAAACATCATCGATTATTAGGGAAATGCAGATGAAAGCAAAAGTGAGAGACCATACCTGTTGGTATGGCTGAAATTTTAAAGACTGACCATGCCACGTGCTGGCGAGGGTGTGGAGGAACTAGAACTCTGATGCCCTGCTGGTGGGAATACAGAATTATACAGTCGCTTGGAAAAACTGTTTGGCAGTTTCTTTTTTCCTAGCTTATTTTGAGATATAATTGATGTTGAACATTGTGTAAATATATAAGGTATACATGTTGATTTGATAGATTTATATACCACAAAGTGATTACTGCTCTAGCATCAGCTAACATTTCCATCCTGTCACATAATTACTAATTTTTTTTTTTTGTGGTGAGAATATTTAGTATCTACTCTCTTAGCAGCTTTCAAGTGCATAATATAGTATAATTAGCTATAATCGCCATGCAGTACACTAAACCTTATTAACCTTTCAGATGGAAGTTTGTGCCTTTGACCAGTTATCTCCCCATTTCTCCTACCCGTCAGCCTCTGGTAACTGCCACTCTACTCTCTGGCAGTTTCTTAAATGTTAAGCATAGACCTACTATTCAATCCAGCCATTCTACTTAGCTTTTTACCCAAAAGTATTAAAAGCATATTGCCATACAAAGGTGACTGATACACGAATATCATAGCAGCCTTATTTTTAATAGCCCCAAAGTGGAAATCATGTCCATTAACATGTGAATGGATTAAAAAACTGTAGTATATCCATGCAATAGAATACTATTAGAAATAAAAAGAAATTAATTATTGCATGTGCAACAACATTCATGGCTTTCAAAATAATTATGCTGAGTCAAACAAGGCATACTTTCTCTTTACTGCCCCCTCCCCAAAGTATATACTGTAGTATTTCAATTCTGTAAAATTCTAGAAAATGGAAACTTTTCTGTATTGACAGCAGATCACTGGTTACCTAGGAATGAGGGGCAGGGGAAGAGAAAGGAGTCCAGAGAGGCACATGGGAACCTTTGCGGGTTATTGACATTTTCACTATCTTAATTGTGGTAATGGTTTTGCAGGATGTGTATGTGAATCAGAGTTTATAAAATTTTACTCTTTGAATATGTGTAGCTATTTTATAGGTTCAATAAAACTATATCTCAATTCAAAAAAAGAAAAAATATTGTAAAAAAAACAAAGGTCCAATTTGGCAGCAAAAGCAACATCATTTAGCATACTTATTTACATTTTATAAATATATAAACATATATTTATAAACATAAATATAACAACATATACATTATTGAAGAGACCCACATGCCACTTACCATATTTAGTCTTATAGAGTTGCTAGAATGTTATCAAAGAAGACCATTTTAAAAGGGAATTATTATACCCTGACCATCCGGCACTCATCTTTCATCTGTATAGAAGATCTGTACAACTGCGGTGATAACAATAAAAAAAGGAACTGCAAGCTTTATTTTTAATTCTGGTGGACTATCTCAATCTTTATCTACATATCAATATTTTTGGTTTTTGTTCTTTCACTTTCTTGATAAAGCCTTATATTTTGCTTTATCTTCTCAGTGTGTTCTCCTAAATCAGCTTATTATTAACATAAGGAGTGGATCCAGAGGAGCCATGTAGAACTGTTACATGGTATTGCTTAAGCAACTAAATTACAAAATGATGTGGGAAGGGAAATTACTGTATTTTATCACAAGTGAGGAATGAGAACCAAAAAAATACCAGTGGTTAAAATAAAGAGTCTAAATCAAGCAAAGTGTTAGGATTCTCTTGTTATTTTATATATTGTGCTGAAGTTTTCCATTATGAAAGTGAAGTCAAATCTCACTGGTCTCTTTATTTTTTTAAAAAAGGGGAATTTTATGTAGGCCAACTTATATCAACACCAGTCTGAGTGAAAGAAAATAATGAGTTTCTGCTAAGGTTCAGTGACACCACTTGGACAGCTCAGTACTAACATGTAATAATGCACAAAATATACACAAATTCGTTAGTGTTTTCTCACTGCAAACTATCACCAAACTACCAAGGAGCAGACACTAGGGGTGCATGTCTTTGATTTTCTATATGTAATGATGTTTATAAAGATGTTTAAACTTGACTTTAAAGCTCTGCAATGATTTGTCTAAGATAAGCCTACAAAACTACTAAACTTTAGTTTTTTTTTCTTTTTTAAGTTCTTGTTGATAGTAATAAGCATGTCAATTATTTGATGTTTTAATACTTTGGAGGAAAGAAGGTGACCAGTTGACATTTTGGCTGAAATAACATTGGCAAAATAAGTGGCCTGTGCTGACAGTTGTTAGGTATATCTTGATGGTAAATCACCTTGACGGATCGGAAACAACTTTATATCTATAGTTATATAACTTAGACAAGTAAAAATATTAGGTGAAGGTAAGTTTTTATTAAAGATTCAGTTTGGTTCTTAAATGTTATAACTAAGTCCTGATGCGTAACTTACCAATGACTTATGTACTTTCCTGAATTAATCCTGTAAGACATTGCCAGGTGTCAATTATTGTAAGCATTTTTGGTTTCAAGACACTTCTTACTCTAAATACAAGTTTTTCATTACCTATGTGCTTTGTTCTTCCTTAAATTTATATTCAAGACCTTTCACAATCCATCATCAAGCTATCCTTTTTCTCTTTGTGTCACTGTGCCTCTGCATGAATTGCCAAGAATTCTGTGATTTTCTTCTTCTTTGCCTTTTGTCTGTTTCTGTTCAGCTGGACCCTCTGCTTTTCTCTCCTCTTTAGTTTTCACCCCTCTAAGCCCTACAGTGCTTCAGGTGCCACATAAGTCAAACTTTTCTTGATATTCTGGGCTTCCCTGATGGCTCAGCGGTAAAGAATCCGCCTGCAGTTCAGGAGACACCAGAAATGTGGGTTCGATCCCTGGGTCAGGAAAATCCCCTGGAGAAGAAAATGGCAACCTGCTCCATGTTCTTGCCTGAAAAATCCCATGGACAGAGGAGCCTGGCGGGCTGTAGTCCAAAGGGACACAGAAAGATGGACACGAGTGAGCATGCGCTTTGGCCGTTGTGCTTGACATTCTGCTCACACATGTTATATATGCCTCTTTGGTGCTTCAAGTTGTCTGTGCCATTTGTCACCAAGGTAGGGGCAGAGGGAGAGATTGCCCAGGATGTTCCACTGCGGTGCAGGAAGAAAAAATTAGAATTTTACAACTATTTTTAATCTCATCCTGGTTAATTTGTGTGTGTGTGTGTGTATGTCTTATAATATACAAGATAAATTATTATTCAAACAGAAGACGTAAAATAATTGAAATACATATAGTGGAGGTGGGGGTACATGCCCAAAATATGTTACTGATGGAGTACACACCAAAAAGTTAGAGGATCGCTGATCTCTACTGGATATCATATGTCTCGAATTGTCGGATCTGTTTCTTCATTTAAGTTAGGTCCAGGATTGGGTTAGATAATTTCTAAGGTCTTTGGTAGCTTAAATGTTCACTGAGTTTAAAATGTTGTTAAAAATTTTTTTTAAGCGTACAGAAAAGTTTCAAGTATGGTATAGTGAACTCCCTTATGCGACTCACATAGTTTTATCCACTGTTAACTTTGTGCTCTATTTCCCATTTCCTCTTTCTCTCTTAGATACATATATATCATAATACTTTTAATCAGAACCATTTCATAATAAATTGCAAAGTTTGTGACCATTCAGTGTAAATACTTTAGCGTGTGTCTATTAAGACTGGACATAGCCACAGGACATTGATCAAATTCAATATTGGACTATTATTTAGTCCGCATTCAAATTTTTCAAATTGTCCAGAGTATGACCTTTGTAAGCTGTTTTCCCCACAGTCCGAGGACTGGAGAATAATTTTTTTTTTTTATGTCTCTTTAGCTTTCTTTACTGGAACAGTCTTTTAACTTTTCTTTGTCTTTCATGACCCTGACACTTTTTGAAGAATAGAGACTTTCAATTTGATGGAGTGTCTCTTGTTTTGTGTAGCTATTTCCACTGTACCTTGGTGTTTTCTTTTGTATAGTCTAATTCTCTGTCTGTGTACTCATGCTGTGTGTTCATGTGTGGGTCTTCTTTTCTGAACTAGGTTCTAAGTTCCTCAGAGACAGTGATGATTTATCCTGTTCATATTTGTTCTTTACACTTCCATGCACATGTAATACTTTGCCTATAATATGTGTTACAAATATTCACAAACCAAAAGCTCTTTCATACTTTTTTGTAGGTTAAAAGGGTTCTTTAAAACATAGAGAAGGATATAACAGATTAATTAACTCTTAGTAATTAATGTCAAAGAATGCCATGGTAACAATAGAGACATTATGTTTTATTTTATTGAGTCTTGAAGGAAATTGGCTGCCTCAAAGTGTAGTATAATATGGGGCATGCTAAGAACACTGTGAATCTTGTACTTATTGACATACTTCTTTTCATCATTCCTCTGAGGAAAACCTTTGCAATAATGTTTGACCCCTTCCATACACAAAATTCCAATATAGCACTTGCATCTGTTCTGATATTTCAATAGGCAGTGAAATTAGGATGAAAGATCTTAGGCATAAAAATATCTTTCAAGATTAGAAATATCTAAGGTTGTCAAGAAAAGGTGTTTATTATCCTTAATTATCCTTTCAGTTAATAACTAAACAAAGTTATAAGAAAGTGATTCAGCCAAAGTTTCAAGGCAGCCACAAGTTAAAAGTTTTCCATTTTAAAATCAGCATCTGAGAAGATGCACTGTAACCTTTTAGAGGCTTTGATTTCCCCTAAAATTCATCAGTTATTTGTAAAAGTCCATAGCTTTCAGGAAGTCTTACAACCCAGTTTTCTCTTGTTTTGATGGCTGACATTTAATATACGGATTTTCTTAGTATTGACATTTGTAATTATCATCTGGAACAATTATTGTCTTGGTTGATTATCTCTGAAAGCGTATTCTAACTCTACATTTATCTGAACTTACTGAATAACTCCTCGTTACTCAGCACATACTTTAGTGAAGATATTCTTAGGAGTAGCGGCTGACATTCTCCATATTGTGGTTTGTCTGTGTGTGTGTGCCTGTGGATAACTTGGCAATCACTTCCTCAGTAAAATAACAGTCAGTGTGGTTCAGCCAAAGTTTAGAGGAGTGAAATGACTGAAGTGGGAGTTTTTTGTGTAATGCCAAGTGATACTGTCCTTGGTTCATTCTTATTGAGTTGCTCAGGTAGCAGGTAGTGTTCCATTGCCCTGGAAGGTACTAAAAGCACAGCAATACAAAGCAAGCAAGCAAACAAAGAAAACCCAAGTGACAAACAGAAAATACCAGGTAATTCAGATGCTCTACTTTCTTGCCGTGGTGTGAAGACAAAAACTTTTCCTGTAACTGAAAAATGTATGCTTAGATAAGAATCTGATTTAGAGAATGAAAAACATCTTATCTGTTTTTTCCAGGATCAGATTTAGTAAGAAACTGATGATGCAGTAATCTTTTCTTAGATATGACTTGAGACTATTTCATATGTCAAAAAAAAAAAAAAAACCAACAGAATTTTTTGAGGCTTATTTCTACTGCAGCAGGAAGAGAAGTCCTGTTATCCACTGAATTGTATGAATTAAAGGCATGATCATGGAACAGGCCATTGAAAATGATGGCTCCTGCAGAATTAAAAGTGCTTTGATCTTCTGTTTTCATATGATGAGTTTATCTTTAATTATATGTGATGATAGTTGATTACTATACACTTAGACTATTATAATGTGGTTTGTAAAATGTAGTTTGCACTATATAATAACTTTAGCACCCATGTTTCAGTAGTTACGGGCTTGCAGAGATATGTTCTAGTTTTGTTTAAATGAAAACTACTAGATTTCTGAAATAGCAGACACTTAAAATGTAAAATATTTACCTGCCAGGCAAAGTATCTTTCCTGTAAAATAAGGATTATTGTGCTCAGTTGGACCCAGTGTCTTATTTTATGAAGGTAACAGAATTATGTATGGTTATTAATTCCTGATCTATCCACTGTTTGCTTGACTTCAGGCAAATCACTTAAGTTGTCAGGGCCTTTGAAAAATGAAAGCCTTACACTGGGTGAAATTGTTACTGAATATAAGTTCATGTGTCTGTTGCACAGTGAAGCCAAGCAAACCTAAATGTCAGAGTTTGGAGCAGAGAAAGGGTTACTGCAGGCGAAGCAAGGGAAATTGATTGGCATTTGGTCTAAAAATCCCCCAATAACAATATCCCAGGCTTCAACTCTGAAATTCTGTAATTCTACTATTCTGTGATGTCTGTGATAGACATAATACAGAATAAAATAGAAATTCCCAACACACTTTCTAAAAGAAAGATGTTTGTACAGTATTGCATAAGTTAACAGTTTGACCTTGCATTTTGATATGGAAGTGAGATTAAAAAAAACCGTACAATAACTTTTTCATTTTGCTAGGTCAGGGCAATAGATTGGTGGGCAACCCCGCTATAAAGCCACAATTGTCAATTTTATTTGAAATTTCCTGTATTACACCATCACTTTAGCCTTAAGGGTATGAGGTCTTTCTTTGAAATTGCCTGCTTCACTTGCTTGCGTTTACATGCCCAGCCTTGGATTTTTCCCAATTTAGGCAGTTATATGCTCTGCTTATGACATGTCCTTAAAAGTTTGAACTGGATTTAATTCTCCAGAGGAAATTACAAAATTATTCTTTTCAAATGGTAGCCAATCATAGTGATTTGATTCTTAACACCGTTTCATCAGTTTTGCAATTGTTCCTAATGGGACAATCAGGCAAAAAACAAAGTAAAAATGAATAAACAAAATCCTTCAAGTCCAGGGGCTATTTGGATAGTACAGTTAGGGAGCATAATATTCCATGTGTTTTTATCCTGGATTTTGCTTATCTTTGCCATATGCTAATCCTTTACTTGCTTAAAAGACATCCCATGTTTTAAGAAACTTTTTCCTAACTATGGTTAGGATGCTCTGGAAACATACATGATGATAGGTCCGTAATAGAAATTTGTAAATATGAATATAAACTTTTAATATTGATTTATTATATTTTTATAAACATAAATTCACTCAATAAATGTTTAAGTGAATTGGAGTTTCAGAAACATTTTTCAAACATAAACATGAAAGGTTTAAGAGACTGGATTAATGGTTGAAGTTGTTAAGCTTCTTAACAAATGCTAGAGTTATCTTTGTTGAAGAAATGAACTGTGTTTTTCTTCTTTTTTTTTTTAATTGACTGTAAGATTCATTACTTTAAATTCTGATCTGTCACACATGACAATTGGGTATGATTATTTACTGCCTAGGAAATAAGCATTGCTACTTTGACAAGTTAAAAAAAAATTTTTTTTTACTGAAAGATCATAGTATGTTTTATTTGTAAATACTTGCAGATTTTTTTTAAACTACAGCCTATAAATATAGATAATTTGAAGTAAGTAAGTGACAGTGAAAAGCAAAACCAGAAAGGTATAATCATACAGCTGCATCTCATGCTAGTCTCTTTTTTGCTCACAGACTATTGCTATGTTAAGATTTTAGAATTGGTTTCTTTTTAGGGAGAGTGGAAAGGTGAAGTCTTAGTATAAACCAGCAGTCCTCAACCTTTTTGGCACCAGGGACCAGTTTCATGGAAGACAGGTTTTCCTTGGACTGAGGTAGGGGGTATGGTTTTGATGATTCAAGTGTATTACATTTATTGTGCACTTTTATTTCTATTATTATTCCATCAGTTACACCTCAGATCATTAGGCATTAGATCCTGGAGGTTGGGGACCCCTGAATGAACCATTTCCAGGCAGTTAGCTCTATACCACATACTAACGGAGAAGAAAAGAGGTACAGATAGTTCAAAACAGTTGTTAACTATTGCTTCCCTTTGTTGGTAAAAAGAGCGCAGGAAAAGCATTTGGGAACTGGAGCTGGGTGGGCACGTAACATCTGGAAACCCTGTTGTTGGTGTCTTTTTTCCCCTCTGCCTCTGTCTGGATCCCTCTCCCTCTGCTTGTTCAGGATTCCTTTAGGAAGAAGAATGAAGGGGGAAAAGAGAGAGAGGACAGATCACTGAACCTAAGGCAATGGTGGGCCTAGTGGTAAAGAACCCACCTGCCAAGTGCAAGAGACTTTAGAGATGTGGGTTCGATCCCTGTCAGGAAGATCCCCTGGAGAAGGGCATGGCAACCCCCGCCAGTATTCTTGCTTGGAGAATCCCATGAACAGAGGAGCCTGGCAGGTTATAGTCCATAGGGTTGCAAAGAGTCAGACACGACTGTAGCAACTTAGCACACACGCAAGGCAATAGCATCTATGGGTTCTCTTTCTTCCTTGTTCCCTACAGGCAGTGAATGTGACATGAGTCCTCAGTAAAATTTCAGGTTAGATGATTTAGCAGATGAGCACTCAGAAGGAAAAATATTGATCTCTAAGGAGCCAACCTGAGTTTATTAAAAAAAAAAATCTTATGATAGGTTAACCTAAATTCATTCTCCTTTAGCAGATTATCAGGAGATACCCTGGTGGCTCAGATGGTAAAGCCTCTGCCTGCAATGCGGGAGACCTGGGTTCAATCCCTGGGTCATGAAGATCCCCTGGAGAAGGAAATGGCAACCCACTCCAGTACTCATGCCTGGAAAATTCCATGGATGGAGAAGCCTGGTGGGCTACAGTCCATGGGGTTGCAAAGAATTGGACACGACCGAGCAACTTCACTTAGCAGATTATTAGATTATTAATACACAATACAAGTGTCTGAATTTTATCATGATGGACCATACCATCATGCTATCATTGTAGGCAAGATGAGTGAGAGTGATATGATAATACAGTTATGTTAATGTGCAGCTGGTTGAATAATTATCTGAAAGAGTGTTAACAGAAAAGGAAGACTCCAAGATACTACAGGAATCCTGTCTTCAGCTTCATATTACATAATACATAAACAAAGGGGTAAAAGGAAATAATAGCTGGCACACTGATCAATTTGTAGATAATGCATAATTGGAGAAGAATGGCTAAAGTTACTAGATGATAGAGACAGGAATCGAGAGTTTTTAAACATGCAGGGATGATGGCCTTGATCAAGGAGATGAAAGTTATTGAGAACAGATTTAGAATGTAATATACATTGTGCATGCATGCTTAGTTGCTCAGTTGTGTCCAACTCTTTGTGACCCTATGACTGCAGCCCACCAGTCTCCTCTGTCCATGCGATTTTCCCCTCAAGAAAATTGGAGTGGGTTGCCACTTCCTCCTCCACGGGATCTTCCTGACCAAGGGATTGAACTCCTCCAGCATTGCAGGTGGGTTCTTTACCACTGAGGTACTGGAGAAGCCAAGAGGTCATAATAGCCATCTCTTAATCTTTGATGGACATCCCTAAAGAAGAGGGTTTAGAGTGAGACTGTGAGGGTTCACAGCATAAAATGATAGCCAGTGGTTGTATGTTATACAGTGATTGATTTTGGCTCCATACAAAGAAGAGTTTTCTGGTCCTTAGAAGTGTCCAAAAGAATGGAATGGGCTACATTGGGAATTAAATAGTGAGTTTTCCAGGCTCTTGCCAAATTATTTTCTGGGCCTGTGGTAACAGAGGAAATTTATTCATCCAATAGGGAATAAAACTGGTTGATTCAAAGATGCAGCCTGACTTTTCTTTGGTGGTATGGTCTCTATTTGTTTACAACCAGTCTTGCTTCCTGTCATTTGGCTAAGAATGTCTTTGACTGAAAGTTATGAAGCAGGAATCATCTGTATAGGCTATTATCAAAACATGCCTGTTGCTTTTGCAAGGAGCTTTTTTCTTATCTGTTCACTCCTAAAATATCTTTCTGAAATTAGAAGGACTTAACAAAAGTGTTTAGAAGGGAAAATGTTTGTAGGAAACATTATGTATATACTTGATACATTTTTTATTAGCACCAGAACCAAGATGATCATATGGTAGCTGTTAGAAGATAGTACTCTGCAATGAACACATACAGATACATCAGAAAAACTAAGTTTACTGGTTTGGTCTCTCATTTGTTCTTTTACTCATTCATTCATTTATGAATATTTTTTGACTCCTGGTAAATGCTAGGCACTTTGCTAGGTGATAGGAAGCTAAGGTATACTAGTTTCTCTCATCAAAAACCTGTAATAGGCTCTGTTTCTTATAACTTGCCAAGAAATACTTTCATTTAAAATAAGAAAAACTATCACTCCATATTTTCTATTTTTTGATGATATAAACTTCAAAAAAAAGTGTAGGGAATTCCATGGCAATTCAGTGATTAGGACTCTGTGTTTCTACTGCCGTGGGCCTGGGTTCAATCCCTGGTCAGGGAACTAGATCCCACATCTCATTCCCACAGCCATGTGGCATAGCAAAAAGAAAGAAAGAAACTCTGGAAAATCCTGACATTAACTCTGGATTATATATATTCATATAAAAATTATGATTTTATTAGTCATAATTTTATATAATCATCATTAACATTGCTTTGAGACTGGATTCACAGGCAGAACTTGGTTTTTTCAGCTTTCTTTTCTTTCAGAATTAGTGTTTTATATATTTTCTTTTTGTTTTGTTTGGACTGTTAGTATCCATGTTGCTCTTTGAACAGAAAAATAAAATACTATATAAAGGGCTTAAATGTACTAAATACAACTTTTTAAGAAAAAGTTTTGCTCTCTTGACTGAATGTTTTTAGCTAGTTTTAATTCAGTGTATATTATTGCTGGGTAGACAGGAATGATCTTGAAAAAAGAAAGCTTTTGAAATATTAAGCCAGCAAAGGCATTGCCTGCAGGATAAGTTAATAGTTGAACATATTCACTGGTTATGCTGCCAAGTTTTATCCTTAATTTATTTTAATGTAAGGTGGTTACTTTGTCTTTCATCTTTAAAGTACACCTATTAATATGAGTTTATAAATCAATATCACACCCAGGTAGGGTTTATTAGTAGCGTTTTTATAATTAAGAATATAGAATGAGAAGCAAGCCCTCCTCTGTGTGACTTACATAGCCAAGCAGTGTTTAAGTCAGGGAGGGGTCCCCACTGGCTGGGCTTCAAGTCATCTGTGCATGTCTGAGACGACTGCTACTGCCGTGTTGTCTTTCTCTGAAGTTTTCCAGGTTTCTCTGGTCAAATGTTAGCTTCCAACAGTCAGTCTTACCATCCCCAGCTTATGGTCTTCTCTAACATTTCCCATAATCATCCCAAGATTGCAGAGAAATGGAAAAGATACTTATATACTCATGTTCATAGCAGCGTTGTTTACATAGCCAGAAGATAGAATCAATCCAGATGTTCATCAGCAGATGCATGGAAAATTATTCAGCCTTAAAAAGAAAGGAAATGTTCCAATATGGAGGAACCTTGAGAACATAACACTGAGTGTAATGAGACAGCAGTAGAGACAGAGAGTATATGATTTCATTTATACGAGGCATATAGAGTAGTCTAGCTCATAGAGGCAGAAAGTGGAATGTGGTTGCCAAGAACTGGGGGAGGTGGTAATGGGAAGTTGTTTAATGGGTATAGTTTTCTAAGGTGAGAAAGTTCTAGAAATTGGTTGTGTTAATACAACAATGTGAATATACTGAACACTGATGAATTGTATACTCATAAGTGGTTAAGATGGTAAATTTTTTATAATATGTATTTTACCACAGTTAAAAAGAGAACTTTCAAAGATACTTCAGAAGGTTAACTAAATAGACGTGTTCACATCATATTAAATAAAAAGTTGCAAAGAAATGAAAAAAAATGAGAACAAAAACATGGCCTCCACAAAAATAGGTCACCAGATTAAGACCTGGCTTTGCCTTTCAGAATTTGGACTGTGAGACAGATGTGCTAGAGGAGATAAATAAGTCATTCACTCCACATGTCCAAGACTGAACTCAGCATCTTTTCACAAATATGTTTTTGCTTCCTCTGTCCTTTGTTGGACATATGAATGTCAATTCACACCTCTTTTTGTCACTTACCCTCCAGATACTACTGATGGGCAAATCCTGCTAATTGTATATTCTTCACCTTTCTCTTAGCTGTGTTCTCTACATCACTGATACAATTTATTCATTTTAGGAATACTTTGTTAGCAGTAGTATATGCAGGACTCTGTTCTAGTTGACTGAGATGTATCAATCAGTCCAGCATGGAGGAGGAGCCTGGTAGGCTGCAGTCCATGAGGTCGCTAAGAGTCGGACGCGATTGAGCAAGTTCACTTTCACTTTTCACTTTCATGCATTGGAGAAGGAAATGGCAACCCACTCCAGTGTTCTTGCCTGGAGAACCTCAGGGATGGGGGAGCCTGATGGGCTGCCGTCTATGGGGTCGCACAGAGTCGGACATGACTGAAGCGACTTAGCAGCAGCAGCAGTTTAGTCCCTCAGTCATGTCCGACTCTTTGCGACCCCGTGGACTGCAGCACGCCAAGCTTCCCTGTCCATCACCAACTCCTGGAGCCTGCTCAAACTCATGTTCACAGAGTTGGTGATGCCATCCAACCATCTTATCCTCTGTCATCCCCTTCTCCTCCTGCCTTCAGTCTTTACCAGCATGTATCAATCTTTCCCAGCATATATGAGATGTATCAATGAATAATAGCAAAAAAAGATCCCTGCCTTCATGAAGCTTGTGGTAAGGACCGATAATAAAGACTAGATCTAAGAGTTAAATGAATTGTGTAGTATTTTAAAAGGTGTTAATGCCACAAAGAAGGAAATAGTATGATAAGATGGGGGTTTTGAGCTGTGGGAGTGTGGAAAGAGTTGTGATTTTAAAAATAGTGGTCTGTGTTGATCTTACTGAGAAGATGGAAACTGAGCAAAAACCTGAAGGAGGTAAAGGAATGAGAATATCTGGGGAAAAACTTTCCAGATAGAGAGAGTAAGTCAGTGCAAAGACTGTAAGATGAGAGTATCCTTGGTGAGTTCAGGGAACACCAAGGAGGCCAGTACATATGGAGTACCTCTGGAGTACAAGAGAGCAAGAGGAAGGGTCATGGGAAATGAGATTTTAGATTTAACAGTGGTCAGTTTCTGTAGGGCCTTTGTGGAGCACTGAATGGAGGTATGTGCTGAGCAGAGAAGAGATACCAGATGTATATTTTAAGAGAGTCACTTTGGTTGCTGGGCTGAGAATGGATTGTGTGAGCAAGGACTGAAACAGACCGGTTAGGAGGTTGGAATATTTTAATCAAGAAATGAACATAGCTTGGATGGAGTGTTTAGTGTTAAATGGACTAGCACTTAGTCCAACAGTAGTTGGCAACTGTAGTTTCTAATAGATTAGATACCGGGCATAACAGACAGGGTCAAGATAAATCCAAGGTTTCTTTTCCTCCCCTCACTGAGTAACTATTTCCCATCAACTGACTCGATGGACGCGAGTCTGAATGAACTCCGGGAGTTGGTGATGGACAGGGAGGCCTGGCGTGCTGCGATTCATGGGGTCGCAAAGAGTCGGACACGACTGAGCGACTGAACTGAACTGAACTGAGATGAAAATGCTGTGGGTGGAAGAGCTTTAGAAGGGAGCAATAAGCCTTGAGTTGTTGGACTTGTTAACTCTGAGATGTCTACTTGGTATCCAAGTGAAGGTATTGAGTAGATAGGCAGATACATGAGTTCAGAATTCAGTGGAAATAAGTTTGAGAGTCAAATGCAAATATATGGTATTTAAAACCAAGACTAAATGAATGTTCTAAAAGTACGAGTAGATGGAGAAAGGGACAAGAACTGAGCACAGTGCTCTTCAGCACTAAGAAGTCTAGGTTTGGGTGAGATGGGGACAAAAAGGGAATTGACAAAGGAGACTGTGAAGAAGCAACCAGTGAAATGACCAGGAGACCTAGTGTGGTGTCCTGGGAGACCGGTCAAGGAAGAGTATCAAGAAGGAGCAAGTGGTTCATCTTTGCCTTAGTTTAGGCTTCCTTAGTCATTTCCTAAGTTATGCAGAATCCACATCTCCAGTGCTGTCTCGCCCCTTTCCGTATCCCCTATTCTTTTCCTACGTCTCTATCATGAAAGTGCTCTTTAAAGCAAACACACAGAAACACAAAGAAAACAATATTCTGCAATTAAAAATTTATCAGGCACTCCTAGTTGTCTCTGAAATCCATACTCCTTTTCATGATACAGATTTTTGTGGTCTGTCATCCCTTTATCTGGTCTCACCTCTGTTCCCTTTCTCTCTTCTGCTTCAGCCTTACTGAATTATTTTACTGACTCACACTATCTCATGCCTCTTCTGTTTTTGGAATATATTGTGTTTTCCTACCTTCATCCCCAAATTCACTTATTGAACATCCGTATATCTTTCAAATCTTAGCTCTATCATCACCTTTGGATGAAGACTTTTCTGTAGAACATACCTCCTAGCAGAACTGATCACTTCCTTCCTTGCCCTGACTATGGCAAGTACCTACTTTTTTCAAAAATTCTTATATACTGCACATATATAAGCATATTTGTTTATCTGTCTTTCTTCCTCCTAAGTGTCTTGAGGGTAGATATTATTTCTGATTCATCACTTTATCCCCATATTGTAGCATAATGTGTGATACATAGTGGTACCAAACAAATGATTATTAAAAGGTAACATTTTGTGCTTTAAACAGTGTTTGAAGGAATTAAATAAATGAGGAAAAAAAGCCTTTTACATTTAACAGTAAATACTAATAATTAAATTTATTTTATAAATTTATCAACGTTTAATTTGTATGTGTTTACTATGATAATACAATTTATAAATGATGATTTGATATTTATTAACCCACTCCAGTGTTCTTGCCTGGAGAATCTCAGGGACGGGGGAGCCTGATGGGCTGCCGTCTATGGGGTCGCACAGAGTCGGACATGACTGAAGTGACTTAGCAGCAGCAGCAGATATTAAGTATTAAAACTAAAAATTAATAATAAATGCTACATATTTACCTTTTCTGATATTCTTTGTTTCTTTGTGTAGATCCAGGTTTTCATCTGGCATCATTTAACTACATCCTGAAGAATATTCTCTAACATTTCTTTTATTGCAGATGTGTTTGCAATAAATTCTCTCAGCCTTTTTTTTCCGGAAAAAAATCTTTATTTTACCTTTATTTTTAAAGGGTATTTTTACTAGATACAGATTCTGCAGTGACAGTATTTAGTGTGGGCGTGTGTGTTTTTCCTTTTCGCACTAAAGTTGTCATTTTATTATATTTAGCTTGTGTTGTTTTGCATGAGAATTCAAAGGAATTCTTACCTTTGTTGCATGTAATGTTTTTTCCGCTACCGCTTAAAGTTTTTTCTCTGTTTATAACATTTCTTTTAGCCCTTTGATAATGATGTGGTTTTCAGTGGTTTTCTTTATGTTTATCTTGCCTGCCATTTGTTAGGCTTTTTTGTGTCCCCACCCCCCCCATCAAATATGGCAACTTTTGACCATTAGTTTTTCAAATACTGTCCTGCACATCCCCCACCCCCTGCCCCTCTCCATTCATGGTACTCTAATTATATGTGTATTAAAATAGATGATTTTGTTCCACAGATAGTGAGCCTTTGTTAATTTTATCTTTCTTTTTTCTGTTCCTCAATTTGAATAATTTCTATGGTGCTTCAAGGTCAATGATCTCTTCTTATGTCCAATCTGTGATTAATTCTAGTCACTGAATTTTTCACTTCAGATAATGTGTTTTTCACTTTTAGGAGCTCTGGTGTGTGTGTGTGTGTGTGTGTGTGTGTATCTTTCATTTCTCTCCCTGTTTTCGTTTCCCTTTATATTCACAAAATAAGTAAATTAGGTTCTTTTACAGTCTTTCTCTGCTATTTCTGTATCTTTGTCATTTATATAGCTATTTTATTTACTAACTTTTCTTTTGTTTATGGGTTTCATTCTCTTGCTTCCTTGTATGTTTGATAGTTTTTATTGGATATTGTGAATGTTGCATTGTTAAATGGAGAATTTTATTGTCTTTCTATCAAGTGTGTGTTAGGTTTAGGTATAGCAAGTTGTTTAAGTTAATTGTGGATCAACTCTCTTGAACTAGGTTGGAGTCAAGAGTTATCATTTCTCTAGAGCAGTGGTTCTCAAAATACGTTACCTGAACTAACTGCATCAGTATTATGTGGAAACCGGTTAGAAATGTGAATTCTAGAGCTTTGCTCCAAAATCACTACATCAGAAATTGTGGGGGTGATACTTAGCAGTCTGGGTTTTAACAAACCCTCCTAATTTTCCTGATGCATTCTAACTTTAAAAAAAAGGTTTATTTTATTTGGCTGCCTTGGATCCTGGTTGCATCACGTGGGACCTTCTGTTGCTGTGCCGAGACTCTCTAGTTGTGGAATGTGGACTCGGCAGTTGCCGCGCCCGGGCTTGGTTGCTCTGTGGCCTGTGGGATCTTAGTTCTCTGACCAGGACTCAAACCCAGATCACCTGCATTGCAAGGCAGATTCTTAACCATTGGACCTCCAGGGAATCCCTGCATCCTTACTTTTTAAGTACCACTCCAGAGCTACTCGGGACCCTTTTGGAGTCTCTGTGCAGTGTATTGAGGGCTCTACTTTAGCTGGTCAAAATATGTCACAGCCTTGTATGAATTCTGGATGTTATTCAGATGACCACTCATTGCAGTTTGTCTCTGTGGCCTTTACTCTATACATGTATAACTTAGTTTTCACCCACAGTCTCAAGAAGACCCCCTTACAGATTTCTTGAGCCCTTCTCTGCATGGCTGCCTTCTCTCTACTCTGTCCTGCAGAGTCCATTTCTTCTCTTCTTCAAATTCTGGACTCTGTTCACCCCAAGTCAACAAGACATCTGTACTCTGATTGGGTTACCACTTCCTGTGTTGCATTCCAGAAAATGCTTTCAGACAGACATCCTGGGTAATTTGGGGGCTTACCTTATTCATTTCCCTTCACTTAGGGGACACGGTCTTATCCTGACATTTGTCCAAGGTGTAACAATAATTCTTTTGTATATTTTATCCAGGTTTCTCACTGTTTATAACAGGAGGACAACTCTGGTTCCAGGTACTTAATTTTTTATGATCATGAGGCCTTACAATAGCTAATTATATGAGGAAAATGAACATTGTATTAATTTCCTCATATCATATCTAGCACTACTAGAGTGCTCTATGTACTACATAATCGACAATATACTGGGACAGGCGTATTCAAACCTCGACAGGACAGAGTCTTTGCCTTCAAAGATCTCATAACTCTGAGGGTGACTGACATATAAACACCTCATCATAACTCAGTCTACGGTAACGGCTATAATGGAAGCAGCTTAAAATTATGTTAAGACCGTGGACTTTGAAGTCAGATAGGCTTCATTTGAGTCTCGTATCCATGACTTACTGTGCTGTACAGCCTCTCATGGCTTTAGTTCCCCATTCTGCAGCATAGAGAGAATAGCACCTTGTAGGACCATTGAGAAGATTAAAATGAAACTCTTCTGCAGAGCATCTAACATGGAGTAGAGGCTCGGGAAGTAGTAGTTTCTCCTTAGAATAAATGGAGGATACACGGACAGGAATTATTAAATACATAGAGTTCTTGAGTGAGGAAATGATATTTAAATTGCTCCTTTGCAGGTCAAGTAGGATTTTGATATATGTTAGATGTGTGCCAAGAACATTCTACTTTTATGGAGCTAAATGAGCAAAGGCTCAAAGGGTAAAATGTGGGAAAGCTTGCAAATATCCTTATGAAAGTTAGCATAGTCTAGACCCTTAAGAAAAGCAGTTTGGATATTAAAAAGAAAATTCCTAGTAGTAGGAAAGTAAAAATGCAGAAAAAAGGACAAACCGAAAATCTAACCCATAGTAAAAAGTATACTTCCTTAGACCATTTCTATTTACTGCCATGACTAATAAATTTGGGCAGGCCTGTGGAAAATTCCTGTGGGCTGATATTTTCCTAACCACTATTCAAAATGACTTTAAGTTGATATTCTAAGCCGATCATTTCATTAATATTAAACTCCAGACCATGTCCCCACTTTATTGTTTTTCTCTAGTATCTGTTTCCTTGGATTACTTCCATTTTTTCTTTCTCATTCTGCAAACATTGGTTCTCTAGGTTTTCTAAATGGTGGGTAATATGGAAGCACTAAAAAGATCTTTCTTTAACTCTGGTTTGTCTTTCTGTGTTCACATTTGGTAGGAATACTAAAGGGCTTAGTAGATTATATGAATGATATTCTTTCTACATTTCTATTAGTGGGGGATTATAAACATAAATAAGTTTAAAGAGGATTTTAAATTAACTTTCAGGTTAGGATTTGTCCTCATGAGATTTTTGTTTGTTTGCTTTCAATTATTATCTTTTATACTGTCTGTTAAGAATCAGATGGCCTCCTGGATTGAGTTTGCTTCATTTCTTCAGTGAGTAACTTTTATGTGACCTTTAGGTATTTATTCTAATATTGTTTGGTTTGGTTTCTGAAGCTTTGAGATGTTTTAGGAAAAATAAGGCTTAGGACTTCACTGGTGGTCCAGTGGTTAAGTTTCTGCACTTTCACTGCAGGGAGCCTGGGTTCCATCCTCGGTCAGTGAACTAAGAAGCTGCGTGCCCGTGCATGCTCAGTTGCCCAGTTGTGTCTGACTCTTTGTGACCCCATGGACTGTAAACTGCCAGGCTCCTCTGTCCACAGGATTCTTCAGGCGAGAATACTGGAGTGGGTTGCCATTTCCTCCTCCAGGGGATCTTCCCAACCCAGGGATCGAACCGGAGTCTGTTGTGTTCACAGGCAGACTCTTGACCACTAGTGCTACCTGGGAAGCCCGGCATGCGTGGAGTGCGACACCCGCTCGGCATGCCGTGGAGTGCGACACCTGCCTCATAAAAAAATGTCTCCTGGAGAAGAGCTATTATCCCTGGAAATGAAAAGATGAAAAATAGAAAAAAGAAAAATCAGAAATCACCCCTGAAATCTTTATTTCCGTTTTTAAAATATCCTTTGCTTCTGTCTCTGATACCAGTCGTTTGGAAGATTATCTGTCTCCTTCTGTGATATATTTTCACCAAAAATTCTCTTGTGTTTGTACTAGGATTATATTGAGTTCAAAACTTAAGTGAGGAGAATTTACATATTTATGACAGTGAATTTTCTCACTCATGAAAATTTTTTTCCTCTATTTATTTAGACCTTCTTCAGTAATATTATAGTTTTACCCCCAAAGAGCTTACACATCTTTTATTAGGTTTATTCTAATAAAAGTTATTAAGAGTTTTTTAAAAACTGGAGTTATGCACAGTCACACTGGTAATTGCCTCAGAAAATTGATTTGATGTATAGATTTTGAGTCCAACAAACTTGCTTTACTTGGTTATGAAAATGAGTTATAGATTTTCTCTGATTTTCCAGGGAGAGAATCTTATCCTATGCAATGGCAATCCTTTCCTTTTCAAATCTCATACTTTATTCTTGAATGAATATGGTGCTAGTGGGACCTTATTTTGTTCCAGATTTAAAGAGACTCCCTCTAATGTATCAATTTTCATGTTAGAAAGTTTCTTTTTGTTGCTGAATCAGTAGACATTTTCAAAAGTAGTGAATCACTATAGAATTTCACAAATGTGTTTCCTGTGTCTACTGAGGTAAATTGTATGGGTTCTCTCTTTTATTCTATTAATGTAGTAACATATGTTAATGGATTTTCTAATGTTGAACCATTCTTATACTCCCAAGCTCTATTTGGTTATATAAAAATAATATATTGCCAGGTTTCTTTTGTTAATATTTTGTTAAGGAATACCCTGGATCTTTCGTTTTAGGATTATACCTACCTTTTAATCATAGAGTAAACTTGGTATCTTTTCCTCCTTTTCTGTTATCTGTAAAAAATTATATAACATGGGATTTATTTCTTCCCTGAAGATGATATGGTAAACTTATTTTACACCCTCTGTACCTAATGTGGAGTTTTTAGGTGGGAAGTTTTTTGTTTTTTCTTAAATTTTAAAAATATTGGAATATAACATATATATGGAAAAAATACATAAATCATAAACATGTAACTCACTGAATTTTCAGAAACTGAATAGATGTATATAACCAGAATCCAGATTAAGAAACTAAAAATTGCCAGTACCCCAGAAGTCCTTATTGTGTGCTGAAAGGACACACTATGTTCCTCCCCAGGGGTAACTTACAATCCAATTTCTAAGCCATAGGTTAGAATTTTTTTGTTTGATTGGTCTCATACTATATGTAAATAGAACCATAGAGAAAGAATTTTTTTGTATGTGGTTTCTTTTACTCAGCAGTGTATTTGTGAGACTCATCATATTGTTTTGGTAATTATAATTAACTGTGTAGTATTTCACTCAACAGAATCCACTACATCATTTATCCATTCTAGTACAAATGGATTTTTGAATACTTTCCAATTTTTGCCAATATGACTGTGTCTTTTGATGAGTAAATTTACATATTCTCCTTAAAATTTTTTTTAATTAAAATATTGTAGATTTACAGTGTTGCATTCATTTCAGGTGTATAGCAAAGTAATTCAGTTTTACATACAAACATATGTATGTATATATGTGTGTGTGTGTGTCTGTGTGTGTTTACATTCTCTTCCATTATAGGTTATTATAAGATATTAAATGTAGTTCCCTGTGCTATACAGTAGGTCTTTGTTGATTATCTATTTTATATATAGCAGTACGGATGTTTTAATCTCAAACTCCTAGTTTATCCCCCACCCCTTGCTAACCATCAATTTGTTTTCTATATCTGTGTGTCTATTTCTGTTTTTTTAAATAAGTTCATTAGTATCATTTTTTTAAATTCCACATATAAGTGATATCATATGGTATTTGTTTTTCTCTGCCTGGCTTACTTTACTTAGTATGATAATCTTTAGGTCCATCCATTGCTACAAATGGTATTACTTCATTCTTTTTTATGGCTGAGTAATATTCCTGTTGATAGACACTCAGGTTGTTTCCATTTACATATTCTCTTCAGCTGAGAAGTTGAATTGTTGGATCATAGGATTTGTGTTTGTTCAGTTTTAGTGGTGGTGTACAACAGCTACGTTGTTGAACTAGCTTACATTCTTACCAGCAGTGTTTGAATTCTGAATGTTCCACATTCTTGTTGGGGTTTCATATTTAATTATTTTATTTTAGCCATTTAGTGGGTATGTTGAATATTATAGTATTCTGTTAATTCTTCCTTGGTGAGAAAGTACATTAAGAACCTTCTTCATAAACTTATTGCTCATTGGTATCGTCTCTCTGGTGAAGTACCTAGATAAGTTTTTGTTCATTTGTATCACCTGCCTTTTTCTTATTGATATATGAAAGTTCTTTATATATTTATAGATACCATCCCTTTGTTGGATTTCTTTATTTCAAGTACCTTCTCTTAATGATCAATTATGAATAGACATTTATTATAATAGTAATTATGGATGTTTGGGTCTACGTCTTCATTTCTCAACAGCTGCAACCCAATTTTAAGAGAAAAGTATTAGGAACTTTTCCAGCATAAATTAAATGGAGCTAATTAGTAGCAAAGTGCTGATAAATACTACATGAAAAATTTAAACATCTGTTCACTAGAAAAACTTTAAAGGCCAACAACAAAGAGCTAGAAATATTTGTAGCATGTATGTTGATGAAGGGCAAATCTCTCTAAACACAAAGGGTTCATGAAAATCAAAGAGGGAAACAATGCTAAATTCTAATATAAAATGGCCAAATAATATTAAAAGAAAAAGATGTCACAGAAGAAATGCAACTGACTAATAGAAAAAAGATTAGCTTCATTGATTAAATAAATGCAAATTCAATAATGATATGTTATTTTTTGCCTTGCATATTTTTAAAAAATATGATACCTTTTCTGGGCAAGTATGGAATGGAAACTCTCAGATAACTCAGTAGCAGAAATGTAAGTTGGCATTACCTTGTGGAAGACATTTGACAACACTTATAAAGCTTGATATAATATATCTGTATAATTTAAACCAGAGTTTTACTGCTTGGAATTTATTCTAAGAAAATAATCGTTATTTTTAATATAGGTTGAATACAGTGATGTTCATTCCAACATCAAGTTTAATGGCATAAATTTGAAATGAACAATAGAGAGATGGTTAGTTACATACAGTAGAATATTTTACCATTATTAAAGTTAATACTTTAAAATGTGGGCTAATTTCTTTTCAAGTAATATTAATGTTAAATGAAAAATAGCAATATACAAATCTATGTAAAAAGGATAACACTTCCATTAAAAACAACAACTACTCCCATAACAACCATTAAACATATACATGCATATACATATATAAAAATAAACACCTCTTTATTTTGGAAATAAATACACTTCACTGATAGCCGTTATCTTTGGATGATATTTTCTCCTTTAGATAGTTCTGAATTTTCCACATTTTCAAGAATAGATACATATTGCTTTTAAATTAGGAAAAAGTATAACAATTATGAATAAAATGTTTCCACACAGATTAAACAGATTATTATAGCATGGTGAGAATTTGTTCCATATGGCCATGGGATTTTCTGTTTATAAGCTGAAGTGCTGACGGTTGTGAACTAGTTTTCTAAGTGATAGGAAGCAGCTTTGAAATTTGAAGCATTCTAAATCGTATGGGTTGACACTGAAGAAAATACTTGGGCAAATAGTGTCAATAAGCTTGACAAGTCCTGCTAGCTTGTCACCAGTTTGGTTAACATCCATGTGATGATAACTTTGTTATTCCTCCCCCATTTATTACAGTCTCCCAGCTCACCCTTTGCCAAGCCCATATGAGTAGTTACATGTTGCAGTAATAGATATGAGGCCCATTTCAGTAGTTCTCTCTCATGCCAACTTCCTTCCAAAACCTAACATCTACCTTTAAAAGTTATATTTTATTTATTGTTGTGAATACGTTAATGAAATTTCCCTATATAAGGAGAGCCATCTGCCTGGTTTTGGGGTCATGGTCTCTTTTAATTATATTGGAGTTTTTATAATTATATCTAAAGTAGAAATCTGCACTAATTCAACCTTATTTTGCATCTCCTGTGTATCATTGTACTTGTATTAGGGATATAGCAAGGAATGAACTGTGAATTTTGTCATTCTGTAGTTCCCAGTGGAGACTGTATATTAATAGTTTAGTGGGGAGAGAATCAGTTCAGTTCAGTTCAGTTCAGTCGCTCAGTCGTGTCTGACTCTTTGTGACCCTGTTGACTGCAGCACACCAGGCTTCCCTGTCCATCACTAACTCCCAGAGCTTGCTCAAATTCATGTCCCTTGAGTTGGTGATGCCATCCAACCATCTCATCCTCTGTCGTCCCCTTCTCTTTATGCCTTCAATCTTTCCCGACATCAGGGTCTTTTCCAATGAGTCAGTTCTTCACATCAGGTGGCCAAAGTGTTGGAGTTTCAGTAATTGAAAGAATGAACTACTTAATGGGATTAAATGCCTGCTTTATAATTTACCAGCTTGTGATTTAAGCTCTCTATAGATTCATCTCTAAAGTAGAAATAACAGTACTTCCTTCCATCACCCTCTATTTCCCTTTATTTTTTGCTTTTCTTCATTGAACTTTTCGCTTGTGAGACATGGTTTTGTTCATTTATTGACATTAATGTAAAATCCTGGAGGACAGTCACTTTATTTGGTTCACTTATGTATTTTCAGCATCTAGCTTAGGATCTACTACATAATAACTCTCAGTAAATTGCTATTCCTTCTCCTGGGAATATTCTTCCTACGTATTTGCACATAGCGCATCCTCATGCTCTATTATCGTGCCCAAATATCATCTTGGTGGAGGGACCTTGCTAGACAACCTCTTCTATAAAATAGCATCCTCTATTTTTCTCTGTTTTATCTTGCCTTATTTTTCTCTGTAACACTTGACACTACTGATATTATATTTCTTGCTTATTGTCTATATTTTCCACTAGAATATAAGATTTCTGATTCTAGGACTTTTTTGGTTACTCCTTGACCCTCAGTTTCTCACCAGGCGCATTAGGCTCTTAAATGTTTGTTGAATGAATAAATGAATAACAGTGTTGAATGTATGGATGAATAGGTAAAGGAATATTACTTATACTATAGGGTTACTATGAAAATGAAAAAATTCACGTGTTACACTTCCATAATGACTGATACAAGTAGATGTTTAAATAAATGCTAGCTATAATATAATGGAGAAGGCAATGGCATCCCACTCCAGTACTCTTGCCTGGAAAACCCCATGGACGGTGGAGCCTGGAAGGCTGCAGTCCATGGGATCACTGAGGGTTGGACATGACTGAGCGACTTCACTTTCACTTTTCACTTTCATGCATTGGAGAAGGAATTGGCAACCCACTCCACTGTTCTTCCCTGGAGAATCCCAGGGACGGGGGAGCCTGGTGGGCTTCTGTCTATGGGGTCACACAGAGTCGGACACGACTGAAGCGACTTAGCAGCAGCAGCGTAATATAATGTTGCTCAGAATTTCTAATTCTTACAACAGATTTGCTAAAACAGTTTTGTTTTGTTTTTTCACTATTTTATACATGAAAAAATTGAGGCTCAAGATTTGTTCAAGGTGTCAGTCAGTCAGTTGCTCAGTCGTGTCCGACTCTTTGCGACCCCATGAATCGCAGCACGCCAGGCCTCCCTGTCCATCACCATCTCCCGGAGTTCACTCACACTCATGTCCATCGAGTCCGTGATGCCATCCAGCCATCTCATCCTCTGTTGTCCCCTTCTCCTCCTGCCCCCAATACTTCCCAAAATCAGAGTCTTTTCCAATGAGTCAATTCTTCGCATGAGGTGGCCAAAGTATTGGAGTTTCAGCTTTAGCATCATTCCTTCCAAAGAACACCCAGGGCTGATCTCCTTTAGCATGGACTGGTTGGATCCCCTTGCAGTCCAAGGGACTCTCAAGAGTCTTCTCCAACACCACAATTCAAAAGCATCAATTCTTCGGCACTCAGCCTTCTTCACAGTCCAACTCTCTCATCCATACATGACCACAGGAAAAACCATAGCCTTGACTAGATGGACCTTAGTCGGCAAAGTAATGTCTCTGCTTTTGAATATGCTATCTAGGTTGGTCATAACTTTCCTTCCAAGGAGTAAGCGTCTTTTAATTTCATGGCTGCAATCACCATCTGCAGTGATTTTGGAGCCCAAAAAAATAGAGTCTCACACTGTTTCCACTGTTTCCCCATCTATTTCCCATGAAGCGATGGGACCAGATGCCATGATCTTAGTTTTCTGAATGTTGAGCTTTAAGCCAACTTTTTCACTCTCCTCTTTTACTTTCATCAAGAGGCTTTTTAGTTCCTCTTCACTTTCTGCCATAAGGGTGGTGTCATCTGCATATCTGAGGTGATTGATATTTCTCCCAGCAATCTTGATTCCAGCTTGTGTTTCTTCTAGTCCAGCATTTCTCATGATGTACTCTGCATTTAAGTTAAAAAAGCAGGGTGACAATATACAGCCTTGACGTACTCCTTTTCCTATTTGGAACCAGTCTGTTGTTCCATGTCCAGTTCTAACTGTTGCTTCCTGACCTGCATACAGATTTCTCAAGAGGCAGGTCAGGTGGTCTGGTATTCCCATCTCTTTCAGAATTTTCCACAGTTTCTTGTGATCCACACAGTCAAAGGCTTCGGCATAGTCAATAAAGCAGAAATAGATGTTTTTCTGGAACTCTCTTGCTTTTTCCATGATCCAGTGGAAGTTGGCAATTTGATCTCTGGTTCCTCTGCCTTTTCTAAAACCAGCTTGAACATCAGGGAGTACATGGTTCACGTATTGCTGAAGCCTGGCTTGGAGAATTTTGAGCATTACTTTACTAGCATGTGAGATGAGTACAACTGTGCGGTAATTTGAGCATTCTTTGACATTGCCTTTCTTTGGAATTGGAATAAAAACTGACCTTTTCCAGTCCTGTGGCCACTGCTGAGTTTTCCAAATTTGCTGACATATTGAGTGCAGCACTTTCACAGCATCATCTTTCAGGATTTGAAACAGCTCAACTGGAATGCCATCACCTCCACTAGCTTTGTTCATAGTGATGCTTTCTAAGGCCCACTTGACTTCACATTCCAGGATGTCTGGCTCTAGATTAGTGATCACATCATCATGATTATCTGGGTTCAAGGTGTAGTAAAGGCTAATTCTGGGGTTCAGACTTCAACCTGCCTTTTTCCTCAACTGCATCTCTTTTCACTCTGCTATGTTGCTGTCAAAAATATTAAAGAGTTCTCTTGGGGATGGCAACATTTACCTTTGAAAGATGAGTGGGAGTTTGCTTAGCATACAGTTGGAGGAAAGGCATTCTGAGTAGCGGGAACTCCATGATGGAAACCATGGGCAGTGAGCAATGACAGAAAGCATGGTTATGCAGGTGCACTTGTGGTAAGCTAGCTCCTTATTCTTAAGAGCAGCAAAAGAATTTTTTTAAGCAGAATTTTTATAACTGGGGTGTTATGGACACTCTGGCTGCCAACTTTGTCAGCGATTTTACAAGTCTTAATGGGCATATTTCTGGCACACAAGCAATAGACCTGAACTGCTCTAAATGGTAGCCAGTGGACATCTGTGGCCATTTAAATATAAATTAAAAGTAAAGTAAAAGATTAGTTCTTCAGATTCCCTAGCTGCATTACAGGTGGTCAGTAGCTACAGGTGGCCAGTGGCTACTACATTAGAGAGTGTGGTTATGGAACATACCCATTGCAGAAAGTTCAGTTGTGCAGCATTGTTACAGACAGCTAACACATGACTGGATAGAGGACTCAAGCAGATTTATGTAGAAGGAGAGGATAGTGAATGAAAAGATTCCCCAAGCTAAAAATGTTTTACAAACAGAGTGTGGAGCAGTTATCGGAATTTCTACTCTAATCAGAATTAAAAAGTTCAGTTAGGTTTTTGTTTTTCCTTATAGATGAAAACTTCAGTTTATTTGGCTTGGGTAGAGATACAAAGCCAAAAGCTTCAGGAGTCTTGGAACATCGCTTCATGGATATATATTTAAAAGTCATCTAATGTGACAGAGGATGAGATGGCTGGATGGCATCACTGACTTGATGGACATGAGTTTGAGTGGACTCTGGGAGTTGGTGATGGACAGGGAGGCCTGGCATGCTACAATTCATGGGGATGCAAAGAGTCGGACATGACTGAGCGACTGAACTGAACTGAATATGCCTCTCTATGCTGCCCATTAACCTGGCATGCCAAAACAAATGGAGTCAGAAACTTGGAATAGCCCATCGCTGATCTAGGCTCTGAACCAGTTAGACTGGTTACTGATTAGGTAAAGAGTTGAGTTTACTTAATATGGATTTATAATCATCTTCATATTTACAGAAGTTTATATATTGTCTCTTCTCACTTTATAAAAACTTCACATAAATCCTCAAAATATCCCTGTGCGTTTGGCTCTGTTTCTTCAGATAGAGAAATAAGAACGCACATGGACTTGTCCAATACCATGTAACCAGGAGGTGCTAGAGCCAGTATGCAGCCTCATATTTTCTGACTTTTAGGTCAGATGCTCCTCAAACCACGTTAACAGTGAGGATACACTGTTTTAACCTGGATAGAAAGGAATGTAAAACTCTTATGACCAAAGTGAGAAAAACTCAGATGAAAGGTAGAATGAGAGGGCTTACAGAAGGGACTGTTTTGGCAGTAACAGGTTGATCCTCAAAATCATTGAAAGTCACCAACGTTCTGTCCTTGCAGTGTGGTAAAACTTGGTAATGAACTTGATTTACTCTGTTGAGGAGCAACTAGGTGAAAGAGCATGTTTGATGCTGGGAATCTAATGACGTATTATAAATAAAAGATGATCTGGGCTTGGACTTTGTAGAAAGAAGTTTAAGGGAGGTGGATAAAGATACAACTTGAAGAAAGAATACATATTATTTGGCATAACATTATTCTAACAGTCAGGCTTAAAACATTGGTCTTCCCAGTTCTACTCAGATTGTGAGTGGGTCTAGAACTGGGTCTGCCCAGTTCTACTTGATTGTGCCATCCTCTGGACTATTACAATATATTGCTTATACCTATATTATAATATTGTTTATGTTCAAACTTCATTTTCATAGTTTTTGAGTGCCTTGTAGGCACTCAAGTGTCAGGTCTCCATAAATTTTTGCTAAACTGGTCCATGCTTACCGTCTTATTCTCAAATTTAATAAATTGCCAGTTTGTGACAATTTTCAGGTTCCCTTTATGTGTTTCTGTGCCCACTTCGATTTTCCCTCCCACCACTGTCGTTCAGGCACCAGCCACTTACTTTGTGTACAGTTGAAGTTTCTTAATTTTTTTTTCCTTCCAGTCATTTAATCCTCTAATCCAGCCTGCACAAGAATCTAGATTACACTTCTTCAAATATTGCTGTTACCATTTCACTCTTTTGGCTTGCCATGATCTCTGAATTAAGTGAAAATCCTTAACTTGATATTCAAACATTTTTATATGATAGCTAATTGGAACATATCTTTCCACAGCACTAGAGAAAGTCTTAAAGGAAGTAAGTTCTTAAGAATTGCTTATTGGTGTGTTTAGATTGCTTTGAGATTCAAAAGCTTCTAAAGATACAAAGCAACATAAAAAATGACTTGAAAACAGTAGAAATCAATATATCGTCAATTACTTGACCATGTGACTAGTCCACACATGCCGTAGTACTTCAGAGAAAAAGCTTGTTGAAACTTTGGGTCATCAGACATGCAGCTTTATTGGAAAAGCTGACAGTTTTTGGGACCCTGAATCATTTATTCATTTTATTTATTCAGACTAAATTTCCCCCTGTTTACCTAGTAAATATATGAGGTTTTAGAGTAATGGGCTCTGTTTTGTCAGTATAAAAATATTTCTTGTGTCAGAAGAATTCAGATACTTATACATAGAAACTTGTGGTTAAATGTCATTATTTTAAATGTTATTGGATCCCTTCTCAGAACTTTGAAAATATATATACCTGAGGTGTTTCTTCTGATCAGCTTCTGCTGTGGGCACTTAGTTTGAAGTCACAGTAGAATAATTGGAGAAAAACTTGAATTTGGCAGATATAGCATTCGAGTATCATAAAATTTGGGTTTCAAACAGGTTATGGCATTGTTTAAGCTCAACTTATAATAAGTATAATTTGTCAATTATGTAATATAGTATAACTCAAAAGTTCTATTTTTATGGATGATGGCTTTTCCTATATGGTTAACTTCTCTGTTTTGTACTCAATACAAAGAAATTTGTATTTCTTTGTCTTTTAGATAAAAGAAATGTAAAGTGTCATACACAATAGTAAAAATATCAGATACCTTAAATAATACTTCTCATTTTCCAGGAATTTTCAAAAATAGAAGATGTAAATTGGCTAGTTGTATCTTTTCAGTGACTGGATTGGTTACTTTTCCTGATGACTATTTTAACTAATTAATTCATCAAGACAAGTTGTTTCTATTACCATGACATGGCTAGCACTTAAGCTACTAGTGTTCAACTTGTATCTATCCTATGTCTGTAAAAAGGGCTGTCTGTGACCCTATACTTACTGCTTTTTATTTACTTAAACTTTATTTATTTTGCATTCCTGAGCAAAATGAGTAAAAATTTTTATACATATGATTTCATTTCCTCCAATACTTATTCAAGTTTCTAAGGGCTTTCTGATTTACAGACTCTTAAAAATCTTTCTCCTTCCAATTCAAATGTAAGTAATTAGCTTCTTCCTAATTTGGAACTTCAACTTGAAAACTAGTGTGTTTGATTTGGCATTAGATTAGGCATCTTATTTTAGATGAGATCGTATAACATTGGTTTTAGATGATCACAGAAGTGTTTGTCGAGCAGCATCTTTGTAGCTTTGAGGAAACTAGAAAACAACTTTTCTACTAAGATTATGATTCTCCTTGACAGTCACTTTAACTGCAGTTAGGTCCTGGCTGTACCGACTCCAGTTTAAACAACTGGACTCTAAACCTGTTTTTGTTCTGATTAAGAAGTTTATTTATATGTTCGGGAATACAGAGGCACAACCTGTTAACAGCTGTAAATTTGGTTGATTAAGCTCTATGTAGACAAATTTACTAGCGGAGACTGCTCCCTAGAAATTCCAGTTCACTTACATATGAAGGTAGTCTGGCTATTTCTCACCAGTTTCCATCACTTCCTGCCAAGAAAAATAAACATTTTCTTGCAAAGGATTGATGCCAGAGGTTAGAAGTGGTCAGTGTTTTATCAGTCATACTGGGCTGTCGTGAATCTCAATAAACAAACAGAGTAATGTCCATGTATATGCCTGTAAAAGCAGCTAGACCCGAGAGAGATCATTTCTTTCAGATAGTCTTCCAGACCTTTTCAATGTAGATGAATGTCAATTATTAATAGACGTTTATTGTAATAGAAATTATGGATGTTTGGCCCCATATTTTCACTTACCAACAGTTCAGGGAAGCTTGTGGTTTTAGTGGATAATAATAGGCTGGAGCCAGAAATGATGTTTTCTTAATTTAGTGTAACTGTAGGTACTATTATAAGTATTGTAATAAAAATGAGCGTATTGGGTCAAACTTCTGGTATTCAACATTTCCCTATAGTGTGCAAACTATGGCCCCAGAGCCATCCCACAGAATATTTTTGTGGTGGGCACAATCTGAGAATTGTTTTATATTTTTAAAGAGCTATAACAAGGAAGAATATGCAGCAAAGACTATCTATAGCTTTCAACGATTAAAATGTTCATTATCTGACCCTTTAAGGAAAGTTTGCCAACTCCTACTAAGATTAGCAATAGTCATGGTGAGATCCATTGTTGTGGCTTAGTCTCTCGGTCGTGCCTGACTTTTGTGACTGTATGGACTGTAGCCTGCCAGGCTCCTCTGTCCATGTGATTTCCTACTCAAGAATACTAGAGTGGGTTGCCGTTTTCTTCTCCAGGGGATCTTCCCGACCCTGAGGGATAGAACTCATATCTCTTATGTCTCCTGCATTAGAAAGTGGGTTCTTTACCATGAGCCACCTGGGAAGCCTGACGATCCATTACAAGGATCCAAAAAAAGCCATCTGAATAAACAAAGCAAGATGAAACTATGGAAAATATTTTTTTCATAGTCTTAGTTTTAGAACCTTTTATTTCTGGCTTGCATGTGATATGTGAAATAAAGGTGATACCATTATCCTTATAGGGTTCTTAGAATCATTGAATCATGGCTCCTTGCAGTGCCTTACATATGGAAGATAACTGATATCTATTACTGTGGTTATAATAATGTGTTGAATGCCTGACAATTGTTTCTGCTTTATTTTATGAGTCTCTGTTCTATTCATGCCATATTTGCATTTTATTTAATTTTATAAGCCACTTTAATGTCTTTTATATTTTAGTTGAAATGCATATCTTAAGTGTTGCAGTTTTATTGCTCCTGTTACTATGGCTGTGTAACAAATTACCCCAACATTTAGTGGCATGAAAAAATAGGTTATAATGCGCACAGATTCTGTGGATCAGGAGTTCAGACAGGGCACAGCAGGATGACCTCTCTCTGTTCTGTAACATCTGAAGCTGGAAAACTCAAAACTGGGAACTGGAATCGTCTGAAGACTCGTTCACTCTGGCAGTTGTTGCTGTCTGTTGGCTAGGAAGGCTCCAGTTCCTCTCCATATGGGTCTCTCCTTGTGATATCTCCAAATGGACTAGTTTGTGCTTTCCTTGAGTGAGCCAACAGGGTTCCCCAGAGCATGCATTCCAAAAAGAGAGAGCCAGGCTGGAGCTATCCTCTCTATGACATAGCCTTGGAAACCACAGAACATCATTTCTTTTTCCTGCTCTGATGGTCAGGACAGGCACAAGTCCACCAAGTTCAAGGGGAGAAAAAAAGACTTTTGATGGAGGCTGAGGATATTTTTGGAATTAAAATTTCCTGTAATTATATAATTTTATTTATTTAACAATTGCTTACATATGATTTAATCCACATACCAGACACTATTCTAAGTATTTTGCAAATATTAATTCATATACTCTAGAATAGGATTCGTTTATAGATGGAGAAATTGAATCAAAATATTGAATTAACTGGAATACAATTTTCTCTGACTTTGATGGATCATAAAAAGTGACTGATTTTTTTAATTTGCACAGTATTAATTCAAAGATTTAAAAATATTTCAAATACATACTTCTGTTTCTTGCCTTAGAATTGCTTTGAGAGAGGCATAGTTTCACATAAGTAATTTCTTAAATGTGTGCAGTGGTCAAGCCCCCATGGTTCCATCCTTCCATATTCTCAGTGTTGGGCTGTGTGGTGAATAAGTTGGGATTTCTTAATGAAGCAGGTTTCAAATAAATCAATTAGTAGGAATAATACTCTATTTTGACATCAGTCTTGGACTAGCTTACCAAACTTGGCTAATAGATTGATTCTGTGTCCTTTTATGAAAATCAATACAATGTCTTGGTCTAGGTGTGATGATCTTACATATTAATTGCTATCTTTTCCTTCATTGCTACTGAAATCACAACCTTTGGTTGGTAAGGTCAGTGATCTTTCAGTTTCCTTTGTCATGAAGATCTTTTATCAGGGGCAAATATTCCTTCTCTCTCTCTCTCTCTTTTTTTTTTAATTAACAGTATGGATGTTTGTTGGGTATATTTCAAGGTCTTTTTTGGTTTTGTGATTTTTTTGCTCTTTTACATCTGTTGATTGATTTTTACCTTGGAGATTTAGCAGTCTCTGACCAAGTTGTTTATAGCTTTTCAATCGGTTTGGTCTCCCAGAATTCAGTAGTCTTCTTTTAAGGGTAGCCCAAAGTGACTTTCACCCTGATTCATTTGTGACACAGTTAACACTATATCTCCGAGTCTAATGAATTTATGTTTGCTTATACATTGTGCTATATTTAAAATGGATAATCAACAAGGACCTATTGTATAGTACATGGAACTCTGCAATGTTATGTGGCAGCTTGGATGGGAGGAGAGTTTGGGGGAGAATGGATACATGTATATGTATGGCTGAGTTCCTTTGCTGTTCATCTAAAACTGTAACAACATTGTTAATAGGCTATCCCTCAATACAAAATAAAAAATTAAAAGAAACACTATATCTCCTAGTCTCTGCATATATAAATGTATAACAAGTATGAATTATGCAGATAAAAAAGGGTAGCCTTGTTAGAGTTCAGTTCAGTTGCTGACTGAATAACTCCTTGCGACACCATGGACTGCAGCATGCAGGCCTCTCTATCCATCACCAACTCCCAGAGTTTACTCAGATTCATGTTCACTGAGTCAGTGATGCCATCCAACCATCTCATCCTCAGTCATCCCCTTCTCCTTCTGCCTTCAATCTTTCCCAACATCAGGGTCTTTTCAAATGAGTCAGTTCTTCATCAGGTGGCCAAAGTATTGGAGTTTCAGCTTTAGCATCAGTCCTTCCAATGAATATTTCCTTCCCTTTCCTTTCCTTCCCTTGTGGCTCAGCTGGTAAAGAATCTGTCTGCAATGCAGGAAACCTGGGTTCCATCCCTGGGTTGGGAAGATCCCCTGGAGAAGGGAAAAGCTACCCACTCCAGTATTCTGGCCTGGGTCACAAAGAGTTGGACACGACTGAGCGACTTTCACTTGTTAGGGTATCAAAACTCAAATGAAGTATCTAATATTTTAAGGGAATATTTAAATAATTTTATTCTAATTGTAAAATTTGAATTGTTCTTTTAAAACGTATTTGATTAGGAGTACATGTAGAAATTTGCGTATCAAAACTTGCCAAATCTAAGACTCACTAATTTTATATTTTTAAATTTAAAATATAAGACAGACAGATCAGTACTATGTGATCTGATTACACATATGTGTAATGTATGTGAATGTACTGATTACATTGAGTGGCATTATTTATTTACTTATTTAGGCTCAGAAATAGTGTAAGAATGAAAGCACACAGGAGCTGTCCTGCTGCTCACTCATTTATCTGCGATGTGGCATGGTGACTGGTTTTATAGTCTAGCTCTTCTGCCATCTGTGTGATTTTGTCCTAGTTATTATCTCTTTGTGATTCAGTTTCACTGTCTGTGTAATAGCTTAGTTCTCTCATTGGTCATGGCAGCACCTACCTCTTAATGTTGTAGTGGAAATGAAATGATTTAATACATATCAAGTGCTTCAGACAGTGTTTAGCAAATTGTAAGCTCATAAACAGCTCTTATTCATTAATCCATCCTTTCACTTACTCATTAAAGAAACATTTATTGAACATCTACTATGATGTGGACACAAAGATAAAGAAAGTTCTGCTCTGAAGGTATGAGTAGTTTAGTGGGGCAGAGGAATATAATAGTTGTTATAACATAGGTTGAGGGAAGTAATACATTGTAAAGTAGATATATCAAAGTGCTATGAAAAGGAAGAGGTTGAGGACTTCTCTGGTGTTCTAGGGGTTAGGGCCTTGCACTTCCACTGCAGGGCACACAAGTTCCATCACAGTGCAGCCAAGAAAAAATGAAAGAAAAGGAAGGGGATGGAGGTTTTGATAGCCTTAATCATTTTACTTTTCTATGACACTGTTTTTCATCTGAAAATGTTCTTTTGTGAACCTTTTAAAATTCTTAAGGACATAGTTTCCTTTCTTTGTATCTCGGTATCATTTTATCTTATGGTATTTATTGCTTTTTGTCTTGTTAAATCATGATTTGTTCTTATGTTTTTTACTTGAAGATGTCAACATTTCTGTATCACCAACAACTACTCAACACAGTACTCTTTAAAAATACTTTATAAACATTTGATAACTTTGCTGGTAAAGAATCCACCTGCAATTTAGGAGGCCCCAGTTTGATTCCTGGGCTGGGAAGATCCCCTGGAGAAGAGGTAGGCTACCTATTCCAGCTTCCTTCGTGGCTCTGACAGTAAAGAATCCATCTGCAATGCGGGAGAACTCGGTTTGAGCCCTGGGTTGGAAAGATCCCCTGGAGAAGGGAAGATCCCCTGAACAAGGGCAGATGCCCTGGAGAAGGGAACAGGCTACCCACTCCAGTATTCTGGCTTGGAGAATTCCATGGACTGTGTAAGTCCACGGGGTTGCAAAGAGTCAGACATGACTGAGCAATTTTCACTTTCTTTATCAAGTGGCTCAAAAAGTAAAACTGATTAAAATGCTTAGATGCCAGTCTCTGCTCCTACCTTTTGAGGAGTTCTTAAAGGTGTAGATAGGTGGAAAAGTAAGTCTGAGGGTAAAATAAACAACATTCATATATGGCTCACTATTTGAATAATCAGGCTAGTTCTCTAGATTCTCTAGGAGGGTAAAAAGCCCCATTTGTACCATTTTCCCATTTCCACAATATGAATACTCCCACTATGGCCAGACTTACGCTACAGCGTGACATTACTGAATGTAGAAGGGAAGAGATGTGCAGTAGAATACCAGTATATAGCAATATCTCCACTGTATAGATACAGTAGCTATAATTAACTTTGAGCAAAGACATTAGTAAGGTATAGTAATACACTGAAAAATGATGAATTTTGAGTATTTTTTAATTTAAAATTTAATTATACATTTACAGATTTTAACTTTTAATGATGTTGGTGTTTAAGAACTTGCTTAGAAAATTTCTGAAAATTTAACAATAAGTATTTGTGAACCTATGCAAGCTGAGTTTATCACATCTCTTGTCCCAGGCCCTGTTCTTTACTGATTATATGTCTTTGACTAGTGATTTAATTGCTAGAATTTCTTCTAAGGAAATTATCTGTGAATCCAAAAAAGCACAAAGATGTTTATATTGGCATTATTAGCATAACAAGAAGCAAGTTAATAGTTTAAAGTGAATTGTGGGGTTTTTATTGGTTTGTTTAGTCACTGAATTGTGTCTGACTCTTTGCGACCCCATGGACTGCAACATGCCAAACTTCCCTGTCCTTCAGTATCTCCCAGAGTTTGCTCAAACTCATATCCATTGCATCAGTGATGCCTTCCAACCATCTTATCCTCTGTGGCCCACTTCTTCTGCCTTCAATCTTCCCTAGCATCAGGGTCTTTTCCAGTGAGTCAGTTCTTCATATCAAGTGACCAGGGTACTAGAGCTTCAGCTTCAGCATCAGTCCTTCCAGTGAATATTCAGGGTGGATTTCCTTTAGGACTGACTGGTTTGATCTCCTTGCTGCCCAAGAGACTCTCAAGAGTCTTCTCCAGCACCTCAGTCCGAAAGCATGAATTCTTTGGCACTCAGCCTTCTTTAGGGTCCAACTCTCACATCCATACCTGACTACCAGAAAAACCATAGCTTTGATTATACAGATCGTTTGTGGGCAAAGTGATGTGGTAAAGTAGGAATTGTGGTTAAGTAGTTTATTAGAATATTTCCTAGAATTAAAAGTGACTTTATCGAAGACTTTATAATAGCATAGGAAAATGCCGTAAGTTTAAGTGAATAAGAAAGAATGCTGAATACCTAATTTATACAGACTTACCAAAAATTTTTATGAATATAGGAATATGTTAATTAGAAGGAAGTGTTAGTGGTGATAACATGGCTGTATTTTTTTTTTAATCTTTATCTTCACTTTACAAATTTCCAGCAATGAGCATATTTTATATCTATAGTGAAAACATAGTATCATTTTTGTCACAAAACCAAATTCTAAGTGATACCTCTAATTTTTTGTTGAATTAAAAGCATTATCAAGATAGATCTTTTCTGTTTTGGAAATTAAATAGTTTCTTGTAACAACCAATAAGACATATGAATTGAATTTTTTTTTTTGGGCATTCAGAAACACAAAACTTATTCTTTTAGTTTATTGCTTATTGTTTTATTGGAATTTCTATAAAAAATGCTTTCTTTAAGAAAAAGTAAAAGCTGTTTGCATCCAGTGACATTTTTTAAAATTTATTTTTTAATTGGAGTATAATTATAATTGCTTTATAATGTGGTGTTGGCTGACTCATGTTGTTTTATAGCAGGAGCTAACAGAACATTGAATTTGATTTTTATAGGTCTATTCTAGATTTGTTTTTCTCCCTAGGTCTCATGTACAGGCTGTCCTAGATTTCCATGGAATATTTTAAATTTTTATAAAAGTATCCTACGTTAAGAATGCTAACTTCAGAAATACCATTTTAGAAAGCTGCTTAATAGTTAAGTCACTAACTCTTCACTTTTAAGAACACTGAAGATATATTGTTTCAAAATGATGTGGGTCCTGTGTGTCTCACATTCCTGTCTAATCTAGGCATTGTTAAAAAAATTTTTGACCATTATAGCTCTTTTTTTGTGAAAGAATTTCTCCAGAGCTTTTCAAATTATCTTTCGATATAAACAGATAATCTAATTTCACACACTTCCAGAAAGTAGTTTTAACTACTTTTTTTGTCCCTTTTTAGTTAATAACTGGTTAACTGTAGTAGACAATTTAGAAAAGCTTCTGTGTAATTTTTTTCCCCTGAAGATTAAGATGTGATGAAACAAATCACCTGTGGCATTCTTTGTAGGAAGAAAATGCTTTTTTGGTGATTTTTTTAAAGGTATTAATTTAAACGTCAAAGCAAGTTCTGTTAAGATTTTGCCTTTGTTCCAAGGTTGTAATGTCTCTTACCACTTTATTTACTTGGTTTGGATGGGTTTCAACAGGATTTGGTCTAATGTAATTCTCTATATTTTTATGAAGGAGGAATTGAAGCATTTCATGATCTCTTGAACTCTCCCTCCTAGGAACTCCTAGTACTTATTATTTCTGTGTTTTTATCATGTGTTCTTATTAACCTTTTGAATTATTCAACTTTTTATTTGTCTGGATTGTGTTTTTAAAATACCATAAACTTGGTGATGCAGATATGTGTGGGCCATGGGGAATGATAGGTAAAAAACTTTAGAGTGGGTAAATCTGACGTATCACTTACTGGCTATGGGACTTTGGGTAATTATTCTTTGGGCCTTAGCGCTCTTATCTCTAAAGTGAATAGAACAACCTCTAGCTTGTGGGGTTACTGAGAGGATTTGAGATAAGGTATAATGTTCCTGGCATATAATAGCTGTTCAATAAATGATTAGTTATTAGGTGATCAGTAACAATTGAGTGAATGATTGTATATCAGTCTGCTTGGGCTATAACAAAACACCATAGACTGGTTGCTTAAGCATCAAAAATTTATTTTTTCATAGTTCTGGAGGCTCACAAGTTGAAGATCAAGTTGCCTGCCAGTTCAGTTCCTTTTCCTGGCTTACATGTGGCTCTACATGGTTAAGGCTGGGGGTAGAGAGAGAGAGAAAGGGAAGAAGCAAGCTCTTTGGTGTCCCTTATATGAGCACTAATTCCATTGTAAGGAACCTTCATGACCTCATTTAACATAATTACTTCTCAAAGGCCCCATTTCCAAATACCATCACATGAGGTGGGAGGAGGTTAGGGCTTTTAACATAAAAATTTAATCTTGGAGAAGGCAATAGCGACCCACTCTAGTACTCTTGTCTGGAAAATCCCATGGACGGAGGAGCCTGGTAGGCTGCAGTCCATGGGGTTGCTAAGAGTCGGACACAACTGGCTACTTTACTTTCACTTTTCACTTGCATGCATTGGAGACGGAAATGGCAACCCACTCCAGTGTGCTTGCCTGGAGAATCCCAGGGATAGGGGAGCCTGGTGGGCTGCTGTCTCTGGGGTCGCACAGAGTCGGACACGACTGATGCAACTTAGCAGCAGCATACTTATTTTGGAGAGACATGATTCATAACAGACTTCTTCAGGGAAATTTGGATTACTGAAATAGTCATTAAACACCTACAAAATTTTAAACACAGTCAAAACATGAAATTAAAAGATGCTTGCTCCTTGGAAGAGACACTATGAGCAATCTCGACAGCATATTAAAAAGCAGAGATGTTCCTTTGCCAGCAAAGGTCCATATAGTCAAAGCTATGGTTTTTCCAGTAGTCACATATGGATGTGAGAGCTGGACTATAATAAAGAAAGCTGAACACAGAAGAATTGATGCTTTTGAACTGTGGTGTTGGAGAAGACTCTTGAGAGTCCCTTGGACTGTGAGGAGATCCAACCAGTCCATCCTAAAGGAGATCAGTCCTGAGTGTTCTTTAAAAGGACTGATGTTGAAGCTGAAACTCCAATACTCTGGCCACCTGATGCTGGGAAAGATTGAAGGCAGGAGGAGAAGGGGATGACAGAGAATGAGATGGTTGGATGGCATCACCGACTCAATGGACATGAGTTTGAGTAAACTCCGGAGTTGGTGATGGACAGGGAGGCCTGGTGTGCAGTCCATGGGGTCGCAAAGAGTTGGACATGACTGAGCAACTGAACTGAACTGAAAACTTAGAAGAAAATCACTTATAATTGCATTGTCCAGTATTAACGTTTTTAGAGTATATCAGGTCAGACTGTTTGTGTTCACATATAAAAATTTATTATTTTTGTGTGATAGATACAGAATTTAAGTTTGGGAAGATGAAAAAGTTCAGGAGATGGATTGTAATGATGGTTGCACAATAATGTGACTGTATCTAATGTCACCGAACTGTATATTTGAAAATAGTTAAAATGGTAAGTTTTATGTTATGCATATGTAACTGCAATAAAAAAACATTTACTGTTTGCAAAAATAAGCTCATACTCAATATCTTTTTTTAAAGTCTACTTTTTATGCTCAACAATGAAAAAAGAACACCTTTCCACATAAGTAAATATATTTTTGTACTGTGATTTTTGTGGCTGAATATTTATTTTATCCTTTGGATGTACCACCTTTTATTGAGGGCAGTGTTAAAGCAAATAAAAAGGAGTGTTAGCCCTTTCCTTTTTAAGTGGATTCACAGAGAACTTTGTGATGCATGGCAGAGGACTTGGGGAAATAACCAGATGGTGGAAACTGAAAACCCCCCTGGGTCCTTAAACTGTGTCTGCCTTGTTCAAATGACTCTCTAAATAAACTGCTTTACTGTTCTGATGTCAACATGGCAGCTTTGCTTTCTTTTTTTTCCAAATATAATTTTTTTTATTTGTCTAAAAGGATGTTTATTCCAGACTAGTGGTTTTCTTGGATTTCTGCCTTTACTACGTTAATGTCATATTAGAGGAATCGGGGCAAAAGAGAAGCAATAGATGGAGAATATTGGACCCTGAGAATTGGTTCCTTCAACACAAGGATCAGATGCCATGATGGTAGGCATGTCTGAAATTTCAGCATTGGTAAGCCACTCTTAGGAGGCTTCCTCTTGACTTAAGGTCTGGCTCTCCCCTAAGATGCTCTTGTTTTTTTTCTTTTTTTTTTTTTTTAATAGCTCTTCTGAAAGGATGTTCCTCATTTTCCCACACTTTCTCTGTCACAGGGTCCTTGTCTTCCTAGGCTACCCCTACCTCTTTTAGAGGTTTCTTCACCTGCTGTAAAATACTCTGCTTCTTTTCATTTATTTATTTCTGACTGAGCTGGCTCTTTGTTGCTGCATGCAGCTTTTCTCTAGCTGCAGGACGTGGGCTTCTCATTGCAGTGGCTTCTCTTGTTGCAGAGCAGGGCTCTCGGGCACGCGGGGCTTCAGCAGTTGTGGTGCACAGACCTAGTTGTCCCGCGGCATGAGGAATCTGCCCGGACCAGGGATAGAACCTGCATCCCCTGCATTGGCAGGTGGATTCTTATCCACTGGACTACTAGGGAAGTCCAGTACTCTGCTTCTTTGAGGATGCCATTGCTACTCAGCTAAGCTCGCTGGTATTTTTTTTCTGTGCCATAATTTCCTTATCTTTCCAGCTTATACACCAAATCTTCAGCCTTTCAGGGACTTGCTATTATACGGCACACGTTCTTCACTCCCTTTTCTCTTCACTTTAGATTCCATGGACCATAACTCTTAACTTATCTCTTGTCAGCTGACTGAACTCCAGTGCCCCATTGTCAGTCATGTCTGCTTGGTGTTTTCACAACTGTGGGTGACTCTGAGCTTTTTCTGCAATTGCTCCCAAGCTGCTAAATTCAGTGGGAGAAAAGTATAGTGTGAGGCAGATGTCTCCATCAATACATGGCCCTCTCCTCGTCTGTGCTCTCAGCATTAGGGAGAAGTCTTGTGTCGTTCCCTAAATAACCCTCCCCTGCATTCTCTATGGCAGTGTGTTTCACCTGGAGCTTTTCCTGACAGTCTTAGCTTGCATCCCCCTGAGCACCTCATATAAAGCAGTTCTCTGTAAGCTCTCTTGGCCCCGGAATCCTGATAAATTTCCTCCAGGAGCATATCACAATGTGAAATTATCTTGTTTGCTTGTTTATTTTATGTGTTCCCCTGCATAAACTTGAGGATCCTATGAGCTGATAACTTGGTTTTGTTGTACTACTATATTCCCTGTGCCTAGAATAGTACCCAGGGCCTTTTGTTGAGTGAATGGGTGACAGTTTCAGTTATTTTCTACTCTTTAATCCTGTCTTCATTCTCAGCAAATGACTACTTCCAAGTCAACAGGAAAGATGTATGTGTGTGCTCAGTCGTGTCTGACTCTTTTGTGACCTCATGGACTATAACCTGCCAGGCTCCTCTGTCCATGGAATTTTCTAGGCAAGAATACAGGAGCAGGTTGTCATTTCTATGCCAGGGGATCTTCCTGACCCAGGAATCGGACCTTTGTCTCTTGTGTCTCCTGCATTGGCAGGCAGATTCTTTACCATTGTGCCATCTGGGGAGCCCCAGTAGGAAAGATAGATATCTTCAAATGGAAAACCTGTTCCTCATTTGCCATTAAAAGTAAAACTTTCTACATGTTTTTTTTTTTTTTCTTCCTCTGTCCTGTTATGAAAAAAAGGCATTCCTCATTTCCTAAAGCCTGGGGCCCATCCTTTTTCACCTTGCAAGTATCTTGATTTTTCTCTAATACTGTGTATGGTATGGTGATTTGAATGTGGACTTTGTCATCAGACATATGGATTCAAATTTGAGGTCTGTTGCTATGAAATTTTGGGAAAAGTATCTAACATCTCTCAGCCTCAGTTTCTGTGTGCTTAGTTGAAGATAGTAATATCTATATCATAGAGTTGTGAAGCTGGAAAGATTTCATATTTTTAAAGTGCTAATAAGTTTTGTGGTTGGGACAAAGCAAGCACTCAGAAGAAAGGTTTTTGTTATATTATTATTGCTTCCCTTTCTATGGGCTCCTAATTTTATTAAGCTCATCTTTAAAAATTGTCCTATTTCAACTACATATTTAACACCCTGTTTTTCGTTGACCCCTCACACCTCTTCTCCAGTTTTTACCTCCTCCTCGTTTTAGAACCCACTCCGATCTGGCTTCCCAAACATTTCACATTTTATTCCCAGTCCTAATCCTAATCTTGTTACTTTCCCATCCATCTCTCTCCAAGCCTGTCCACCTCAAGTGATTTCATCTCCCAGTGGTCCAAATCAGAAGCCTGGAAGGTAGGCTTGTCCTCTCCTTCTTCCTTCCCTACATTGCATCACCAAGTAGAATTCTGATAATTCTACCTCCTAAATATTTCTTCAGTTTTCCCTCATCTCTTTTTCCTTTGCTGCTGCCATTCCAGCCCAAGATCTATCATCTCTCACAGGATTGTGATCATAGCTTCCTGTCGTTCACTCCTGTACCGCGCTGTTCCATACTCCACACTGTAGACAGAGCAATCCTCTAAAACATGCAAAGCCTATAACATTATTCCCTTTTTAAACATTCCAGTGACTTCTTATAGTTCTTAAGGCAGAGCGCTTCTTGATTAGATCTCACTCATCTCGTCAGCTTTACCTTGTACCATGGTTCCCCATGTCCATGCCTTAGCCCTCTGTTGAGCTGAATCTCTTTCTCGTTTGTTCAGCTCTTTCGCGTACTGTTCTACTGCCTCTTTCATTGCCCCTCTTTCCTGCTCAGCCTTCTGTTCTCAACCTAAATTTTACTTCCTCAGATAGGCCTTCCTGCAGTTTGGTGCCCTGTGGTCTGTCCCATATCATTGTATCCACATGGTGTTTGTCACATGGGATAGGCCCTTGTCTTTTCTCTAGATCCCTGATGGCAGGAGGCATGTAATTTTTTCTCATCAGTGTATTCCCTTGTGGAGTACCTGGTCTATATAGTAGACACTCAGCAAAGTTTTATTAAACGTTGTTATTAAATGATAATTCAGTGAGGAGAAAAACCATCCTGTTTTACATTTGGTAGGGTTTAGCGCTACATATGGTATTCCTGTATTTAGCTTTGAATATATCTTTAAACATAAGTAAATGTGGAAAATAATAAGACTGCTTTTCAACACATGCTCTTATTTTTCTATCTTCACACATTCCCTTATTTTAAAATCTTTTAATGTTTGTTTTTATTCTGTACTACAAACACAGATTCCCCCATGTGGATGTTTTTGAGCGTGAAATGCCACTTAACATCAGCACGTCTGCCGACTTTCATTCAGCTCTATGTGCGTGACATTTCCATAGACAATCTTGTGAAGTTTTTCTATTAGACCTTGAGTCTAAATCATGTAGTCTTCTAATGGTGTGTTTGAAAAATGGTGAAGCCTACTGAACTGTCTTGTTCTCCGGCACACTAAATAGAAAGCACTAGAAGGACAGAGAGCTGTGACTTAGACTTTTTGGCTCTTCATGGCCGCTCCACAGGCTCTTGATGGATTAATGATCCTTTCCTTCTCGGTCAGCCGAGAAGGGTCTAAGTAGGTTATGGAGCTGAATCATCCCTGACAGGCAAAAGTAAATGCTCTGGAAAGACATGGGAACTGGCTTAGATGCATTTTCTTCAAGGGTATTGATGAAGACTTCATTATGGAAGGTAGCTGATACTGATTGTGTTTTTACTGTTCTTAAGAAAGAAGTCCTTTTTTTTCTTTCTTTTTTTAAAATCTGAGCTACAAGGAGATCACTGTATGTTAGTTTCCCTTGCCTTACTAATATGACCACCAGTTGTTTGACTATTTGTTTGATAATGTGGTTTGTGGCAGCTTTTATTCGTTTTTTAGTGCATCTTGGATTAAAAGTGTAAATAGGAAAATTTTACAGGGAAATATTTGTAATCTTGTATTTACTGGGCTTTTCATAGGATTTGTCAGAACTCTTTTTCCCCGAACAGATTAGACTTTTATTTTTAAATCAGTCATGATATTTGCTTTCTTAAGTCTATAACAAGAATGTAAGATTATTATATTTATATAACCCCATTTGATACAAAATTATCATCAGCTAGAGTTAATTTAATGGCTATCCCTTGTGCACAGTTTCAGGCAGACTTGGATAGCACTTTTAGCAAGAAAGGTAAATCAGTTGTTGAAAATCCTCAGAGGAAGGTCAGTCTAGTTAGTTATGAAAAGTCCTTTAGGGAGAAAGAGTAAGCTGTTTCAATTATTTATTTATTTTTGATGTCAGGAAAAACTGAGAAAGCAGTAGCTAGAGGGATCTATGGTTAAAGAGGTTCTTTTGTTTGTTTTTAAATTTTTATTGGGGTATAGTTGATGTACAGTGTTGTGTTAATTTCAGGTGTACAGCAGAGTCAATTAGTGATACATATACATATATCCGTTTTATTTTGTTTTTAGATTTTTTTCCCATATAGGTCATTACAGAGTGAGTATTGAGTAGAGTTCCCTGTGCAGTACACTAGGTCCTTAATAGTTAGCTAGCTTAATAGTTAGTTAGCTGTTCATTTTTTTTTTTCCTTCAAATTTTACTCTGTCAATTGTCTATACCCAGGGAGCCTGAAGGGCTCCTCTGAAGAATTTGGGATTCCTAATGTTGCCAATTAAGTAAATTCATCCTATGTGCCTTGGATTTCAAGCAGAAGCAGGAAGAGAATCTGATGAAGGAATTAACTTTGTGTCTCCAATGTTAAATATATTCTAAATCCATTTTGGGGATAGGTCTGTTTCCTGGTTGCAATATGATCTCTGGTTCTTTTAGACTCTGATAATTTAATTTACTCAGTTCTTCTACTATAAGTAAAACTGTCAAGAGCTCGTATTCATGGATTTCATCATTTTATCTCTTATTTCCGGGGTCTTTTTTTCCTTTTATCCTAAAAAAAATAACTTAAGGTGTTTGTCTTAGAAAGGCTGGCAGGATGTCAGTTTTAATGTGTTCATAAAATGAGCTGTTTTTGTTTTATGTACATGCTCAGATACTCTGTGTAAACATCAACTAATTTAAGGAAAAGTAAGTGTTTTAATAAGTGAATAATTACTTTCTCACAGATTAACACATTCTGAGATACATTCTTGGGTGAGATATGAAAATAAGAAAATACAACGTTAATCTCCTCTTGCTGAGTACTCATATGAAAGGAAAGTTTATCTCAGGACTACTTCAGCACTCCGGGAGGTGGACCGAGCTGCTGTTTATCCTATGGGAGAAGTATATCCAGGGTTAGATGGGGAACAGCAACCCGAAGTTCCCCCTTCTCTGATTCCTTCTGCTTAATCATCGTAGGAAAGGCCGGGGCGGCAGGAGCTGCCACGGATATTCTGGATGCTAAGAGGGCCATGCCTTCCTCTGGTAGTGTAAAAAATACTGTTTCTCCCCGCTGATAGAAGGCCCCAGGGCATAATGAAAGGAACACAGACATTTGGAAGCAAGATGGACTTGGGCTCTAGTCCCTCTTCTGTGATTTACTTGCTGCTTAGTCTTAAGCAACCTGCACTTTCTGATGCTCAGAGAGATTAAATGAGTTTAAGACTGAGAGTGAGAAAAAAAATATGACATCTTATGTTTATGACCTGGTTCACCTGAGGGAGCCAAGCCTCCTGTTTCAGGACATAAAAAGGTAGATGCAATCTTCAAAGACCTATTAACTATTCTTGCCCTGTTGTTACTGACCACGGTACCAACTTATTAATGACATAGACTAGATTCGCAACAAAACCTAACACCACATTTTGGCATCTTTCGAATACAAAGAAAATATCAGAATTAGTTAATGCTAATAGAAGTTAAACGTGATCTACCACTATATCCTAGAAGATTGTAATGATTAAAGATTGGTTATATAGTAGATTTCAAACCCTAAGGTTTGAGATTCAGTTCCATTTCAGTTCAGTCGCTCAGTCATGTCCATCTGTTTGCAGTCCCAAGGACTGCAGCACTCCAGGCCTCCCTGTCCATCACCGCCTCCTGGAGTTTACTCAAATTCATGTCCATTGAGTTGGTGATGCCATCCAACTATCTCATCCTCTGTCGTCCCCTTTTCCTCCCGCCTTCAATCTTTCCCAGCATCAGGGTCTTTTCAAATGAATCAATTCTTCGCATGAGGTAGCCAAAGTATTGGAGTTTCAGCTTCAGCATCAGTCCTTCCAAAGAATACTCAAGACTGATCTCCTTTAGGATGGACTGGTTGGATCTCCTCGCAGTCCAAGGGACTCTCAAGAGTCTTCTCCAACACCACAGTTCAAAAGCTTCAATTCTTCAGTGCTCAGTAAGGTTTAAGATTTTGGTCAGTCTTAACAAACACAGTTTATGTTAAGATGCAGAATTTTTGTGAAGATTGTTCATATGCTCAGTCATTCACTTCTTTTTTATTCTATATGATTTTACTTCATATTATAAATTTTCAAATGCTGCTCTCCTGTCATATATTAGTAAGTATCTGGCATTTGAAATGTGTGGCCATTGTGAATGGAACTTATAAGGGAAAAAAGAAGCAAACTGTTGCCATCACTGTATGCCCAATAGTTAAAAAATAGAAATTATATATGTATTAGACACATGAAAGAATTTAGAGAGAAGATTCAACTGAAACCATTGTGCCCCAGAACCTTAATAACTTAAATGCAAATACTGGCATATATCCAGAAAGTAAAATTCAATTAAGTACAGTTGTTTCATCTTAAAATCATCTTTCCATCAAGAAATTTTGGCAGCTGTATTGATGACTTCTCAAGAGAGGGGCAGATGGGACTATAAAGATGCCTGAAATCTTCTTTTCCCACTGACTTCCTAATTCTTCATTTTTCTTTTTTTCTTTTTTTTTACTATCAGGAGGAACCAGGCCGTAGAAATCAAGTGCTCTGACTTGCCCTCTGCTTTTCCAATCATAAGTTTAGTTACTCTAGCTGTCTCTTATCTGTTCAGATGTTATAATTTGTAGTGATGGTGTAAGTGGATGTAATGGAAGTGGAAATTGGATAGGATCTAGATGGCAGATTATGGGCTTAGTTTCAAAGACCATTTTTACCTGGAGAATAAATAAGAAGAGTTAATAAGCATTTTCTAGTGATTGGTGGTTTATCTGTTCCTTGTGTTCCACCTTGACTTAGCACTGGTCTCTCGGGAACTTCTAAAACCTCTCTTGCCTATGTCAGAATTCCTTTTTTGTCCTGAAGAGATCAAAGCTTTTATGGACATTATTTATTGTAGTCTCACGATATCCTAGGGAGCTAAGTAGAGTTTACGTGGCTCCATTTTTATTTTTAAAGTCAAGTGACGAACAGATAAATCTCTTGACCAAGGTTACAAAATGAGGCTGTGGGAGAGGCAGAAATAGACTCCTTCGTCAGAGACATCTCTTAATTCTGGCCCTTGTGTCTAAGGTGCAGTAGATTGTTTGGCCTTTCTCTAAACAGGCCTTTGACACTTAGAGTGTGTGGAAAGTATGTGCTTCCGTCAACGAGTTTTGCTGTTTAGCTATTCTTTGCCTGTTAAAGTAATGACTAGGGGACTAAAGAAAACAGAAAGGACGTCCAAGCCTTATTTCAGCCTCTGCCTTTCGTTCATGTGAGCTTTGAACAGAGAGTGCTTTTATTTCCTTAGGATTACTTTTCTGTCTTTATATTCAGCTTGAAAAGGATTTTTCTTCAGGGCACTGCTGATATTGAGAACTTTTAAGGGAAATTAATATTATTATTATTTTGTAAATAAAAGCTTTGTATGTGAAAATTAAACTTTTGAAATAATATGTATACCAATACTAGACTACATTGAAAGAGAGGATTTGGGGAGATAACTGCAAATTTTTACATTTTCAAATGTAGGTTTAGTGCCCACCCCCTTTTTTCTCTTTTTTCCCCTGAAAGTCATAGCCAAATGGATTATATTTTAAAATTACCGTAATTCAGCAATTTATATTACTATACATTAAAGTTTTAAAAAATGAAATAGTGTACTTGATAATAAATATTTTGTTAAAATAAATTTTCAACTGTTTTCATTTGAATATTTATCACTCAATGGTTATTAAATTTATGACTTTGCTTTACTCACTCCACTCTTCTCTTTTAGTATCCATAATGCTTACTTGGAATTTTAAACACAAGACAGGAAGGAATAGTTTTTCTTCTTTCCTTTTCTTTAAGGTCTGTTTCTCAAATTAGCCTGCATGCCTGAACCTGTGTTACAATTCAGAAGGAACAGTGGAGTGCATACAGTCTTTTTGTTAAGCCGGGTTAGCACCACTATCCTCCTGATGTCTTAAACATTGCAATTTTTGTAAACTTTTCCATGTGCCTCCAGCATCTCCAATTTGTGAGCGAGTCTTACTATATTTATCCCTATTGTATACGTCCACATGTTTGTTTTGCAGTGTAATAACTCTTGACAGTTATAAATTTTTCCATATGTTCCATCCTGTAGAGATAAACAATATGTGTGCTGTATGTTTCCCTCAGCTTTGAAGACTTACTTTTGAAATAAACAAACCCAGAGGACACTATGCTTGGTTTTGGAAAGTCATTTACATGAGCATACTTTCCATGAAAGGGAAGGTAGTGAATTTTCACCCTTTTAATGTGAAGCTGGTTAATTGAATTTTTCTAAAGAACTGAGAGCTACTTAACTGCTTTCAGTTTTTCAGAGATTTACCAGGCAATGCAGACTTATTTTTGAAAGTCTTTTTAAAAGTGCCAGTTAAATCATAAATGACCATTTCATGAAGTTCTCTTAGTCTCTCACCGGTTTACTTTGGCTGTAGGGATTAGTGAAATACCTTTGGATTTCCTTATAATTTTCGCTTTTATCTTTACAGATTGAAAAGTTGGTATTGGCATGTAATGATGGCATCTGAAGCATTTATATTGTGGCTGCTTTTTTTTTGTCTGTAGAAAGAATCATTATGATTCCCTTATAAGCAGCTATTTCTTTTTCTTTGGATTATCCTAGGAAATCAAGTCTTTCTGACCAGTTTTAATATGTGAAAATTTATGCAAGTATCTTTATTCTTAGCTAAATGCGTGTGTGTGTGCTCATTCATGTCTGATTCTTTGCAACCCTGTGGGCTGTAGCCCTTGGGGCTCCTCTGTCCATGGGATTCTCCAGGCAAGAATACTGGAGTAGGTTGCCATTTTCTTCTCCAGGAGATCTTCCCATCCCAGGGATCAAACCCATGTCTCCTCCATTGGCAGGTGGGTTCTTTACCACTAGTGTCACCCGGGAAGCCTTGATGTTCTTTTTTACCCCAACAGATATCTTCTGCCTACATTTCTTTCCCCCAGAAATGCAAAGGTGCTTTTATTAGTTGATTTGCTAAAGCCTTTGGTATATAAATGTTTCCTACATTTTCTATTGCTAACTGCAAGATTGACTACATAAAAGATACAAATTGTATCTGTATTGCAATTTTTTTTAATTTATTTATTTGTTGTTATCTCTTTAACATACAAAATTTATCATCATTCTCCAAGTGATTTTTAACTTAGAAAACTGAAAAGTGATTTGTAAATCTGGCAGTATAAGCAACAATGTGTGGGATGTGGTTTAAGGCTAGTGACGTGCTAGAGTGAGCCCCCACCAGCTCCTAAAAACCAATTATTAAATTTTCAGAAAATTTCTGAGCTTGTTAACCTTAAAAATTAAACTATGTAAACTTTTAATTAAAATAAATTATATTAAAACCAAAAAGATTAGTACTCAAAAGTCATCACATCATAATTATCTTTTACTACATTTTACTGTTTGTTTGTTTTTTTTTTTTTCAAAAAAAATTTATTTACATTGACATGAATCCACCACAGGTGTACATGCGTTCCCAAACATGAACCGCCCTCCCACCTCCCTCCCCATAACATCTCTCTGGGTCATCACCGTGCACCAGCCCCAAGCATGCTGTATCCTGGATCGGACATAGACTGGCAATTTGATTCTTACCTGATAGTATACATGTTACAATGCCATTCTCCCAAATCATCCCACCCTCTCCCTCTCCCTCTGAGTCCAAAAGTCTGTTATACACATCTGTGTCTTTTTTGCTGTCTTGCATACAGGGTCGTCATTGCCATCTTTCAAATTCCATATATATGTGTTAGTATACTGTATTGGTGTTTTTCTTTCTGGCTTACTTCACTCTGTATAATCGGCTCCAGTTTCATCCATCTCATCAGAACTGATTCAAATGCTCTTGAAATTATTTGTGCCTATTTTATCTGTATTGGAAATACTATATACTAGTGAATACTTCTGGACACCTCTTCCAACTCTATGTTCACTGATGTCTTGTTGGTAACTTGAAATCAAAGAAGTAGTAACACCATGGAAATTGGCTAACACAACAAATTAGGACTTGATTTATTGTTTTGTTAATTGCCTACACTTATGAAAGTGATGAAGTATCAATAACGAAGACTAAACTTGGAAGTATGTCATGTCTATAGCTACTATTAGATTGGTGCAAATGTAACTGAGGTTTCAGACTGTGAATTTTAAATCATTATAACTAGGTTCAAATACATCTTTATTAATCGAAGTAGGAACCATTACAGTCAACACATTTTTGCCAACAAGAAGTGTTTGTTTATTACTATAGCCTAAAAGTCTGGGCATCAAGATTTGATGAACTCTTTGAAAGCATTTTCTGCCTCCTGATGGTTGTGGAAGTGTCTTCCCCACAAAAAGTTGTCGAGATCCTTGAAGAAGTGGTAGTTGGTTAGCAAGAGGTCAGCTGAATATGGTGTGTGTGAAGTCACTTAGGTTGTCTGACTCTTTGTGACCCTATGGACTATAGCCCTCCAGGCTCCTCTGTCCATAGAATTCTCCAGGCAAGAATACTGGAATGAGTTGCTATGTCCTTCTCCAGGGGATCTTCCCCTACCAGGGATCAAACCTGCATCTCTAACATCTCTTGCATCTACTTCTCATGTAGTTGTGAGAGGATCAGTTATGATGATCCTCTCAACTGGTCTTTGTCAACTTCCAATGACTGGCCCCTATGCTCCCCATCTTCAAGGCTCTCATCTCCTTTGCAAAACTTCTTGAACCACCACTGCTCTGTACGTTTGTTAGCAGTTCCTGGGTCAAATGCTTTCTTGATGTTGTGAGTTGTCTCAGCTGTTTTACAACGCACCTTGAACTTGAATAAGAAAATCACTTGAATTTGCTTTTTGTCTAACATCATTTCCCTAGTCTAAAATAAATATAAAATAAATAGCAAGTTATAAGTCATTAGCAAAAAACCATAAAATGAGAAATGTGCATTAAAATGATGTATAAATAACCATATTTATTTAAGAATGTATTTCACAATCAAATGGCAAAGTTCAACAATGCAAAACTGGAATTACTTTTGCACCAACCTAATATGAATAACACAAAAAAACTTGAGAAAATATTTTTCCAGTATTTGAAACTGTTATCTGATTAAGCAAAGAAGTGGTTCACATCATGGAAAACTGAATGAGTGAAATTCTGACATACGTCTGTGTTCATGTTCCTTTTTCTCATTAACTTGAACAAAATCATCAACCAACTAAGCAGAATTGTAAGAATAATATATTGCTCCAAGTGTACCAGACATTTGATGCTAAATACGTCAAGAAGCCTTTTATAGTTCTCTTCTGAAAACCATGCTACTCACAAACATGCTGCCTCTCTTCCAACTCATACATGACTTTAGATTTCCTCTCTTTGCTCTAAAGGCTATTGTTAAATGGTATGACAAATTCATTTATTCAGTCATCTGCATCCATCCCTTTGACCACAAATTACCTTGCAGTAGTGTTAGAAAAAGTTTGCTGGAAAAGAGAAACAGTTTAATACTGGATTTATAAAACTGTAGCTTTCCTTTCTTGGAGGCATAATTCTGTTATTTAGCCCACTGTTGAGAGGTAGTTTAGATTGGCAGTTTACATATCAAAGGAGAAAATAGCTTTATTCAACAGAATTTGTTTTCCTAAGCGTTATGGATAGTCTGATGATCCATGATAGTGTATGCAATTCATACAAATAAATGTGGGTAAGAATATCATATGGTTAAAGTTCAGTTTCTCAGCCTTGAGTGACCAGAAGGTTTTGAAATACATTTGGAACTCTTATCACACACTTGCTCCTTATGATGGGATAATCTAGTCAAGCCATTGCCTTCCTGTTTTAATTGATGTTTCAACTTTAGTCATTTGAATATCACCCTCATCATTTTTGTCATATCCACTTACCTCTTATACCTTTATTTACTTATTAATTTTTTAATTGACTTTTCCCTTATAACATAGCTTTATTCTAGGTGACAATACCCATGAAATCTTGAGTTTAATGTAATCATCTTGCGTTTAAGTTATTTTTTCTAATACCCATTAAAATATTGCCTAAAAATTAAAAATTTTTAAGTTTGTCCTTGTACCACCAATGGTATGTGTACCACATTTTGGGAAATGATGTACCAGTGGATGGTAATAACTAGACATTAGGCCAAATAGCCTTGTTTATTCTTCATGTCAACTTTATGAGGTAGGCATTGCTATCTCTGTTTAATAGGTGAAGAAACTGAGAAATTAGATTTGTTAACTAACTTGTCCAGAGTCATTAGTTGAGTCAAAATTTACCTAACAAAGATCCACACTAACCCCTGAGACTCAAGCTTGATTTCTAGACCAGCAGTATCCAGCATCACCTGGGAGCTTCTTGGAAATGCAAAAGCTCTGGCCTCACTCCAGACCTAATTAATTAGAATCTGAAGTTTAACAAGATTCCCGGGTGATTCTGATGGACAGGGTGTGAGAAGCCTTGATCCAGACTCCTATGGTGTCTGCCACAGGAGAAAAAGAAAAGATGGATGCCTCGACTGGTCTCTTTTACACTCTGCAGTAAAAGAGACCATCATGCCCTGCTGCTCTGAGATATAGCTATTTCTGAGAAACATCCATTGGTTATGGATGAAAAGGTAGGAAATAATGTTGTCGATCACTTTGGTTATTTTTCTCTCTGGAAGTCATCTTTTGTTTGCTTCCCTTTTTTCCTTAATTGAGGTATAATGCTAGGTTGAAAGGTCAACATTTTTTCTCTTTTCTCTCCTAGTTTCCTTCCCCAGCATCCACAGATCAACTTCTTGCCCTCTGAAATGGCCTAATCCTTTTTCTCTTGCCCGCCCCAAACCTACCTAGGCCCTGAGAACTGCACAGCTAAGACTTAATTTTCAGTTATTCTTGGGTGGTTATAATAGTATGTATACTGTCCTGACTCCTGGCTTCTTTCCTTCTGCTTGCTGCTGTCTGCAACTCAGCTGTTTTACTGCTTGCTTTTATTTTCTCTAAGCCATGCTTACCTCTGCGCTCATGGGGCCTCTGTTTCCATTCTGCTCTGCATCTCACTCTTGCTGTTGTTCTTACAATTGGAAGTTTTACTATAAGCAGCAGCCTCAGGAGACCCTATTAAGACAATCTCTTGGAAGTGGTCAGAGTGTTGGGAATTTGATGGTTGGTTCTGGGAATATCAAGAATGGCTGTGACTGATGAACATAACTAGCTATAAATTTTGAAGTATTCCCGTGCGTCATCAGCATTTCATCAGCTTATTGTCTTTGTGTTTTTTTTTTCATAGAATTTCCTTGTGAATCCTATGCCTGGAGGAATCTGCAGGGTTTCTAGACACCACACCCAGTTTGTACAGTTACAGGCCTTCAGTCTTGGTATTAATGTAGTTGTTTATTCAGTCTCCAAGATGACTAGTTATTTGAGATGAGTGGAAGTTGGATTTATTAATGAGATCAGACCTTGCCTTCTTGTTCACTACTGGCCAGGTACAGGTCATAATAGTATTTCATTTTCTTAACTTTGAATAGTGTTAAAAGGGAGTTGACTCATTTGAATTATAAGAAGTACTGAAAGAAAACTATACTATTCATTATATATTATAAAGTGAGAAACAAAGAAGGATGGTTGTTTCTTACCATAGTAATTTCAGGCTCTGAAAGATTTGTTTATCAGCCAACTGTAGACACACCTATCCCAACCCAGATTTTTTAAATGACCTTCAGCTTTGTAGTCATTTAGACTTGAGTCTTTTTTCCCCCCTCTTTTCTCCTTTCTGCCACATTTTTTGGGTACACACCCTTCTTCCTTCCCCTTTGTCATTTTCTTGTTTCCTTGAGAAAAGGAGAGTCCCTCTTAGAGTGTAAACAGTTCTTTGTGAAGTGTGACTTGTTTATGCTTCAGGGGTTGTCAGTGTATACACAATAGAGAAGGTGATGGAGGCTCCCAGGCATGCCAAGTCAGCACTTTACGCAAGTGAAGGCCAAAGAGCATGTTAAGCAGGCTGAAAAAATTTTAACAAGTCAGAACATTTTACAATTTCCATATTTATCAAACATGTCAGGGGATGGGATCACAAAGCCTTCCAGGGATTAACTGCCTCTAGGACTTGAACTGTTTTATTAAGATGGAGGAAGCCAAGTTCTCAATACCCCATGATTTTCTCTAATAACCACGGGAGTTAGAATGTAGGTGATCCTTGCTGAATGAAAGGTAATCCTCGGGCTAAAATGCTCGTTGAATGGGAGAAAAAAAAATCTCTCAACAGATGAACTGTGTGTGAATCTATCTGACAGAGCTTTGGAGCTTGAAGTTTATTTACCTAGAGCTTCAGTTTTATTAAATCTCTGGTTGGTGGTTCTTGACCTTTGACACTTAAGGGCTTAGAATATGAGGACTAAGTAGATGTCAGAAACATGCAGACATTCTTAAAGAGGGGTGGCCTTTGGGTTTTGGGGTTTGGCAAGGCATCCTAGAGTTATTATTTATTTTCAAATGTTCGGGGTTTGGCAGATCCAAAGATGCATTTTGCCAAGCATTTTCCTTTGAATTTTAGTTCAGGAATATCTTGGGTGAATTTAATTGCTTTATTGGTGATTCATTTGCATTTTACTGATCAGAGTGCTATTTTGGAAAAGATACTTGATGATTGACAAATATTAGGAACTTGACAGTTTTTTTTAGTACCAACACTCTCTTAGATGAGGATAGAAATGGCATTCAGGCTCCAAATATTTTCAGTAAGATTTGGAACTTGGAATCTTTAAGTAGTAGTTTCCAAATTTGTCTATCCCTTTTTCCACAAAAGCAAACCAGACTCTACTTCCCTGGCTTGATCTGCAAACCTTTAGAAAAGTCGCCGAGCTGATCTGCAACATTGGGCCAACTCTTAATTTGAAAATTAATAGTAAAAAAAAGATTTTCAACAAGTAGAGAGAGCAACCTTCTTCTGGAGAAATAAGCTGAAATTAAAACAACCCAAGAAGACTAAGCATAGGATAGATTTTGGGTTCTAAAGCCAAATTACCAGGAATGACAAAACCCCTGAGAGGACTAAAGTTATATAAGGTGCCATGAGGTAGCTTTTCCATTACAGTTTGTTGAAAAGCTTGTAAAAGAAGGAAGCATGCTGAGACTTTACAAATGAGGACTAAGTCATAACTTTTTAAAGAACAAGAAAGGGACATGGCTAAATATGGCACTGAACTTCTCACTGCCCATTGGGTTACAGCAAAGCGTGATGATAAAAACAAGTTTCTTATTGTCTGTTGCCAGCTTCTTATCTTTTGTAATTGGCTCAGAAACAGCAATGCGAGCAACTTGAATGACTGACTGCACACACTTTCCATGAGAAAACAGCAATGCAAATAATCATCTAGTAGGAGAAAGAAAAGCATATTAAACAAATTGACATGGATGTCTTCCATGTCCTGATTATTTTAAAACCAACTGGTAGGAAATTTTGGGAAATTCTAGTTATGAATTCTGCAAACTAGTGGTAGGAGATGACAGAATGACATAGACTTCGTCATTTGCTTCAAACAGTGGGGCGCAGGAAACTGTGAATGTATCACTGAGCTAGTATTGATGGGTTTCTTCTCTCCCTTAATCCAGATGTTCTTTAAATGACTTAAACTGCCCAAGCAGCAAGACGATCTGTTTTGAATCCTTGACTTTATCCTGGTACTGATTTAACAGATGAGATTATTAGGTGGTCTGTATAGAACCACACTGATGTATGCCTAGAATTTTTTATTTGGACCAACTTTTAAGTAATTGTAAACATCTTTCAGTGTAAGTAAAATTTCATGTTTTTCTTCTTAAACTTTGGTCCTGATGACCTTAAAACAGGCAATTTGCCAAAGACAACTTGTTAGTTTTTCTTTCCCTTCTTCTCTCTTCTATTCTTGTTCCTCCTTCTTTCCCTTTCTTACTGGTTATCATCTAATTAGTGGGTGCTTATTAATGACCAATGGAACATGTGACTTTTTGCCCAGCTGCAGTCTGTTCCAGCAGGCAGGATTTGTGTGAAGTTGACAGAAAAGGATGGATCCCACCCATCTGATGCTGTTACCTTTTAGAAAATTGAAATGATTTGTTTCATAATTGAGAACATGTGTTACATTTGGACAGTAGAGAATGTAAGTAAACATTTTAAGGGTAACTCTTGCTCTATGCTTGCTATCTCCCACAGTGCCTTTTATGTAGTAGAGGCTGAACACAAAATTGTTACTGATTTTAATTCTGTTGATTTTTGACTATAAGGGAAGATAAACTCATTTTGTTGTCTTAATATGTTATCCAGGGGTGGTAAACAACATATTCTGCCAAAAACCCACTAACCATAGTAAATAAAAATCAACAAAATTCTTATAAGTAAGAAATAATTTAGTTTTTACAAGTTATGTATTTTTTAAGAGAAGCATAAAATGTTTTGCAATTTGCATTTGAAATTAAGATTAAGAAGCAAAGCATTCTCACAGGTAAGTATGTGAAACAATGAGAAAGTACCTTACCTCTGCATTTAGTGCCGTTCTACAGTAGGTATTAATTAGCGACCAGAGGACAAGCCAGCATGTAATATGGGATAGGAGAAAAGAAAGCATCTTACTTAGCTCAAGGCTGCTGTAGCAAAATACGAGAGACTGGGTGACTTAAACAAGTGTTTATTTCTTATATTTCTGGAGGCTGTGAACTCCAAGATCAAGGTACCTGCAAATTCATTTCTTGGTGTGGGCTCTCTTCCTAGCTGTAGACAGTTGCCTTCCTGCTGTGTAGTCATCTGGCCTCTCCTCACTGCTTGTGTGTGGAGAGAGAGTGAGACCTCTGTGGCCCTCTTCTTATAAGGGCACTAATCCCATCATGAGGGTCCCACCCTCATGATTTAATCTACCCTATTTACCTCCCAAAGACCCCATCTCCACAACCATCACACTGGGGATGAGGGGACTAGGGCTTCAACACATGAATTTTGGGGGAATTCTTTCAATGCATAATAGAGAGTGTGATGTGCAAGCTCTCATAAATGATGGTTTAAGTGCTTAAAAAGAGAAGCCTTATAGATTTGTTCAGGGTTTTCAAATATTGGATTTTTAAAATTTAATTATTTTAATTCTTTTCTCAATTCTTCTCAGTTTTTTCTTAGATTTAGTAGCAGCACTACTGGAAACTATGGCTTCCTCCTCAGGAAATTGGAAGAAAAGAGAATCTGTGGAATACTTTGTTCATCTTGTAGCCATTAGGAATATTGCTTCTGAAAAATGTTTAAAGCTGTCTACAAACTGTGGTTTTCAGTATAAAATGGGGTTAATTATTGATACTTCACTACGGTCAGATAGAATTATGTTATGGTCCAATTTAAGTTCAATGGATGAAAGATCCTCCAATATAAGATATAGGATAATTAGGATTTTAGCAATTTTTAAATTCTAACATTTCTTGTGTTTTCAACATATTAAGAGGCCAGTTCACATCATGTATTCACTACAGGAGGCTTTTACAATAATGTGTCATGTATCTACATAAGTAAGATTTCTGTTTATAAGTAAGCTTCTTAAGAGCTCATTTTTGTTCATTTTTTATACATATAATTAAAAATTTTTTACTGAAGTATAGTTGGTTTACAATGTTGTGTTAGTTTCAAATGTATAACAGTGATTGTTATACATACATACATATGTATATATATTCTTTTTCAGATTCTTTTCCATTATAGGTAATTTAAATATACTGAATAGAGTTCCCTATGTTATACAGTAGGTCCTTATTATCTATTTTATGTATAGTATGTGTAAAGTTTTTATTCTTTAAGATCAGAAAGCAAGTGAAAGAATATCAGGTAGACAGCTTTCAAAGAATCAGAAGGAACAAGTTGAAGGAAATAAAGTTTATGAGAAGAGGTTTGATTTTGTCGTTAAGAGAGCCAAGGTGTTCAACAGAGGGAGAAGATAAAAATCCTAGATATTTTCACACTTACGATTATAAAAAAAAAAAATGTACCTGTTGAGAGAAATTTGAAAACAATCAGAAAAAATAAAGAGTAACCGTGTAACATCAACCATCTGGAGATTAATGACTCAACTTTTTTCTCATGGTTGCGTGACTTTATTCATGCATTTTCCTATATTTTTTGGAATGTAATTGATTTAATACCATTATATAAGTTTAGAATGTACAGTGTAATAGTTTGACATACGTATATAGTATTGTGAAGTGATTACTGTGATAAGGTTAGTTAATAAGGTTAGTTAACCGTCACCTCACATAGGTTTTTTTGTTTGTTTTTGGTAAGAACTTTTAAGAGCTAGTCTCTTAGCAACTTTTAAGTGTACAATATGGAATTATTAGCTATAGTAATCAGGCTGTTCATTACATCCTCAGAACTGATTAATCTTAAACCTAGAAGGTGGTCCCCTTTAATGATATGCACCCCCTCCACCTGCCAAGCATCTGGTAGCCACCAATCTGCTCTGTTTCTGTGAGTTCCTGTTTTTCAGATTCCATATGAATGGAATAAATAGAATAATCTCTCTCATTTCTTGTTCCTGTATGATAAGGGATAGCATACAGAATTGGTCTTTCATCTGACTTAATTCACCTAGAATAATGCCCTCTAGGTCTATCCATTTTTCCGTGTTGCTGTAAATGGCAAGATTTCCTCTTTTTTTGGTTTTTAATGGCTGCATAATATTTCCATGTGTGTGTGTGTGTGTGTGTGTGTGTGTGTGTGTGTGTATCACATCTTCTCGGCCCATTATTTTGTTGATGAACTCTTAGGTTATTTCCGTGTCTCGGCTGTTGTAGCAGTGCTGCAGTGATGTGGTGGTACAGCTATTTCTTTTGAGATAGTGACTTCATCTGCTTCAGACACGTATCCAGAAGTGTAATTTCTGAATCATGTGTCAGTTCTGTTTTAATTTTTCAGGAATCTCCATACTGTTTTCTATAGTAGCTGTGCCAGTTTACATTCTCACCTGTAATGTAATAAAGTTCCGTTTTCTTGAACCCTCCTATACTGTTAGTGGGAATGTAAATTGGTATAGCCACTGTGGAATAGAGTATGGAGGTTTCTCAAAAAACTAAAAATAGATTTGTCATATGATCCCACTCCTGGGCATATACCCAGACAAAAATATAATTCAAAAAGGTACATGCATGACTGTTTTCATAGCAGCAGTATTCACAATAGCCAAGACATAGAAGCAACCTTAATGTCCATTGACAGGTGAATGAAAAAGATCTGGTATATGTATACAATGGAATATTCCTCAGCCGTTAAAAAGATGAAATAATGCCATTTGCAGCAATGGATGGCTCTAGGGATTATCATGCTAAGCGAAGTAGGTCAGACAAAGAAACACGAATATTGTCTGCTGTCACTTACATGTGGAATCTAAAATACAATGCAAATTAATATGTCTATGAAACAAAAACAGACTCGTAGATCTAGAGAATAGACTTGTGATTGCCAAGCAGGGGGTTCTGTAGAGAAGGACTGGGAGTTTGGAATTAGGAAATGCAAATTATTATATATAGGATGATAAACCAGGTCCTACTGTATAGCATAGGGAACTATATTCAATATCCTGTGATAAATCATTATGGAAAAGAATATATGTGTGTGTGTGTGTGTGTGTGTGTAACTGAGTCACTTTGCTGTATAAGCTATACTTCAATAAAATTTAAAAAGCAAAAAATTCCTTTTCTTCCATCCTCTTCAGCACTTGTCTTATTTTTAATAGTAGCCATTCTAACAGATGTGAGGTGATACCTCATTGAGGTTTTGATTTGCAATTCCCTGATGATTAGTGATGTTGAGCATCTATTCATATACCTGTTAGCCAATTGAATGTCTTCAATGGAAAATGTCTATTCACATCTTTGCCCGTGATGAATAAGTATTGTCTTGCTATTGTCCTGCTTTTGGTTTTGTTGACCACTGTGTTTTATTCTCATTGTGAGTAATTACAATATCTCAGGCACCGTGTTAAGCACTGTACAAATACTGTATCCTTTCATCAACACTATGAGGATAGATGCTATTATGCCTTGAGGTTTTGTTTCAGGGAGTGTCTATAAATGAGTCTGCTTCACTGTATGGAGAGAATGCCTACAGGAAGAAAGAAAGCTAGACACTTTTCATCTGTAGTCTTTTCATTTCTCTCACCTTTTTCTTTCTCTTTCTCTCTTTCCTCTCCTTTTTGAGGTTTTATTTTAGAAAGAAGGAAAGGAAATTTTCCTTTTAAAGGATAAATATTTTTAACTGAACCCTTGTCTGCCGTGTTTAGTGTGTGAGCAAGTTTTAAATTGTGACAAAGTGTTATCAGAAGAAACACTGCTTTGAAAGTGATATGGACATATTGGTTGGGTGTTCACTTCTTTAAGCCTAGGTGAAGTATATGAGGGAGAAACTACATTTTGCAATGTTTAGATGGTTACACAGTGAGTAAGCATTCTTTATGCCTTTAATAGAAAGTTAAGATCAGCCTTCGTAGAGTTTGTATGATAGGACTGAATCAGGGGATCGGTACCTTGGACATTTTTGTCAGCTCTAGAGCTGCTACTCAGACCCTGGGCCAGGTCCCACTTCCCTCTAAGGTGCCAGAACACATCAGAGTTCCTAGAGGCTGCCACAACGTTCCAGAATACTTCTCCCATTAAGTGCCTCTGTTCCTCTGCCAACACCCAAGGCCTCTCCATCTTTCCTCCTCAGAGGCACTCCTTGCCCTTTCCTCCACCTTCTAGAGTACAAACAACTCCAGATTCCCTGTGTCCAAGTGATCTGTAGCTCCTAGACCCCAAGAGCTCTTTGGAATTGCTATAGACTTTGAGATTTTATAGCAAGAGTTTCTGACTTGGATTTGCCCCTGTGAATCTATCGCCATAGCAAGAGAATAATCCAGGCCTTTGTTACTGCAGCAGCCTCCTAATCAGCCCTTATGCTGCTTCTCTCACTGCTCATCCTCTTACGTACCATTCCAGGTTTATCTTTCTAAGACGTTTCTCTCCTGTCATTCCTCTTCTTAAGAATGCCTTGAGCATCAGGCCCGGATTTCTCAGCTTGTCCTCCAAGGCTGTCTTTAACCTGACTGGCCCTACTGGGCACTTTTATTTCCGCTTCCCCCATGAAACTTTCTCTGTGGCCCACAGATGTGCATTGTAGCCTGTATCCCTTTGACTGTTTTTTTTCCCGTAGATCTAGAAAATCCTTACTTCTTAAAATTTATTGAAATTTTATCCTCAAGTTCCATTTCTTCTATTAAGTGTTTCCTAATTCAGTTTTCCAAAGTCTTGTCTTACTCTGTGCTTCCCCTTATAGAAAGTATCATATAGATGAAATCATGTTATTTTCCCAAATAGATGATAAAATTCTTCATCAATGAAGCTATGATAAAAATGGAATGAATGCTGTTTCTTTTTCCTCATCATCATGATAAATAAAGCATGTACCCTTTAAAAGCTTATTCTTTTTTTTTTCTCCAACTTTTTGCCTGTCACCCCTCCTTGATAATTCAGATCATTGGACTGTTATCCCCTCTCCCTTCTATTATATTTCTCTCTTTTCTCTTGGAAGCCTCATCAATATACCAGCATACTCTAGTATGTATCATATTTTAGTCTATAGTGAAAAGAGCTTGTTTTTTTGTACATATTACTGTGTAATTATTTTCATGTAAAACATTTTTGAAACCCTCATAAAAAAGAACCTGAAATCCCATCACAGTAAGAAGTCTACCATGAACATTTTGGTGACTTGTCTGTTTAGGCATTTCCGTTTGTACACACATTTACATAAGTGCCATGCTGCTTTTCAGGAATATCTTTTCAAAAATGTACCTTTTTTTTGAGAAGGGGGTTTATCTTTTCTCATCTTCTTACTATCTCTTTAGGCATCCATGTTAACAAGCTGTATGTCTAAACATTCACCAAGTTCATTTGGTCATATACAAATACAGGGGCTTTTTTACTTTTGTTGCAGGAAGAGGGACCCCTTGCAGGGCCCAAAACTGGGCTCTTGTCTAACAGTCATAAATGAATTGTCTGAGGAGACACGTGTATTGACAAAGCAAGAGATTTTATTGGGAAAGGGCACCCGGGTGGAGAGCAGTAGGGTAAGGGAACCCAGGAGAACAGCTCTGTCACATGGCTCACAGTCTCCAGTTTTATGGTGATGGGATTAGTTTTGGGTTGTCTTTAGCCAATCATTCTGACTCAGAGTCTTTCTTGGTGGTGCACGCCTTGTTCAGCCAAATAGATGCCAGAGAAAAGGATTCTGGGAGGTGGTCGGACATGTGGTGTCTCCTTTTGACCTTTCCTGAACTCTTCCAGTTGGTGGAGGCTTATTAGTTCTGGGTTTCTTACCAGGACCGCCTGTCATAAAACAACTTATGTAAATGGTTACTATGGTGTCTGGCCAGGGTGGATGGTTTCAATCAGTGTGCTTTCCCTAACACTTTCAGTTTATCCTTAAGGGTTTTTGAAATTTTTGACACTGCTATGAATAGAACAATTATGTTTTTAGCTAGTTACTTAATGGTATAAAGAAAACTATTGGGATACATATATATTTAGTATCTAAATATACCTAATCAGACTTTTTTCTTATTAATTCAAATTTCTTGTTAAATTTTCTTGTAGAGTTAGATACAAAGCAATTCTTTAGAAGAATTTTCTTAGTGTATAGTTAAGTGGAAAAAGCTAAATTCCAATAACTGTATATAATCTGATCCCATTTTGGCAAGCATACTCCCCTCCCATGTGTAATACTATATCCATATAGCCATATAAAAATGTTATATATAAATAAATATATAATATATATAAATATATAATTTATATATAAACAAATATATGTATAAATATAAATATAAGTATAAATCCATATATATAAATGTTGTAGGGAGCATCCTGTGGGTAAATTTTTGTGCACAATCCTGGTTGTTTCTATGAAATAAAAAACCTAGACGTAAAATTGCTGGATGAATTTTCACATTTTTAAGGCCTTTGCCACAAGGGTGCTCATTATTGTGCTATTAACAATTGTTGTTGTTGTTTTAATAGCTAAGTGGTGTCCAGCTCTTTGCGACCCTGTGGTTTGTAGCCCGCCAGGCTTCTCTGTCCATGGGATTTCCCAGGCCAGAATACTGGAGTGGGTTGCTGTTTCCTTTGTTAATCTAATTCCCAATGGAATCTTTGTTTACTGAAGAGACTGGACATTTTTCACATTTGGTATTTTTATTTGAGAAGTATTTTTTCTTTTTTGACAACTGTTGTTGGGGGAACTACAAAGGGATCAACTCACTAGCTTTCAAAACTAAGAAAACATATCTTACTTGAGGTTTAAGGCATTTTGAGATGTAAATGGTATACAAACTGACAAATTGCAATCAAACTACAGACTCCAACTTTTTTGAACATGACAGGAAGATCTGGTTTTTCTACATTTCACTCTGTTTCACTCTCTGTGGCAATTAGGACATTAATATCTTGAGGAAATAAGTGATAAGCAAAATGTGATATCTGGGGAATTCCATGCCAGATATCTCTTAAATTTTCTTCTTAGGTCCAACTTGGCTAACACCATCAAGGTGCATTTCTTCAGCTACTAGTAATTAACAATAATAGTAATAACTAACAATATATTGAAATAGAATAGATAGAATTCTATTATTCTGATATAGATTAATAGAAGTTCTGAGATAGAATTTAAATATTTTGTTTCTTTTTACTGATGGGAAAATTTACCATAATGAGGAATTAACTAGCGATCGAGTGAGAGGACAGAACCCTGCAGCTGGCCTCATTATTACTAACCATAATCATTTCCCTCATTCAATCTTTTCCGTCCTTAGTCCTAACTTCTGCTTCATCACCTCTAGTCATTTCTAGATTTCTTTACTCTTTTTCTCTCTTGGTGTCTTCCTTTGTCCCAATTCCCTGCCTCCGTGTTATATGGACACCAACTGTGCCACCACCTCTTTTTTTTTTTTTTCTGTCTTATCATCCATTTGTTTTATTGGTTGCTGCTGCTAAGTCACTTCAGTTGCATCCAACCCTGTGTGATCCCACAAACGGCAGGCAGCCCACCAGGCTCCCCCGTCCCTGGGATTCTCCAGGCAAGAACACTGGAGTGGGTTGCCATTTCCTTTTCCCATGCATGAAAGTAAAAAGTGAAAGTGAAGGCGCTCAGTCGTGTCCGACTTTTAGCAATCCCATGGACTGCAGCCTACCAGGCTCCTCCGTCCATGGGATTTTTCCAGGCAAGTGTACTGAAGTGGGGTGCCATTGTCTTCTCTGGTTTTATTGGTAGCTATATTTAATTTAACCTACAGAAGTTTGATCTTCTGTAGAAAAAGGAATGGATCTACTGCCCATTCAGTTGGAAGGAATGTTTACTTACATTGTTGTGTTTTAAAAATGTAGTTATTTATTTATAAAATTTAAAAAGCTAAAAACTAAAAAACATATGTATAAAAAAGGAAATAAACATTGGTATAATACTGTTACCTAGTTTATAGACCTTATTCAGATTCTTTCATTTGTTTCAATAATAGCCTTTTAAAAGCAAATTAAAATCCCTGATCATGTGTTGCATTAACTTACCATGCTTCTTAATCTTTACTCTGAGATGTTTTATTAGTAATTTTTGTCTTCTATGATTAACATATTTAAATAGTACTGGTTTGTTATTTTATTCAAAGCACATCATTTTGAGTTTGTGCAATTCCTTATGATCAGATTCAGATTGTGTATTTTCAGCACTAATACCACAGAAATGATATTTTGTCCTCATCTCTTCCTGTTAAAAACTATGAGTTCATACTGATCACTCCAATTCCAATTCAGTATCACAAAGTTCATTCTATATTTCCTCTTTTCCATATTTTTAGCCCTCTTTTTTTGACAGTGAGAAACTGGATCCATTATCTTCAATATATTTGCTCATTTACTCAATCCTAAAATACAAAGAAAGCAATTTCAGAATTGCTAACCCATATTTTCTACCAAAGGAACCTTGGTAACTATGTACAGTGTTTTAGTGCTTTGTTCTTAGTCTAATAAATATGGTTATATTTATTATAGTGCAAATAACTGTGTCCAAAATTTACTTGGATTAGTTTGCCCTTCTCAGTTCTCCTCTGGTCCTCCATCAAGTGTGGTTGTGTTATTCATTTAAAATGCAAGTTTGATTCACTTATTCTATTTATATTTCATTTTCATATCTTCTGTCATTCTTATTATGTGTGTGGGTGGGTGCATGCATGTGTAAAACATTGACATGTTTCCAAAACTCAGAACTGTATGAAAATCTCTATTCAGAGAGGCATTATCTCCTATTTTTTCCATGACATTTCCATACCTCATATTTCACACTCACCAATCTGTAAATATCTAATCTCTCTCATTTCTTGTGCATTCTTTTGATGTTTCTTTTTTTACAGATATGTATATATATTGTATGTATTTTGTTTTTGTGCAGATATGTATATATTTCTTATTTGAACAGATAATTCTATACTTCTTCTTTTTCTCTTCTTTCTTACACAAAAATGTCACATACCATAGACACCATTCTGTATTTTTTCTTAATAATGTTCTTAAATCATTCCATATCAGTTCATAGAGATTTTCCTCTTTCTTTTTTTCAACAGCATAATACTTCATTGTATCAATGTATCTTTAGATTACATTAATCTTTTTTTTAAAAAAAAAACTTTTTATTTTGTATTGAGTTATATCTGATCAACAATGTTGTAATAGTTTCAGGTGAACAGTTTAGGGACTCAGCCCTATGTGTACTTGAACCAATATTTAATTGTATTGAGGGAGCTTTTTCCTCTTTAAGTTTCAATCAGTTTGGAGAGCTATTAATAGTTAGGCTATGGTGGTAGTAGTATATTGTACTGCTGCTGCTGCTAAGTCGCTTCAGTCGTGTCCGACTCTGTGCGACCCCATGGACGGCAGCCCACCAGGCTCCCCCATCCTCGGGATTCTCCAGGCAACAACACTGGAGTGGGTGTATATTGTACTAATTTCCACAAACTCAACAGTGTAGGAATAAACTAATATTCCTAACAAGTGAGAAAGACTTATCTAAATATGCAATAACTTGGGGCCTTTACTTTCTGCACCTATAAATATGAAGGCATTGATCTAGATGGTCACTGATGTCCCTTCCATCTTGAATATATTGATTTTGTATCCTGAAACTTTACTGTTTGTTGATTTAGTTCTAATAGTTTTTTTTTGGGGGGGGGGCGGATAGTGTCTTTTGGGTTTTCTATATGTAATATGTCATCTGAAAATAGAGATAGTTTTATTTCTTTCTTTCCAGTTTGGATGTCATTTCTTTCTTTTTCTGGCCTAATTGCTCTGACTAGGACTTCCAATGCCATGTTGAATAAAAATGGCAAGAGTGAGTATCCTTGTCTTTTTCCTGATCTCAGAGGAAAAGTTTTTAGTTTTTTACCATTGGATATGATGTTAACTGCTAGTGAAGTAATGCTCAAAATTCTCCAAGCCAGGCTTCAGCAATACGTGAACCATGAACTTCCAGATGTTCAAGCTGGTTTTAGAAAAGGCAGAGGAACCAGAGATCAAATTGCCAACATCTGCTGGATCATGGAAAAAGCAAGAGGGTTCCAGAAAACCATCTATTTCTGCTTTATTGACTATGCCAAAGCCTTTGACTATGTGGATCACAAGAAACTGTGGAAAATTCTGAAAGAGATGGGAATACCAGACCACCTGACCTGCCTCTTGAGAAACCTATATGCAGATCAGGAAGCAACAGTTAGAACTGGACATGGAACAACAGACTGGTTGCAAATAGGAAAAGGAGTACGTCAAGACTGTGTATTGTCATCCTGCTTATTTAACTTATATGCAGAGTACATGATGAGAAACGCTGGGCTGGAAGAAGCACAAGCTGGAATCAAGATTGCCAGGAGAAATATCAATCACCTCAGATATGCAGATGGCACCACCCTTATGGCAGAAAGTGAAGAGGAACTAAAAAGCCTCTTGATGAAAGTAAAAGAGGAGAGTGAAAAAGTTGGCTTAAAGCTCATCATTCAGAAAACGAAGATCATGTTATCTGGTCCCATCACTTCATGGGAAATAGATGGGGAAACAGTGGAAACAGTGTCAGACTCTATTTTTTGGGGCTCCAAAATCACTGCAGATGGTGATTGCAGCCATGAAATGAAAAGATACTTACTCCTTGGAAGGAAAGTTATGAGCAACCTAGATAGCATATTGAAAAACAGAGACATTACTTTGTCAACAAAGGTCCATCTAGTCAAGGCTATGGTTTTTCCTGTGGTCATGTATGGATGTGAGAGTTGGACTGTGAAGAAAGCTGAGCGCCGAAGAATTAATGCTTTTGAACTGTGGTGTTGGAGAAGACTCTTGAGAGTCCCTTGGACTGCAAGGAGATCCAACCAGTCCATCCTAAAGGAGATCAGCCCTGGATGTTCTTTGGAATGAATGATGCTAAAGCTGAAACTCCAGTAGTTTGGCCACCTCATGCGAAGAGTTGACTCACTGGAAAAGACTCTGATGCTGGGAGGGATTGGGAGCAGGAGGAAAAGGGAACGACAGAGGATGAGATGGCTGGATGGCATCACAGACTTAATGGATGTGAGTTTGAGTGAACTCCGGGAGTTGGTGATGGACAGGGAGGCCTGGCGTGCTGCGATTCATGGGGTCGCAAGGAGTCAGACACGACTGAGCGACTAAACTGAACTGAACTGATGATGTTAACTGTGGGCTTGATATATATATGGCCTTTATTATGTTAAAGTACCTCGCCTCTATACCAATTCTCTGGAGAGCTTTTGCCATGAATGGATGATAAATTTTGTGAAGTTTTCCTAAATCTATTGAGATAATCCTATGATTTGTATCCTTTATTTTGTTAATATGGTCCATCACATAGATTGATTTGTGGATGTTGAACCAACTATCCTTGTATCTCTGAAATAAATTCCACTTGACCATGATGTGTGATGCTTTTAATGTATTGTTGATTCCAGTTTCTTAATATTTTGCTGAAAATTTTTGCGTATGGTTCATTAGGGATATGGAACTATATTTTCTTGTAGTGTTCTTGTCTGATTGTGATATCAGGGTAGTACTGGCTTTGTGAAATGATACTAAAAGTGTTCTTTCCTTAATAAATCCCTTGGAGGAAGAATGATTATTGACTTACTTATGTATGATTAAGATGTTCAAGAATTCTGATGTACTTGATGATATGCAGATAAACAGTATTGACTTGTACTCTTTACTACTGCCTTTTGATAAGTTGTTTATCATCAAAGGCAAAAATTCCCACAAATGATTCAGAAAAGAGGTTAAAATAATTAACAACCTAGAAGACATGGATAAATTCCTAGAAATACAACCTACCCTGAATCCTGAAGAAATAGAAAATTTGAATAGATCATTTACTAATAAGGAGACTAAATCTGAAATCAGAAACCTCCCACAAGCAAAAGTCCAGGACCAGATGGCTTCACTGCCTCATGGAATTTTATCGTGTGAGGTGGAGAGCAATTATGTGATAATAGCAGCTAGAGATCAATAAGCAACGCTAGTGTGCTCATGTGAGCAATGGATATACTAAAAGTAAGCAATGCTAGATATAGAAATCTTGTTGAATACTTTAAAATATATAATTATTTATATCTTTGCAAGAATGTAAGATAAATATCACACAGACATACTTTCTGGATATTTATAATGTCTTACTAGAATTGGGTTACAATATTATCATTTGCCAGTAAATGCCACTATCTGATATTATATCTTCTTAACAACCAGAATATTGTGTTCCTTACTTCCCAGGCCTCAAATACTAAAAGTAGTTGTCTCCAGTATCTATTTTATAAAGTTGAGGGTCTAAATTGCAAGTTTATTGAAAATGAAGATTATTTCAATTGCCTTGAAAATTTTAACATTACAAAGTGAAGTGAAGTCGCTCAGTCGTGTCCGACTCTTTGCGACCCATGGACTGTAGCCCACCAAGCTCCTCTGTCCACAGGGGAAAATGAAGATTGTTTCAATTGCCTTGAAAATTTTAACATTACAAAAACTTTCCTTTTTTCCTTTTTCTGTTCTCCTTTTAGTTTTCTCTTTAAAGTTTTCAATTTCCTTCTTGAATGAAACTTACTTTCATTTATAGGGTTGTGGGGCTTCCTTGTTGGCTCAGATGGTAAAGAATCTGCTTGCAATGGAGGAGACCCTGGTTCAATCCCTGGGTTGGGGAGATCTCCTGGAGAAGGGAATGGCTACCCATTCCAGTATTCTTGCCTGGAGAATTCCACAGGTAGAGTAGCCTAATGGGCAATAGTCCATGGGGTTACAAAGAGTTGGGCATGACTGAGCGACTAACATGGTATTATTAACAAGCAAAGCAACCCTTTGTTTTGTCTTGATATTGCTTTAGCAGAGGCATGTGTATGTCATTCAAGCTTCATTCCAAGGTTGGCTCTGATTTTGTCAGTTTTCAGTATATAAATATTTTTGAAATAGG